>NC_045587.1:1611341-1911341 GCF_009819795.1 Aythya fuligula
GCACCACACACCCCCCAGCGCCCCCTTCCCCTCTCTTCTAACCCCCTTTTTTTTTTTCCCCTCTTCCCGCAGACCACCATGGCCCCGTGCCCTCGCTGACGGCCGCCCCCTCCGCCAGCACCCTTGGGTGCCCCCGCCATGGGCGACTCCTACACCGCCGCCTTCCCCAGCGGCCCGGGGCTGCTCTCACCCTCCGCCAGCCCCCAGGCATCGCCCGGTCCTTACGGCCCCGATTACGGCCCCTTCGGGCACCCCTTCCCCGCGCCCGCCGGCACCCAGGAGGTGTTGGGTGCCCCGGTGGTGGTGGCCACCAAGGGGCACCCATCGGGCGACTGCTTGCCGGGCGTCTACCCCTCCCTGGAGATGCCGCACCCCTACGGCTCCTGGTACAAGGGCGGCATCGGCGGGGGGCTACCGGGGGGCTCGGGGCCGGCGGCCCCGGCTTGGTGGGACGTGCACCCCAACGGCGGCTGGCTGGGGGGGCCGGCGGGCGCCGAGGGGCTGCAGGGTTCCCTGCAGGGCCAGCCGGCCCTCAGCCCCCCCCTACCCGCTTACGGCTCCGATTTCGGGGCTCTCAACCCCCCGCCTTACGCCGGGGGTCCCGGCGCCACCCCGCTCCCCAAAAGCGGCTTGGGGGACGCGGGGGGCAAAGGGCCTCGAGGCGGGGGCTCGCCGGGGACCGGGGGGCGAGCGGCTTGCGACTGCCCCAACTGCCAGGAGCTGGAGAGGCTGGGGGGCAGCGGCGGCGTCGGCGGTGTCGGCGGCGGCGCGGGGGGGCTGAGGAAGAAACCGGTGCACAGCTGCCACATCCCGGGCTGCGGCAAGGTGTACGGCAAGGCCTCGCACCTCAAGGCCCACCTGCGCTGGCACACGGGCGAGCGGCCCTTCGTCTGCAACTGGCTCTTCTGCGGCAAGCGCTTCACCCGCTCCGACGAGCTGGAGCGCCACGTGCGCACCCACACGCGGGAGAAGAAGTTCACCTGCCTGCTCTGCAGCAAGCGCTTCACCCGCTCCGACCACCTCAGCAAGCACCAGAAGACCCACGCCGAACCCGGGCCGCCCAAAACGGCCGGGGGGGCCGCCGAGCAGCAGCAGCAGCAGCAGCAGCAGCAGCAGCCCCCCGCTTCCCCTCGCCGCCCCGCCGCCGCCTCGCCGGACAAGGACGCCGGCAGCCCCGAGGCCGGCAGCTTGCTGGAGATCTGAGCCCCGAGCCTTCCTCCTCCTCCTCCACCTCCTCCTCCTCCTCCTCCTCCTCCTCCTCCTCCTCCTCCTTTTTCCCCTCTTCCTCCTCCTCCTTCCTCTTCCTCCTCGCCGGGGATATTTATTTCGGGGTCCCCCCCCCCCCCGGGGCCGGCAGCCGCTCCCCGTTATAAATTATAATTTATGTCTTAAATTATGGCGAGGGGCACGGGGCGGGGGCTCGCCGAGCGCCGGGGGGGGGATTTTTGGGGTGAGCGCCCCCTTTTTCTCTCCCCCCCCCCCTTTTCTCGTCTCGCCGGCTGTCTTGGCCCCGCACAGAGCTCAGGGACAGGGTTTGCCCCTTCTCCTCCGCCTCGTTAGCACGCCCAGGTCGTTAGGCGCTGATGTACCCCCCCCTCATTAGCTGGCTACCCCCCCCCCCAAAAAAAAATAAATAAATAAAAGCAATAAAGGGATCAACCAGGAGCAACGGCAGCGTGGTGCCCCCGTCCCTTCCCTGGGGGGAAACTGAGGCACGCGGGGACGTGGCTGCGGGGGGGGGACCCGGCCCCACAAAGTGCCCCCAGCCCCCAGGGGATGTCCCTGCTCGGGGTCACCGCAGCGTGAGCAGTGCTGGGGATGATCCCGTTGTGTCCCCTTGTCCCCCGTCCCTGCGTCCTGGTGGCCCCGTGTCGCTGTGCCCTCGTCCCTCTGTGTCCCCATCGCCCCGTGGCCCCGGGTCCCAGTGTCCCCATGTCCCCGTTCCTTGCGTCTCCCCATTCCCAGCACCCTGCGGTCCCACATCCCCATAGCCCTGTGACCCCGTGTCCCTATTGCCCCGTGTCCCTTCATCCCCATAACCCTACGTCCCCCTGTCCCCGTGTCCCTGCATCCCCATAGCCCCGTGTCCCCATAGCCCCATGTCCCCATGTCCCTGCATCCCCATGTCCCCAGGCTCAGGGACCACCCAAGCCCCTTTTGGGGTCCCATCGGGGTCCCCCACCTGCAGTGACCACGCAGGCACATCCCACACACGTGTGCCCCCCCAGCCCCGTGTCCAACAGCCCCAGGGACATCCATGCATGGGAACACGCGACCCCACACGCGTGTGAGGCGCCCCGTGCCTCAGTTTCCCCACGGCCGGTGGGGGACACGCGGTGATGGTGTGGGGCCGAGGACCCCCGGATTTTGGGCACCGCGGGCTGGCAGCGCCCCCACGCCCCCCCCCCTCTTCACCGAGCAACCCCAGCGCCTTGAGTTCCTGCCAGGGCTTTGAAGCACCGAGCCCCATTTTGGGGCTTTTTTTGTGTATTTTTATTTTTTCTACAAAACCCAAAAAAGCCACGGAAAAAGGCAGAGGAAGGCGGAAGCGGCCTCGTGCTCGGCCACCTCCCATCCCAGCGCCCACGGGGCCGGCGGCGGGTCCCCGTGCCAGCGTGGCGGGGCCCCGGGTGCCACCACCCCCGGCCACGTGTGCCACCGCGCGCTGAGTCACCGCGCCTGGCAGGGACCCAGGGGTGCTGGGGGGAAACTGAGGCACGGGGACGTCCCCAGCCATGGTGACGCGGTGCCACGGCGGGTGACAACGCCGTCCCCAGGCTGGCTCTGCCACCTCCTCAGGCCTTGAATTCGGGGTGGTGGGTGCCAGATTGCACAAGGACCCCCCAGCACCGATCCCCCGCTAGACACAAGTTGGCTTTTTTAGGGGTTTTTCCCCCCAAAACGCTGCTCGCTGTGGGTGGGCCGGTGCCAACGGGCGCCGAGCGCATCCGGCCGCGTTCCCGAGCCAAACCCCGACCGGAGCCTCCCCAAACCACGGGGAGCCCAAACCCACCCTCGCCCTGCTCTGACGGCCCCCCAGAGCCCCCCACGGCGGCGCGAGGTTTCCCAAACCCCCAGGGTGTGTTGGGGGGGGGGATTTTTTTAAATTTTTTTTTTTCTGGGGGGGTTCGGCTCCAACCGCCGCGTCCCAGCGAAGGGAAGCCGCGAGGCCACGCCAGCCCTGCGGTGGCTCTGATGTCTTCCAGCGATCGGCGCCGTCCAAGTCGTTGTCTCCTATCAAACCCCGCTCGCTCCGTAACGGGTGAGGAATGCAGGGCCTCCCGCCGCAGCCCCCTCCGCCAGAGCGTTTATTTAATATCCTGAAAAAATTAAAATAACTTCTGCGGCCGCTAAGGCAAACACAGAGATAAATGTAATAAAAGCGAGCCGAAAACGGGAGGGAAGGAAAATGAGAGCCCACGAAGAGGAGCTGGGAGCGCTCCAAGCCCGAGGGGCTGGGCTGGGGGGAGCGGGGTGGGCACGGCACCCCTGGGACCCCAGTAGGGGGTGTTCCCATATAGGAACCCCTGGGACCTCAATAGGGGGTGTTCCCTATATGGGAACTGACGGGACCTGGGCACCCCTGGGACCCCAGTAGGGGATATTCCCATATAGGAACCCCAATAGAGGGTGTTCCCATATGGGAACCTCTGAGACCCCAATAGGGGATGTTCCCACATGGGAACCCACTAGACACGGGCACCCCTGGGACCCCAATAGGGCTAATTCCCATAGGGGCACCCACGGGACCTGGGCACCCCAATAGGGGAGCGTTTCCATACAGACACCCATGGGACCTGGGCACTCCTGGGACCCCAATAGAGGGGTGTTCCCATACAGCACCCACAGGACGTGGGCACCTATGGGACCCCAACAGGGGGGTATTCCCATAGGGGCACCCCTGGGACCCCAATAGGGGGGTGTTCCCATATGGACACCCCTCGGACCGCAGTGGGGGGGTGTTCCCATAAGGGCACCCATGGGACCTGGGCACCCAGCGGACCCCAATACGGGGCTGTTCCCCTACAGGCACCCATGGGACCCGGTCGCCCAGGAGACCCCCGGACGGGGGGGGTCCCGCGCAGTCCCCCACGTGCAGGGGGCGCGCCGCCGGCCCCCACGTGCCGCTTTCCCGCCCCCGCGGCGGCGCACCGCCTCCCTTAAAGGGGCAACGCCATCCGTGGTGGATCCCCCCAACTATTTCTCATCTCCCGTTGCAGCGCGGGGTGCCCCGAGCGTCCCGCACAGAGCTCGGCTGAGGGGAGAAAACAACCGGGAGAGGAGCCCGGTGGGAGCGGGGCGCTGGCCCCGCCGTGCTCCGGGAACTATCAAGGAGCCGCGGCCGCTTTAAGGCCCCCCCCACCCCCACCGGGGAGCGCGCGCGGAGCCGTTTGGGACTCGCGGGGAACCGGCGGCGGGAACGGGAACGGGAACGGGAGCGGGAACGGGGAAGGGACCGGGACCGGCACCGGGACCCGGGGGTCGAGCTTGGAACCGAGGCAGGGCCGGGGACTGGGGACCGGGACCAGGAGTGGGGAAGGGGAAGGGACCGGGGACCGGGCCTGGGAGCGGGACCGGGACCGGGCAAGGGCTGGGACAGGGGCTGGGGTAGGGGTCGGGACACCGGCACCGCGACAGGGGCGGGAGTGGGAGCGGGAACGGGGACCAGAGACTGAGGACGGGGCTGGGGCTGGGGCAGGGGCAGGACCGGGTCCGGGGTCGGGACACCGGCACCGCGGAAGGGACCGGGAATGGGGCCGGGAACCGGGACCGGGGACCAGAGACTGAGGACGGGGCAGGGGAAGGGCTGGGGACCGGGATCGGGACGGGAGAAGGGGCTGGGACAGGGACAAGACCGGCACCGGGGCAGGGCTGGGGAACTGGTACTGGACCGGGACCATGACCGGGACCGGGATCAGGACTGGGACTGGCACTGGGGACCCGGTACCAGGACCAGGACCAGGACCATGACCGGGACCGGTGTCTCCTCTCCCCGCAGGCCCCAGGCTCAGGATGTGCTCCCTGGGGCTCTTCTCCCCTCCGCCTCCCCCGGGCTCGGCCACCCTGTACGAGCTCAACAACGTCCTGGTGTGCGGCCGCCTGTGCGAGCCGCTGCCGCTCGCCTTCCAGAGCCAGGTGAGACCCCCCCGGGGTGGGCTACCGGTGGCCACCCCCTCCCCGTGCCCCGTGCCCTGCTCACGGTGCCCGGTTTGTGCCCGCAGCTGGCGGGGCTGCCAGCCCTCAGCCTGCCCAAGGACGGCCTGAAAGCACCGGGCCGGCTGGAGCACGGCACCCGGCCGGCCTTCATCCACCACCGAGAGGCTCTGTGGAAGCGCTGCATCAACGCCTGGTGAGCCCCAGCACCACCGGGGGGGGGGTTACGACCCCCGGGGGGTACGGCCCCGTGCTGCTGTTTCGCCCGGTGGCTGCCCCCAGCCCCGTTAAACGCGACCTGGAGGCTCCGTTCCTGGAGATGTGCCCTGCTTTGGGGCTTTTCCGTGCCGGGGGGTGAATGCCCAGCTCGCTAAATCGGGGTTTTGTGGTGTAAAAGGGAGCTCGGAGCAGCTGGGGTGGGTTCTGGGGGGGCTCAGGGCCTCGCAGCGGGCACGGGGAGGTGACCTGGGAGCGGGTTTGGGATGGGGACGCGTCCCCACAGCCGTGTCCGGGGGAGGCTCACGCGGCTTTCCCCCGCAGGCGGGACGCGGGGCTGTGCGGGCTGCTCAAGGAGATCGCCAGCGCCGAGGAAGAGGAGGGTGAGTGGGGGCAGCTGGCGGGGCTGGGGCATCCTCCGGGGGCTCTCCAGGGCCCCCTTCACTCCCCCGGTGGCCGTCCCATCGTGCCCGTTCCCCCCGCAGGTCTGCAGTGGCTGAAGACGGGCTCGAGCTCCGCTCTGGCCGTGTGCCGCTGGCTGTCCTCCCTGCACGGCTCCCTCTTCCCCCACCTCTCCGTGAGTTTGGTTTTTTTTTTTTGGGGGGGGAACCGGGGATAACGCAGTGCCACGTCCCTGCTCCGGGGGCTGCTTTGGGGGGCGGGTGGGGGCTCGCTGGCTGAAAACACAGCAAAATGTTCAAAGTGCTGGTGGCCACCTAAAAACACTGCGCGTTTCCTCCCATAAAGGGAGAACAACGGGTGCCAAAGGGGCGTTGGGGCAGCAAACCCCAGCTCCGGGGGGAGCGACGTGGAGCTGGGGGGGTGAGGGAAGGGATTTGCTGCCAGCTCCGGGCTAACTTTTCTCCCCGTCTGCCCCTTCCTGAAGCTGACCAGCGAAGACATGATCGCTGCCTTCTCCCAGGCTGTCGACTGGTGAGTGCTGAGCTGCGCGAATTTAGCAGAGGAAAAATTTTGCAGGGAATTTAGCAGAGAAAACGACCCCGCCGAGCGGCGGGAGGGCAGGGTTAGGTGTATTTCAGCGGGGACCTTTTGGGAGCTGCCTTTGGTGGCCCCGGGGTGTCACCGCTCCCCGTCCGTCCCCGCAGGGCCGGCTGCACCGTGCGCGCCTTCGCCTGGCACCCGCACACCAGCAAGTTCGCGGTGGCGCTTCTGGATGACTCCGTCCGGGTGTACAACTCCAGCAGGTGAGGAGGCTGCTGCCTGCCCTTAGCCCACCCACCCGAAAACGCCTCCAGCACGCTCCCAGGACTCCTCCAGCGTCCCCATCCCCGTCCCCGTGCGCTCAGGCTCCGCTCCCATCGGTGCCACCCATCCCGAGAGCTCGCAGGAGTCCCCCTAGGGCACCTCCCAGGGTCTCCAGCCTCAAACTCTGTTTTTTTTCCTCCCGGGTGCCCTGCAGTCTCCTCTCTCCTCCAGGTCTCCCCGCTCCCCCGGCGCGTCTCGGCAGGCGTGTAAAGCCCTCCTGACGAGACGACTCCGCCGCCTCGTCCTGCGGCCCCCCCAGCGCCTCCTCGCTGAGCCGCTCTCCCCCAGCTGGGATTTCAAACCCGCAAGTGCCAGAGCTCCCCCCGGGACTGGGCTGTGGGGAGCACGGGGCTCGGTGCTGAACCACCTGAGGTGTGCTCCGGCTCGCCGCGCCGGTGTCACCTGGCTGGGGTCCCCTCTGTCCCCCCCTATCCCACCCCAAAAAGAAGCAGGTCACAGCGGGGCACCCTCACCCTAGGCTTTTTTTAGGCACCCCGCTGCGGTCAGAGCTGGAGAGAAGGACCCTGGGAGCTGCCCCCCGGGCGGGGTGAGCGCTCCACTCCCTCTTTCTGCCCTTCATCACGCTCTCCTCCTCTTCCTCAGCGCCACCATCCCCTCGCTGAAGCACCGCCTGCAGAGGAACGTGGCCGCCGTGGCCTGGAAGCCGCTGTGCGCCTCCATCCTGGCCGTCGCCTGCCAGAGCTGTGTCCTGGTCTGGCACCTGGACCCCACCTCCCTCTCCACCAGGTGCCAGCCCCCCCCGGGGGGCTGCTGCCGACCCCTTTTTGGTTGGCTCGGGGTTAAACTCAGGGAGAACACGGCACCGGGATGCCAGGTTTTGGGGTCAGGTGCCAGCAGCTGGTTTTATTTTCCTCTCCTTCCCTCCAGGCCCTCGTCTGGCTGCGCCCAGGTGCTCTCCTACCCCGGGCACAGCCCCGTCACCAGCCTGGCCTGGGCTCCCAGCGGGGAGCTGCTGCTCTCGGCCTCGCCGGTGGACACGGCCATGCTGGTGAGCTAGGGGGGCTTCTTTTGGTCAGGGGGGTTTTGTTTGGGGAGGGGGAGGCTTCGTTTGGCCAGGGGGGCTTCATTTGGTGGGGTGCTGGAGCTGTCAGCCCACTGCTGGGCCACCTTGGAGGCTCTACGTCCACTGGGGACGGATGGGATTTCCTCAGGGGGTGGTTTAGGTCCTGAATTTGAACTCAGGTTTCCTCAGAGGGAAGTTTAGGTCCTGAATTCGGGGCACTCAGCCCTGAAAGCCTCACACCTCGCTCCCTGATCCATTCCCAAATCTTCCAGTGTCCCATTTCGGCCCATTTGGCCAATGTCAGGAGCCGTCCCCGTGGCTGTGGGGCTGTGCGGTGTCCCGTTACCCCCCCAGCCCCGTTGTGCCCCTCTCCAGGTGTGGGACGTGTCCACGGAGAACTGCGTCCAGCTGCAGTGGTTTGGGGGCGGCGGGGTCACCTTCTTGGCTTGGTCGCCGGACGGCAGCAAGGTGCTGGCGGCCACCCCCTCGGCGGTGTTCAGGTGAGTTCCTGGTCCTGCTGCTGCCCCCCCCGAGCTGTTTTCTCTCAGCCCTCTTTAACATCCTCATTTCCCCTAAATAAAGGGCTCTGTTTGTCTCCTAGCTGACCCCCTTCCCCCTGTGACCCATGCCGAGGGGGGTAAATTGGGGGTTAGCTGGGTCTGGCCTCTCGGGCTCCTCTCAGGGAGGCAAAAGCGGGGCAGATCCCCAAAATCTTATCCTGCTCACGTCGGCCTGCTTCTCCTCCAGAGTCTGGGAGGCTCAGATGTGGACGTGCGAGAGGTGGCCCACGATCAAAGGGCGCTGCCAGGTAGGACGGTGCCACCAGCGGGCGTTTCATCCCCCCCAACGAGCCACCAGCTCCCCAGCCGTGGCGGCGGGCGCTGATGTCCCTCTGTGCCCTGCAGACGGGGTGCTGGAGTCCCGACGGCAGCCGGCTGCTCTTCACGGTGCTGGGCGAGTCTGTCATCTACTCCTTGTCCTTCTCCGAGTACAGAGGTGAGTCCCCGAGGTCCCCCAGGCACTGCCTTGCTGTCAGCCCTGGCTGGGGTTGGCCACAAAGGCTTTTTGGTGAGGCTCCAACCTGCTGGGGGCACAGCCAGGACACGCAGGGAAGGGTGGGGATTCTTCCACAGGTTCCTGGGGGCTCTCAAAACACAGCTCGGTGCCGATTTTTCCCCCTTTTGTTGCTCCTTGCTTTGAGTTACGGCCTTACAGTCTCACACAGTTTGCAGGGAAGCTTTTACACTGCCACCACCCAGCTTTTTTCCACGAAGGCAGCTGCTCCTCGCGCTTGTCGAGGGAAATCCTTCCCTGTCCTCCACCCCAAACACAGGCAGATGCTGCCGGGACAGCGGGAGGTTCCTCCACAGCTGCTGCAGGAAACAGAAATCAGGCGTCATGCTGGAAGCAGATGTGATTGAAGGCAACGAGTTTCTCTTTCAGGGGAGATGCAGGGGCAAGTGGGGGGCTCCAAAACAGCTTCCATCGTGGCAGACCTGTCGGAGACCACCTTCGAGACGCTCTACGGGGAGGAGAGGTGGGTCTGCCCCTGCACAATGCTTGGGGGGGGGCAGAGGGGGTTTGTGCCCCTCTTTCCAGCAGCCCCCAGTGTGGGGGGCATTGGCGGGGGGCTCACCGTGCTCCTGTGGGTTCCAGGATCGGGGGCGAGGTGCACTCCATGGTGTGGGACCCCACCGGCGAGCGGCTGGCGGTGATCATCAGAGGTAAGGGCGAGGTGCTGCCCCCACATGGGCTGTTCCTTGCTGATTTCACCCCAAAATCCTCAATCCAGTGGGCTGGGAGCGAACCCCAGAGGGGTGAGGGGCCAGCAAGGAGGCACCCGCTCCCTCTCCTTCCTTCCCCACCGGGACTTTGCTCCCCCGAGTCCCTTGGCGAGGGAGCTCCGTGCCCTGTGCCAGCCCTGCCCGAGCTCTCGGTGTTCCCGCAGTGCCCGCACTGCTCCTCCAGCCTCTTGGCTGTGCCAGAGGAGCAGCCCCGGGGATAATCGAGCCATTCAGGCCCTCCTGGCTGCAGCCGGGACGAGCAGTGCCCCGACACAAAGCAGCCCTTTGAGGGAGCACCGAAAACGCGGCGCTGGGGACGCTGCCGCTCGCCTCGGCCTCCCTGCGAGCTGCCAGTGGGGACAGGGCCTGGGTTGCATCAGAACCACTGGGGCTGAGCTCAGCCGCTTTTATTTTGCCCTGCTTCAAGCTGGGTGGGGAGAAAAACACAAGAGGGAAACCTTGGAGGGTCCCAGGACTCCTGCAGCTGGCTCCTCCCCATCCTCTGCGCCCGTAGGGGTACAAAAAGAGAAAATAATCACTGGGTTCGGGGCACGGGGCCCTCACATCGTGCCCTGAAGGTTGGGGTGTTCCTAAAGGAGCTGCCTCAGCTGCTGCCCAACCCCTTCTCCCCCAGCTTTACCTGCCTGAGGGCCGATTTTGCTGCCCCCAGCCCGGTTTTGCTGCCCCCAGCGCGCCCCTGGGACCACCGGGGGCATCCTGACGGCCGCTTCTCTCTCCTCCCGCAGGGAATCCCGACTCCCCCGGCAGCCAGACGGTGGTGGCCGTGTTTCGTACCCGCAACAGCCCCGTGTTCGAGCTCCTGCCCTGGTGCGTAGCGTGCCGGGGGCTGCCTGGGGGCTGCCCACCCGTGGGACGTGGTGGGGAGGAGGGAGAAGACGCTGCCACCCTTCACCGCTCCTCCAGGCAGCGTTGTTTTCCCCCAGAATCGGTCATATTGCCCCCATTTTGGCCATATGACCCTCCAAACCCTTTATCTGGGGCCCCGTGGGGGTGCTGACCTCGTCTTTCCCTCCCCTGGCAGCGGATTCCTGCGGGGCGAGCAGGACGCGCAGCCCCAGCTCATCGCCTTCCACCCCTGCTTCCAGCAGGGCGCCCTCCTGACCGTGGTGAGTGGGGCTCCGCGTTGCCAGCAGCTCCTGCAGCTCTGTGAATAACGCAGGGGCTGCAGCACGGGGTTAAAAACGTCCCCAAAGCGTCCCCAGAGTGTCCCTGGGTGGGCAGAGGGCGAGGAAAACGCCTTTGTCTGGGTTTTGGGGAGCTCTGGGACTCATCCTGCTCCTCCAGGGGGGGTTTGGGAGGGTGGTGCTGACCTCTGCTCGTGTCTCCTCCAGTGCTGGTCCACGGGGAAGATCAGCCACGTCCCCTTCTTCTTCGTCAGCGCCCACGTGCCCTGCGCCAGCCCCGGCCGCAGCCCCGTGGTGGCCATGCCCAGCGGCAGCGTGCGGGAGCAGCCCCTCTTCTCAGAGCTCTGAGCCCCCCCCCAGCGGCTCCCCTTCCCCAAAAAAACGGGGCTGGGGCGCTCCCTCCGTCACCTCCCCGGGCTCGGCTGCGGGTTCCTCTTCCTCCTGGGACACAGCAACGGGGCTCGAGGGGTTTTTGGTGGCATCCGAGGGACTTTTGGTGGCATCTGCTGCGGGTTCCTGCCCCCAGGTGCTGGGGTGGGCAGCTGGGGGTCGGTGCTGCTCGGATTAAAGGTGATTTTTCCTCCCCTTTGCCTTTTCTGCACTTTGTTTGTTCCTCGCACAAAAGCAGCCCTGGGTTGGCCTTGGAAGTGCTGCGGGGAGCAAGTTCCCAAAGCTGTGCGGGGCTGGGGCTGGTTTTGGGGCTCTGGCGGTGCTCCGTGGTGCCAGGGGTGAGGCTGAACCAGGCCATCCACGGCAGTGCCTTAATTAATAATTAAAGCAGGTTGGAGGCACCTGCTGCAGGGTTTGGGTGCTCTCGGTGCTGCAGGGGTAGGGGTAAGCCTTCGGGGGGGGGGTCTCGGTGCTGTTTTGGGGTCGAACAAGGGCTGCTGTGAGGGCTGGGGCGTCCTTGGCCAAAAACGCAGCTTTTGGGCTTCAGCTGGAGGGTGTAGGAATAACCTCGAGGGTGTGAAACCCCAAATTTTGGCTCCTGGGTCCTCCTGGGGGCTGTGAGGGGGGGGCTCGTGCTGGCCCACGTGAGCCCGGCCAGCGCTGAGGCTTTTTTTGGGGAGCAGATGGGCCCCGAGCAGGGATTAGCCGTGAGGGGCAGCGGGGTTAAAGCCCGGGATTACACACGGTTAATCCCCAGGATTACGCTGTAATCACCCTGCTAAAGCCTGGGGTGGGGGGAGAGGTGATGGGGAGGGCTTTGGCTCCCCCCCCAGCTCTACAACACCCCCCCAGGACCCCCAAAATGGGGCAAGGACCCTTCCCCCCCAAAAAAAAATCCCCTCCACCTGGGGGCAGGAGGGCAGCAGCCAGCTCCCAGCCAGGGGTAAAAAAAAAACGGGGTACGAACCCGCTCCGGCTGCTGGGACAGCTCTGGGGGGGGATTTCACCCCTCGGGGGGGGGCTCCCCAATTTTCAGCTGCCTCCTCCTGCTCGTGGCGCGTCAGAGGACGGTGCTGAGCGTCTCCTCTTCCTCTTCATCCTCCTCTTCCTCGGGGTTTGGCCGCTGGCAGGGCAGCGCCCGCAGGTACTGGAGGTGCAGCCGGGTCTCGGCGCGGCTCCTGCGCACGTAGCGGCCCAGGCAGGCGAGGAGGGCACCGAGCCACCCCCCCACGGCCACCAACACCCCCGCGTCCGGGGCCCGCGGCCGCCGGCTCCCCGTGGCCGTCTCGTTGTGGCCGTCGGAGGGGGGCAACCCCCGGGGCCCCCCCATGGGGCAGCGGGGGCAACAGGGCAGCCCCAGGGCCAGCAGGAGCAGCCAGGCCGCCCGCATCGTCCCCGAGCCGTGCTGGGAGCGAGGGGGGGGGGGGCTCCGTGTCCCCCCCCCCCAGGACAGCTGGCTGCTGACGCCCGGGCTCCTCTCCCAGCTCCAGATGGGACAGGGGGGACACGGGGGGGGGTTTGATGCCCTCGACCAACTTCTCTGCCCCGATTCCCGGCCCCGCTGCACCCCCCCTGCTCCCTGGGGTGCCCACGGACGACCCCCAGCTGCCAGGGTGGGAACCGTGCTGGGACCGTACTGGTTTTTACTGGTGTCAGGGCTGGGAAGCTGCAGGTACATCGCAGGAACAGGGGCAAGCTTCTGAGCACATTGGATCCTAAACCCCTCTCAGTCAGTTCTCTGCGCTGGCACCAGTCCCACGCCGTAACTGGGACCAGTAAAACCCCAGTGCCCCTGCCTCAGTGTCCGGCTGCGACCGCTCTGTCCCGGGGGGGATTTTTGGGGGTGCCCCCAGTCCGGGGACCTCATTTGCTTTGCTCTCCAGCCTCGTGCCTCAGCGCCAGCGTCCTGCGGGCCATCTGCAGGGCCCCGTCCCGCGTGCGGTTGCCGCCGATGAAGCCGCTGGCGTGGACGAAGACGCAGCCGGGGATGGCGGCGAGCTGCGACAGCTCCTCCTCACGGAACCCCCGCCACGGCTCCGGGAGGGGAAGGCTGCAAAAAAAACCACAAAAAAACATGAAAAAAAGGGGAATAAGAAGGTGAAATCCCATCCCAGCTTGGTGGGGGGTGTTTAGGGCGCGGGGCTCACCGGCTCTGGAAGGTGTTTGGCCCCACCGGGACGCTCTGCACCCGCCACTGCCCGCTGCGGTCGGGGAACAGCACCAGCTGCAGGGGGGTGGGCAGCTCCAGCTCCTTCTCCAGGCTGAAAAGGTGCTCCTTCCACGGGCAGCCCCCCTGCGGGAGCTCCAGCACCGCCCCGCTGGCATCCACCTGCGGGGGGGACACGGTGTGACAGTGCCCTGGCATCAGGGGGGGTGCCCACGCGGCCACGGTGCTGCTGCGGGTTCAGATTCTCTGCCTAAAAGCTAGAGGGAAGAGCCCCCCCCTGCCCCCCGATGGGTCCCGGTGCTGTTGTGGGGGGGTAAAAGCATAGAGGGGGGGAGTGGGGGGCACGGGAAGGGGTGTGGTTGGGGATAGGGGGGTGTATGGGGTGGGTGAGAGCAGGTTTTGGGGTGCAGGGGGTGATGTGGGTGGAAATGGGGTGCAGGGGGCGCAGGGATAGGGGGTGCAGGGACACAGGGTGCAGGGATATGGGGTGCACGGGGTGCAAGGATGTGAGGCGCAGGGATATGGGGTGCAGGGATAGGGGGCACGGGACACAGGGATATGGGGTGCAGGGACTTGGGATGCAGAGGGCAGAGGTATATGGGGCACAGGGGACACAGGGATATGGGGTACAAGGATATGGGGCACAGGGACAGGAGGTGCAGGGATGTGGGGTGCAGGGGGTGCAGGTACATGGGGCACAAGGGACACAGGGATATGGGGTGCAGGAGGCACAGGGGTATGGGGTGCAGGGATTTGGGGTGCAGGGGGTGCAAGGATGTGGGGCACAGGGATATGGGGTGCAGGGACGTGGGGTGCAGGGATAGGGGGCACAGGGATATGGGGTGCAGGGATAGGGGGCACAGGGATATGGGGTGCAGGGACATGGGGTGCAGGGATAGGGGGCACAGGGATATGGGGTGCAGGGATAGGGGGCACAGGGATATGGGGTGCAGGGACATGGGGTGCAGGGATAGGGGGCACAGGGATATGGGGTGCAGGGATAGGGGGCACAGGGATATGGGGTGCAGGGATTTGGGCTGCAGGGCCATGCCCCCCGGCTACGGGGCTGCGTGGGGAGGCTCACAGCGAGAGCAGGTGGCCCCTCACAGCCCTGGGGCTCAGCCCCACTGTTCTGTCCCCCCCCCCAAACCCCAAAACCAGCCCCGGGATCACCTCAAAGCGCCGCCGGATGGCCTCCTCCACGAGCGCCCGCGCGGGCAGCCAGGCCCGGTGGTAATAATCCAGCCTGTCCAGGAACTCACCCCCCACCAGCTCCAGCGCCCGCTTGAACCCTTCCTGGGGACGCAGAGATTTGGGGGTCAACCCCGAGGAATTCATCCCCGTGGCCCCCACCCCACCCCCTCGTGTCCCCCCCCTCCCCGTCCCCACCTCGGTGTCCTGCTCGGGGTCGTTCCAGCGGGGGTTGAGGCGGCCCACGCGGGCGCTGAGGTGGGTGGTGAGGGCGTAGCGGGGCTCCCCGTCCGTCTGCGCCACGCCGTTGTCCACAGCGTCGATCTCCTCCACGAAGTTCTCGTAGAGCTGGGGCCAAAAAAAAAAACACAAAAAACAAAAAAATAAGGGGAGAGGGCACGGGGAGGGGGGTCAGCCCCGTCTGGAGCGAGCAGCGGGCGCTGGGAGGAAGCGACCCTAATGTTTATGGGGTCACCCCATGAAAAGCTGGTGGGGGGGAGCTCCCCATCCCGTACTTTATCGTAGAGTGCTGTCACCACGGGGCCGTCCTCTGGTTGCCCCAGGAGGTTGGCGAGGATTTGGGCACCGAAATGGTGGTAAACCAGCCCAGCGCTGCTCAGCTTCGTGGTCCAGGGCTTGCTGGGCTGGAGGCTGTGCATGGATAGGGCGAAAGACCTGCCAGGGAAACAGGGTCAGCCCCAAAGAGCCCCCCCAGCCCCTAAGCGGGGAGCCTGGGGTTGCAGGGGGGGGTCTCACCTCTGGTGGTGGTCGTAGCGGTGCCGCTCGGGGTCGTATTCGCCCCCCACGTCCACCACCACGTCGCACTCGGCCAGGCGCTCGGGGTCGCGGGTGCGCACCACCTCCGCGTCCTGTGGGGGCACGGGGTGAGGTTGGGGGGAGGCTCAGGGGGGAATTTTGGGGGGGTGGGGACCTCAGGGTGGCCGCCAGGTGAGATTGGAGACCCCGACTGCAGCCCCCGGGTGGATCTGGGGACCCTAAGGGAGGAGTGGGGACCCCAGGGTGGTCCCAAAGATGTGGAGGGGGGACCCCAGGGTGGGACCAAGGACACTGAATGGGGAATGGGGACCCCAAGAGGGCTGCCAGGTGAGATTGGAGACCCTGAATGTAGACCATGGTGAGCCCAGAGACCCCAAGGGAACACTGGGGACCCCAGGGTGGCCCCCTGGGGGGACCAGGAACACTGAGGTGGAATTGGGGGGACCCCAGGGTGGCCCCAAGGAAGCCAGGTGGGGACAAAAGACCCCAAGGCTTGCCCCGAGGTAGAACCAAGGACACCAAGGGGCAACAGGGGACCCCAAGGAAGCCCCCAGGACACCAAGAAGGGGGCTGAGGGACCCCAGGGTGGTCCCAAAGACACCGAGGGGGGGACAGGGGACCTCAGGGTGGCCCCCGGGGTGGTCCCAAGGACACTGAGAGGGGGCAGGGGACCTCAGGGCGGCCTTCCAGTGGGACCAAAGGCACTGAGGGGACATCGGGAGCCCCGGGGTGGCCCCAAGGACCCCGAGGGGACCCCGGGGAGGCCCCCAGGACACCAAGGGGGGGGCTGGAGGACTCCAGGGCGGCTCCACAGACCCCGAGGGTGGCCCCCAGGTGTCCCCACGACCCCTGAGGGGCCCCTAGGGAGACCCCAGCGCGGCCCCAACAGGGACCGGGGCCCAAACGGCGACACCGGGGCCCTAACGGCGGCCTCGGCTCCCTCGGGGGGGGCCGGGCCGGGCCGTACCCGGTATCGGGGCAGCAGGCGCAGCAGGCAGCACGCCAGCACCTCGTCGCAGTGGAAGGTGCCGTCGTGGGTGCCGATGCGGGGCGCGGGGCCGGGGCGAGGCCGCTTGGGCCCGGCCCCGCTCCCGGTACCGGCGGCGGCCATGACGGGGAGGGCCCGCGCGGCGCGGCGCATCACTGCGCATGCGCAGCGCTTCGCCGCTTTGACTGCGCACGCGTGACGCTGCCTCGCTGACTGCGCACGCGCCCTCGCCCCGCCCGCGTGAGCACCACCCACGCCCTCCCACGCCCCGCCCACTCCCTTTTGAACCGCGCATGCGCCGGCCTCGCCCCGCGGGCACGCCCCCGCCCCCGGCAACGCCCTGCTGTTCTGCGCATGCGCCGAGCCGCGCCCCAAGTGCCCCCGCCCTGCCGCCCTGCGCATGCGTCAAATGGGGGGGGGGGAAATCGCGGCGCCTGCTACTGCGCGTGCGCGGAGCTGCGGGGGGGGCGGGGGATGGAGGGGGGACATGAGGGGGACATGGGGGGGATGGGGGGGATATGGGGGGACATTGGAGGACGCATGGGGACATGGGAGGGTCATGGGGGGGGACATTGGGATGTGGGGGGGCATTGGGGGACACAAGGGGGCATGGGGGGACACATATGGGGACGTGGAGGGATATGGGGGGGACATAGGGACATGGGGGGGACATGGGGACATTGAGGGGACACCAGAGTATATTGGGGGAACATTGGGGGACACGGGGGGGGGCATGGGTATGACATGGAGGGACACCAGGGGACATGGGGGGGCACAGGACACACATGGGGAGAACGGACATGGGGGGGACGTGAGCATGGGGGCCATGGACATGGGGAGAATGAACATGGGGACACGGAGGGACATGGGGAACATGGGGGGGACACGGGGGACATGGGGGGGACATGGGGGACACTGACACTGGGACATGGGGAGAATGGACATGGGGGGACACCAGGGGACACGGACACTGGGACATGGGGACACGAGGAGCATGGGGCACAGGGACATGGGCACAGGGACAAGGGGAGAACAGTCATGGGGACATGGGGGGGACAAGGGGGGGACATGGGGACAGGGACACGGACACGGCTGGATGGAGCATGGGGGACATGGGAGGAGAGCTATGGGGACACGGGGACATGGAAGGACATGGGGACAGACAGACAGACAGTCCCCAAAAACCAGCCCGGGCGCCGTTCCCAAGCGATATTTATTTGCACAGAGCAGCACGTGGCAGCGGTGGCTGCAGCGACCGACCCGGTGTCGTGTCCGTGTCCCCCCCCCCTATAAAGTGCACGGCCACCCCGGTGTCACCACTGTCCCCGGAGCCAGGACCCGGTGTCCCGTGGAGGGGGGTGGCCGTGGGGGGAGGGTTTTGGGGCCTCCGGGGTCCCCAAGCTGCCCTCCCCGAAGGCCACCTCTGGAGGGGGGGGGACAGCAGGACACGGGGCACCCCCGGCAGCCTCAGAAGTCCCGGTATGGGTGCACAGGAAACCTCAGCGTGCCCCCCCCGAGCCCCCACCTCCATCGTTAAGGCGATGCCTCGTTAGCCCACGGGTGGTCGCAGACCCCAGCCCCACAATGAGGGCTTGGGGGGGGGGCTGCAGGAGGTGCCCCCCACCAGCTCCGCTCCCCCCAGCAGGCAGTAGTGTTAGGAACGCAGCTCGGCTGCTCCCAGATGCTTTTTTTTTTCTCGTTTTTTCTCCCCGTTTTGCCTTGGAGGAGTGCTTTTAGCATGACCACGGCGTTTCCCCGCGGGGATTTGGGGTGTGCCGCCCCGTTGGCATCGTCCTTCGGGAAGGGGGGCGAGCGCGGGGGTCCCTGGGGTCCCGGAGGGGAGCAGGAGCCGGCACCAGCAGCTCCCCGGCGCCACGGATGTGCAAAACCCCCCGGCTTCTGCCAAAAAGCCCCGAGTTCTCAGGTCAGAAAGAACCGATTCGAGGCAGCCTAGCCTCAAAAACATCCAGAAAGGGATAAATCAGCTCCGGCGGGTGAGAAAACCGCTGGCGGAGGTTTTGGGGACAAAACGTGCAGGTTTTGGTCCGTGCCCGCTCTGCAGCCGTGGACGAGCCAAAGCAGGAGCTGCAGTAGTGTGAAACCAACCCCTCCGTGTCCGAGCTGGCACCCGGGCTCCCCGGGGGGAGGCCGAGCTGAATTCGGGGGACGCCCCCCGGCTCAGGTCGGCGGCGGGAGTCAGGAGATCTCGTTGCCGAAAACCTCGAGCACCAGGGGGGTGAGCTGCATGCTGTGCTCGGGCTGGAAGGAGAGGCAGCGGTACTGCTTGGAGTGCTCCTCGTTGAGGCTGCGCAGGTCGGCCAGCTTCTGGATCATCTTGGCGTAGAGCAGGCGGCTGCCGGGAGGAGGGTGGCGGCAGCGGATGTAGGTCTGCAGGGTGTCCGAGAGGCGATCCTGGATGGCCTCCACCAGCGAGGTGTCCTGCACGCCGGGGCGGTCTGGGGGAGGTGAAAATGGTGAGGAAGGGACGGGGGGTGGTGGGTTTTTGGGGGGTTATCTGGTGGGATGGGGAGCTGGAGCCTACCCGGGGACAGGATGCAGATGGCCATGAGCAGCACGTGCTCTTCCTCGTGAAGGTTCAGCTTCTTCAGGCCCACCTGGAATTTCACCAGCGGCTCCAGCAGGTCCATGCTGTGGCCGGCTGGGGAGAGAGGAGCCGTCAGCACGGAGCCCCGGGACCACAGCCCGGCTCCCCTGGGGCTGGGGGGCGAGCGGGGGGCTCGGCAGCTCCTCCTTCAGCACAGCAAAGGGAGCAGGGGGGTGGAAGGGGACTTCTGAGACAGCTTCAAACATGGCTGTTTATTTTACTTTATTTTACTTTACTTTATTTTACTTAGTAAATAAATTATTTATTATTAAAAAATAATAATTAATTAATTAATTATTTACTTAGTAAATAAAATTTACTTTACTTTATCTTACTTTACTTTATTTTACTTTATTTTATTTTACTCAGTAATAAATGATTTATTATTAAATAAATAAATAAATAAATATTTTTTTTACTTAGTAAATAAATTTTACTTTATTTTACTTTATTTTACTTTACTTAGTAAATAAATTATTTATTATTAAATAGATAAATAAATAGTTTATTTACTTAGTAAATAAATTTTACTTTACTTTACTTTATTTTACTTTATTTTACTTAGTAAATAAATTATTTATTATTAAATAAATAAATAAATAAATAATTTATTTACTTAGTAAATAAATTTTACTTTATTTTACTTTATTTTACTTTATTTTATTTTATTTTACTTTACTTTACTTTACTTTATTTTCTTCCTGATGACACTTTTCTCCTTAGCAGGACATCAGGGAGCAGGTTATTTTGCGAGCCACAAGGCCGATCAGCCCACAGGCGTGTTGCCCCCTTATCAGCCCCGGATGCCCCCCGTCCTGCAGGAACATCACAAACCCCCCCAGGCGCCCCGAGCACCCCGCCAGCAGCTCTCACTCCTGCCCTCGGTGGCCCCGTGCCTGCTCCCAGCGCTCTGCCTGGCTTCCTCAGGACCTTGCTTTGGGCTCTCTGCCCTTGCACCTAGGATCCCGGCATCCTTGGGTTACCCTAAATCTCTTCCAAGCGCAGGCAGAGATTTAAAATCCACAATATCTGCAAATCTTATCCCCCCTGCTGGCCCCCAGGGGACGTCTCCTGGCCTGCAGCAAGCAGAAGGCCCGGCAGTGCCCTCACCTTGGGTGACATCGCTGACTTTGTACTTGAAGTCAGTGCTGCCGCAGGTCCACGACATGTCCTCGAGGGTGAAGGACTGGTTCGAGCGCAGCATGATCACCTCGATGGCGCTGGATTTCAGCAGGGCGATCTGGTCCTCTGCGGTCAGATCCCTGCAGGGCAGCGAGAGGGCGAGCTGAGAGCTGGCCACCACCAGCGGCACGCACCGGGTCCCGGCGGTGACCCCATCTCTTCCCCATCACCCCAAATTTCTGGGTGATTCTGCAGCTGTATTTAATGAGGGGCTGCACCCAGCGCCCCGGGCACCAGCCTGACTCTCACTGGGCTGGAGTTAAAGGGGATCTGAGGTGCCCCCCAAACCAGGAGGGGCACTGCTCACACAGCCCTGAGCATCCTTCTCAGGAGCTGAAGCGTTTTGCTCACATGGCTGAGAGCTGAGGATAGAAAAGGATCAGCCCTGGGAAGGAGGAGAGAGAGAAAACACGAAGATAGGAACAGAGCTGGGAAGGGGACAGAGCCCTGGAGGTGAGACAGAGGAAAAACGAGTGGGATGGAGTCCCTGAGGGCAGAAAACCACCAGAGACACCGGGTCTGGGAACAAAATCCTCACCTGAATCCCGGGATCATTTTGGCAAAGCCGATCACCTTCTGGATGCTGTAGCTGACCAGGTCGGCCAAGTGGGGCAGCATGGAGAGGTGGGAGAACTCGATGTTCATGGAGGAGCTCTCGTCGTTCTCTTCGGACAGGACCAGGTTGGAGAACATCGGGGGCTCCACGGACTCTGGGGGGGGGTCAGAGGACGGAGGTGTCACGGGGACATGGGGACAGGGAGCGGTGCCAGCCCGAAGCAGGAGCGGTGTCCGTCCTGCCAGGGGCTCCCTGTGCTGGGCGTGAGGAATGGGGCTGGGAGGGCACACACAGCCCAGCTCCCCTTACCCCAGAGGGATGAGATGCTCAGAGGGCCATGCTGCAGCCGAGCACTTAATGCCTTCAGCTCACAAAAAGCCCTCTAAACACCCCCGGGAGGCTCTTTGAATTAAATACATTTCCCAGGAGAAATAAAAGAAGCGTTTTACCCTTGGCCAGACTTCAAAATACCCATTCCCCTTCCACCCCCAGTAGCACACGCGCACCCCGAGCCCCCACGGGGAGGTGAGAGCGGTACCGGGGAACGTGCTGAAGGCATCGGAGCTGAAGGCGTCGGTGGAGTCCTCGGAGGAGAAGTCCTGGGTGAGCATGGAGGACGACCGCGCCGCCACCCTGCTGCTGGACCTGCTTCTCACTGGGGGCTGCAAGAGAGAGAGAGTGGGACGTGAGGAACGGGGCTCGCCTGCAGCATCAGGACTTTTGCACCGGGATTTTTAATGGCCAAGGAGAGATCATGGGATGAAACCGGTCGGGTGCAGTTGGTGGGAACCACTTGGGGTTGCTGGAACCATTTGGGGTTGCTGGAACCGCTTGGGGTTGCTGGTGCCATGCACAGGAATTGGGGCTGGCGCTCCCCTCACCTACCCGAAACTTGGTGAAGTCGGAGTACGTGGGGTCATAGGTCTTGTGGTGGGCCTCCAGGAGGATGTCGATGACTTTCTGCTGCTCCTCCGAGAGCTTGGGCTTCAGGCTCTCCTTCAGCGCCTCCTCCTCCTTGCGCTTCAGGATCATCTCGCGCTTCCTCTGGACCTCCTCGTCCGTCAGGATGACTGCAGGGCCGGGAGGAAAGGGGAGAGTTACAAACAGGCGCTGGGAAAACGAGAAGGAAGCAGCCCAGGACCCCTGCGGCCAGCAGCATCCCTGCCACGTCGCCGATCCCTCTGCTGAACCCGCGCCACCCCGTCCTGCTCCGTGCCCTCGCCTGCCGGGTCACGGCTCCCCGCTACGAGACCGGCGCCGTTTCCAGCCCGCTCGGGTGCTTTTAGGCGAGGACAGGGTGCAGCGAGGTCGTGCTTGCTCGAGTGCAACCCTCCTGTTTGCTCTGGGCTCTCGGCTGGAAGAAATCTTGCTCCTGCAAGAGGCGGGCCAGAGGGTTCAGCCAGCTCCGGCGCCGCTTTGGGCTGCTGACAACAGAGGGAGCCCGATGCGGCGGCACCGCGCGGCATCCAGCGGGCCACCACACTGCGGCAGGCAGTCTGGGTGTCCAGCAGCACTTCTGCAATACCTCGGGTATTTTTAAGCTAAAGGGATGTATAAATATACCCGTATATTGCTTATATTACGGGGGGGCAGAGTTCATCAGCAGCCAAGGGAACTGAAGGCGCTACGCCAAGCTTCTCCCGTTTATTTAGGGATGAGAGCACCCCCACAGGAAATTTGGGCTCCGAAGTGACCTTTCCAAGGAGCTTAAAGACCTGAATGCCCCCCAGAGGGTCAGGGAGACACCAGAGAGCCACAATCAGCCGTGGGGGTCGCAACCACTCGTCCTCACACCGAGTCCCACCGGGGACTTCATGCTCCCAACCCGCAGATCCTAAAAATAGCAGTGCCCCTTGGTGGAGACGCTATTAACCCTACAACCGGTCATTAGCAAAAAAAAACACAAGCACCTTATCTGATGACGGGAGGCTTTCTGCCCTCTGCGGAGACGTGGCGTGGGGCGAGCTGGGGTGGAATTTGCAAGGAGGGGTCGGGGCTGGAGGCTGCAAGGAGCCATTTGCAGTTCCCGGCCCCTTCCTTCGGCCGCGTTTAGCCGACAGCGTTTTTCCAATACATTTTCGAACTCGCCCAACCTCCGAGGGGATGTAAAGATCTGGGAGGCTCGGGCCAAGAGGTCGCTCCCGTGACCGGCGCGGTGCGGTCAGGGCTGCAGGGAGCCAAACTGGGAGCTCGCCACCTCCCGTCCCTGCTGGAATTGGGGAAAAATCGGATCCATCCGGGTGCTGCGTGCAACGAGGGAAAATCCTTGGCAGAGGAAGGGGAGGGCAGGGAACAGCTCCTTGTGGGGCTGGGGGTGAGGACAGAGCTGAAATTGGGTCCTGTGCGGGTCTCCCATGCTCACCCCAGCACCCAAAACGGAGGAGGAGGAATTGGGAGGGGAGGATGAGGATGGGGCAGTGGAACCTGGCTGCCTGGCCCGTTGGAGCAGGAGCCCACGCCGCCTCCTTCGGGAGCAATTACAGGTTAACTGGGGCTTCGGTGCGACCCTGCTGCAATCAGCCCTATTTAAAGGCTCGGCGTAGGAAAGCTTTGCTTTTAAAGGGCTGGCAGAACGGATTTGTTTCTAGTGCCTGCCAGGAGAAACGCTGAGGCAGCAGCAATTCTCGCTCTGGTGGGAGCTTCTGAAAAGCAAGAGCATCTCCCAGAGCATCGCCTCCACAGGGGAACAAACACCGGCGAGGTTCGTGCCCCCTGGTCCTGTCCCCTAAGGCAGACGGATTTCCCTGTACAGGGTCTGCACCAATTCCTGCCTGTCCCAGGGTTTTGGCTTGGCCGACCACGCTGGGGGCTCTGAACCCACTGCAAATCCACCAGCGATGCCGACGGAGAGGGGCCGTGGCCAAAGCTGGCAGCAGGTCCCCGTTTGGGTGTTTAATGCTCTGATAGGACTTGCCAGAGCCCACGGGAGACTAAAACCCAAAGGAAGCCCTGCAGGCAAGTTGAAAAATCAGATAAAGCGGGGCTGCGAGTCCCTTCCAGCCGCGCACCGACACGGCGCTGCTGGTGCAAGCTGCGACAGAGCCCAGCACCGGGGGATTGGGAAACGGCCCGGCACGGCTGGGGAAATCGTTCCAGGTGCCGGCGGGGAGCAGCAAACCCCGAGCACAGCTTGCTCTGGGGAGGGAGAAGCGTTACAGCGGCGCACGGGTGAGGATGTCAGCACGGTTCCTGGGAAAAAAGGATTAGCATCTCATTTGTGTGCTCAGGAGGATGGATGCGGCCCCGCATGCCCCTGCCTGCCTGCTCCTTCCCCTCGAGATCGCCCCAGCTCCGCTCCTTTCCCCAAAGCCGAGCTGAAAGCATCCAGCCCCAGGCTCCTGGCACGGGCAGAGCGCTTGTGGGCTGCCCTGACCCCAGGCCCACGCGGAGGCTGAGATAAAATCTGCCCATCGCTGCTGGACAGATGCGGGAGCTCTCTGCAGACACCACAAGGACAGCAGGGGAAGCCACAGCCGACCCCAGGGGTTGTGCTGGGCTTACCGAGCGCCGGGGGATGCCAAAAGGAGGGACTCGGCCCGTCGGGTGAGGAAAGGGGCAGCTGAACAGCAGCCAAAAATGAAATTTGGCAAACTTCAGGCACGAAGCGCGCTGGCTGGATGTCGTTCAAGCATTTCAAGCCCCACGACTTGTCCCTCGCCCTGTGACAGCCTGCCTGGCACGGCTCTCATAGCAGGGTGAAATTCGGGATCTCAGCGGGACAAGAAGAAGCAGAAATGCCCCTTGCAGCTGCAGTGAGCTGCAGCTAGACGAGGGCTGAGCAGCAGAAGCAGCAGCGCTTCTGTGTTTAACACCACAAGGATGAGATGCACACACTGAGGGCAGAAATCCTCCCTGAGCAGCTCCTCAGGGTGCTGAGACCCTGCTCAGCTGCCACGGGTGCCCAGGATCGCTCTGAGTTCACCTTTGCAGCTGCAGGAGCAAAGCCAAATTCATCCCCGCTGCCTCTCCCAAACCGGTGCCCTCCCCATGTCCCCCAAATCCCAGCTCCCACTGCTGAGCCCTGAGCACCTTCATCCGCGGGACACGGGGTGGTTTGAGATAACACCCTCTGGGTGTTATCAGCCAGCGGGGACGGGACAGGACGAGGGGTGACACGGCCAAAACTGTGCGATGGGAGCACAAACTGCAGCGGGGGGGGGTTGGCCGGGCAGCACACGTCTATGGCACGTAGAACTGGAGGGGAGGAAGGCTTGGAGCAGGAAACAAAGCAATAAGCAAGCAGCGGGGCTTTAAATCACGGGTCTCAGAGCCAAACGGAGCAGCCCCAGTGGCTGCAGGGCTCCCGGCTGCCCCCCACGGCTCACCAAAGCGATGCTCGCACAGATTTCGGAGAGGGCTCCCCAGCTGCTCAGCCCCCGCTGCCTTTCCAGCCTGCCCTAATTACGGGGGACACCGGCTGCTTCCAGCGGGCACTTCGAGCCCCCGGGGAGCAGATGCCCCCCAGCCAGCCCCCAAAGCCCAGAGGCCGCCGGGTGCCGTTTTCCCAGCCGGCTGCTGCTCCTCCTTCCCTCTCGTGCTCCCTCTTTGCCTCTCGGCCAGCCTCTGGCGTCAGCACGGGGCCCGGCGTTGCACAAGGGCTGTCGGGGTGGGGAGTAAGGGAATAAGAAAAATTCCACCTTTGGGGCCCTGGGGACGCTGCTCGGTTTTGAGTCCCGCCGTCTGTTCGGGGAAGCAGAGGAGGGCTGCAGGCACCAGCTCCCTCCTGGCGCCCCCACGGCCCTCGCCCGTGGTCCCACGGAGTCGGGAAATTCCCTTTTCTCCTTCCAGCTTCTCCTCCTCTCTCCCCGGCTCCCAGAGGATGACATTTTATTCTCCTCCCTTTAGGGGATTTTCAGCGCTGAGATCACGAATTGGGCCTGGTGGTGAGAAAGCTGAGCATCACCTGCTCGTGACTGCAACCGCAAGCCTTCTCCTTGGGAAAGGGGAAAGTGGAGGAGCAGCCCCGTGGGGCGCAGACCCCAGGGAAACCAGACCTTGCTGTGACATCGGGGACGGGGATCACCGATGTCTGAGGACCTGCAGACAGACAAACGGCCCCAGGACGCAGAGTGCAGCTGGGAGCCTTCCAAGGAGACTCCCTGATCCAAGCTGATGGGCACCGAGACAAGCACAAAAAATTCCCCGGCAGTAACACAGCAGGGAGAGGACAAGCACAGCGCCACGAGGCTGCTGCAGCAACACGTTATTTATCTCCCTGCTTTGCAGCAACACCTTTAGACCGTGCAGGCACGAGGCAGCCAAGGGGAAGCCTGTCCCCTGTCCCCGCGTGCACACGCTGTAAATATCAGAGAGCTGATAAAAGCCAGGGGAAAACAGGGCAGAGACACCAAGAGAGGTGAATCGCCTGTGGGTTAGGGGTGGCTGCGACACCCAGGTCCCTGGAGGGATGGATGTCCCTTCCTGAGTGCCAGGCAGCTGGCAAAAGGCAATTTTTGGGGGCAAAAGGGATAACTTAAGCATTTTCTCGCCATCCAGGCAATAGGACCCTTGGTGCTGCTTTATCCTAGGAGGAATCAGTGGCTAGCAGGCAGGGCAGGCAGCGGTAACCCCGGGGTGGAAACCTGTCCTCATTTACCCCATCCAAAGAGAAGCAGCTCCTGAGCACGTCTCCCACCACCGTGGCTTCTCGCCTGGGCTGCGAGGGGGGCTTTGCCTCCGCTGATCCCCAGCCGCTGTCAGCTTGCCCTGTGCTTTACCCCACGCAGATAAGATGGGTGGAAAACCACAAATATTTGCTAACGCTGGCTGCAGAGAGCTCGGGGTTGAACCGCAGGCGTTGCAGCGGGGCCGGGGATCGTCCCGACGGCTGCTGCTGCCCCCAGCCCGGCCCTGACCCTCGCTGCTCCCATGCGCTCGCCGGGCTCAGAGCATTCCTGCTGCCCTCCAGCCTCCACCTCGTCCCCTCCCCGGGGAGTTTTTTGCCTGATTCCCTTCGCCTCATCGCCCTTCTCCAGCCCGTCACCGCAGCATCGAGCCCGCTGGCGACGTCCCTGCAAACGTGGCTGAGGACGACGTCAAAAACCAGCCTGGCTTTTAGGTCCGAGCACCCCAGGACCCGGGAAGGAGATGGGGCTGCCTGCACCAGACCTCAAATTAACGCAAGCACAAGGCTTGTCAACATCTGCCCTCTTCCTCCTCCTCCTCTTTACCCCCATCTCGCTCTTATTTCTGCTTCGGACCCATCGGCAGCGGAGCAAATCCAGCCCGTCCTTGCCCGTGGCTGTCCTCATCGCCACCAATGACAGCCGGGGGAAGACACCAGCTCCCGTCCAGAGTTTAAAGATCCCTGATGCGACCTATAAATAACAGCAGCACACCTTGTCCCCACTCATTTCACCAGCAGCAAAGTCCGCAGGAAGGTTATTTTTAGGCTCCTTGGTCAGGTTTCATTAATTCAGTAACAATTTGCTAAGGGGGTCGCTTACAAGTTAACTCCTGCCCAGAGCAGGCGGGTCCTGGGCCCCGGCTGGGGCGCGCTGCCGCCGCTGAATTTTCCAGCCCTTCCCAGGTAATTAGCTGGTCCAAGTCAACACGTTTCCCTCGTTAGCAACGGCTGCACCAAATGAGCCGCAGCAACCGGAGCCGAGAGCTTCCAGCAGGCAGCTTTGTGCACTGGGGCATGGCAGCGCTCTCCTTTCCAACAACGCGGCGCCTTCTCTCCGCGCGTCGTGATTACGAGATAACATCGGTACAAGAAGCACCATCAGAGGAGCCGGGTCTCTGACCACCCTGGGAACATCCCAGGAGGCCTCCGAGATGGTTTTTGGTGCAGAAGGTGCCTGATGGTGCTGCCCCAACCACGAAAAGCTGCAGCAATAGGTGCCAAAGCAGCAAAACGCCAAGATCGCGCTTTGCGCAGAGCGTTTTTTAGGTTGCTTGGTCGGCTACGGAGACAGGGGCTGGCTCTTTGCTCCTGTCCAAACGTTAATCTGAGCATTGTTTCTGTGGCACAAAACACAGGATGTGGTCTGAGCTACCGTGGGCTCACCCACTCCTGTACTCGCACACGAGAAGGGTTCCCGTGGTGCGCTACCTGCTCTTCACCTCTCCACCTCTCCCCAGGGCATTGCTACCAGTTAAAAGGAGACCCAGGGACCTTCTACTCCTGGGGATTTGCTTGATATTTGTGACACCTGGAAATTTGGGCATTTTTTTCCTGCAAACACCTGCAAGTTTTGCTTTGCTGGAGGAGCCAGACCTGCGTTTCGGCGGCGCGCCGTGACGTCAGGCGCTGTTTGCTCTCTGCTTGTCGCGTAAGGACACCAGCAGCACTCCAATTTTCCAAGCTGGTTCCAAATCTTCAGGTCCATCAATCACGGGACACAATGTCCTGTTTGCAGAGTCTCCTAGCAGAGGGCTGTTATTTTGGTCTGAACGCTACGCGAACGCCTGCCTTCTCCTGAAGACTTAAGACGCGGAAAGCGCGTAGGAGGAAGCATGTCAAACAGCTTTTATTTTTAAAAGCTGCTTATCTAAAAATATCGTTGAAGAAAATAAATATTTGGACAACATTAGTCTGTTTGGATTGGGTTAAAAACTACTTTGCCTCCCTCTGCTATTTGCTCAAGTCTCCGCCGTGCACGTGGCCAGGTGGCCGGGCTCACGTTGCAAGAACAAAGGCCCCAAAAAAAGGGCCCAAAAGGTTTTGCAGAGCAAAAAGTCAGCTGATTCCACGCTGAATCGCCACCAAATGGCAAAGCAGTGATATGGGGAAGCCCGTTTGGTTCTCCCTGCCTGCCAGGACAGGGTGAAGAGCTCGTGCTGTGCCAGGCCGATGGCTTTGCAAGGGCAAGGCTGCGAGTTAATCAGCGACAACTCCGGATGCGCTCCCCAAGGGGCTGCCCTCAAGCAGCCCACAGAGACAGCCTGGCTCTGGCACGGGCAGCTCCCCACACGGCTAACAGCCACAGGAACGGCCTCAATCATTAAATGAGCTCCTCTCAATCATTACCCACCACGTCCCCTGCCCTTTGCATCCTCGCCTTACGGAGCTTTTACAGCTTTACGCTCGCGCGCTTTCCTTCTGTGCCGTGCGTTGATTGAGAAGGAAAAGGACGTCGGAGAGCAAGGCAGGGCCCTTCCCCACGGGACGCCCGGCTGCATACTCACACTCCTTCATCATGCCGATGTCCACGCAGCGCTTCAGCCGGCAGGCCTGGCAGTGCCGCCGGTTGTCCTTGGTGATTTTGCAGTCGCCGTTGAACGGACACGTGAACATCGCCTTCCTCTTCATGCTTCGCCTGGAGAGGAGCAGAGAAAACACCCCGGGTCACCCAACTCAGTTTTCAGTGCACAAAAAGGCTGCTCTGGACATTGGGGGAGATGCATCACAAACCCATATCCCCCAAATAGCTGGAGAAAAAACCCCAAAGAAAGGGCTCTGACCTGACGCTGTGCAGCTCAGCTGGTCTCCAGCAAGGACCAAGCTCGGAAGGCTGCAGCTGGTCTCATACATCAATGGTTTGATCCCTGAGGTCCAGTTGTTGCTGCACAGCATGGGAAGGATTCCTTCTTAAAAGGACACAGCCCAGGGGTTCGACCACCACTTGACAGCTTTCTGGTCTCAAACTTACTTTGAAGCTGGAAAGAAGGAGGTGGAAGGATTGCAGGGAACCCCCCACCCGAGCCACCAGCAACGAAAGGAAAGCAGAGGGCAGGCCAGCACGTACCAAAGCGGTGTCATTAAACATTTACCAGCCTTTAAAGCCCGGCTTTGCTAGAATAACTGGCTGGAGTGCATGTTTGCGTGTGCACGAGAAAAAATCTCACTGCAGGATACAAGAGAAACAACACTTAACATAATAACCTCTTCTCCACCAAAACCACACCGTGCCACGTTAATCCGCTGCTACAATCAGGCCTGTAAATCTTCCAAGTACAAAGGGTCAAAGCCACAGCTCCCAGCGAAAAAAAACTCGCCTTCCTGCGCAGCCATCCAGCGCGACATCCACTAATGACACATTGCAGGCATAGCTGAGCTCCTCCATTCAGGGTGGTTTTGGGGATGCCACATCTGGGCTTTGGAGAAAGTTACTCAACGACCTCCCATCGGTGAGCAAAGCTGATCTTGGGCTGCAAGCATCTCCACGCACGCTGCTCACGTTAAGTGAAGGTGGAGGGAACCAAGCCCGGGGCACCTCCAGGCTGGAAAGTCGAAACGAGGATGCTCAGAGGGGCAAATGCAACAGAAAAGCTCTTGGAAGAGCGCAGAGCTGAGATGTAGCTTGGGTACAACATCAAGAAGCCAAACCCAGCCACCTCTGAGCTGGTGCTGCATTTCAGAGCCTGGAGGAAACATCCTCTGTGAGGAGGAGCTGTGATAAAATCCCCTTTTGGTATCAAACAGGGGGTGCAGGACCCTGAGCTCCCCGTGCAAATGACCCCAGGGGAAGGCAGAGAGGCAAGGGCAGACAGAGCTTCAGCCCAGGACCAGCGCCAAGGCTGCACGTATAGGGTATAAATATATGTTCCTGGGCTGTTCCAGCGTGCAATTAGAGGCTGCTTTAAAAAGAGAGATGTAAACAAGGAGGTTTTGCTCTCCCTTCACCTAACGGATGAATAAATGCATTTAGGAAAACGAACACAGGCGAGGCTGATGGCAGAGCCTCCACAACCTGCCTCACGCAGCGGTGCTCGGCTTGAAATTTGTGTTTCCCCCAGCAGCCAGCTCTCAGTTTTAATCATGTTTCTCTGGGTTTTCCCCTTCCACCAAGGCCAGCGGCGCCTTTGCTTTCCCAGGAACAAGGACAAACGCTTCCCAACCCAGGGGCAAAGCAGGATTTGGAACACAGCACGCTGGAGTCTCCCAGTTTCAGTGAACAACTCGGATATTTTGAGTATCTAGAGCAGCACCTTCTCCCCTACAGCCCAGGGCAAGGCTGCGGAGGGCACAAACAAGAGAAAGACGAGGCCCTGGGGCAGGGAAAGATGTCCTGCGTGCAAACCAACATTATGGTTTTGGTATGAAAATTGCAGCTTATCCAAACCCAGGGCGGCTGGGCACAATAGAGGGTTTCTGAGCAGCCGCTTCTCTGCCCTAGGGGTCGGCGGCTCGCGGCTCCGAAGCACCCGGCCTTGCATCAGCGGCGTGGAGCACACAGTGTCCTGCTCCGGTGTATTTTTGTAAAGCCCCAGAACCGGCCATTTCAAGGCTCATTTAGATCCACGTCCCAGGCAGGCTGCCGAAGGTTAAAAATAACGAGATCCCTCCCTGCGCAAACGCAGCCTGCGGGCGGGAGCAAACACAGCCAGCGGCGAGGGAGCTGGGCTCTGCCCAGCAAGGAGCTCCGAGGTCTGTAAGCATCTGTGGGGAAAGGGACAGCACTTCCACGGGTGTCCTCCAACACAACCACTCGCTGCCTGTGAACGAGGAGCATCAAGCACTGCAAGGCACAGGGGGACACCCATCGCTCGCAGGACGCCCACCCTGCAGGGACACGGAGCCCTTCTGCTTCTGCTGCACCCAAGGGGACTGATCGTCAAAGGGAGCCTCTGAATTTTTGTTGGCAAGATGAGATTTTGACGCACGCAGCTCTCCCTACTCATAACCAAACCCTGCAGCCACCTTCTGGTCACCGTGTCCTTCTCACCAGCCCCAGGAGCTGGCCGGGGACCACACTGGGGGTCTTTTTGGCACCAAGACTGCAGCAGAAGCACCGTTCCTTGAGAAGCAGGGCATGGCCAAACTGCTTGGGATCTGATAATTCCCTATTCCTTCCTTGTGCTCTTTCACAGCCCCCTATGAAGCCCACCACCAACAGCCATGCCAAGGCATGGAGCAGAGCGGTGGCTCTAGGGCACTAATCGTATTTTCTCTCCCAAATTCCACCTGCTCCATCCTCCGCTCCTGGGAGCTGGTCAGACAACTGCCCCTTGCCCCCAAAAATGTCTTTAGAGAGCCCCTGGCACATTCTTGCTAGGGAAATAGATCAGGAGCAGCCCTTTGAAGCAAGCCAAGGAGCAAGATCAGTGCTTGGTTTCTTCTGCTTGCTTTCCACCCCCTCCCTAGGCAGCCTGGGCATCACCTTGGGCTGGTGCACGCCTCCTGCTGGGTGCTCAGCCCCCTTCCCCAGGGTCTGGGATCACTCCTGGCCTCTGCATTACCTGGATCTTCGCATCCCTTCCTCCCCACATACTTAAAAAATCACAGACAGGGCTCTCAGGCTGCCTCCTCCCCTCCAGCAACAGCCACGTGGCTGCAGGAAGCCAACACAAGGGGACGGAGTGTTTTAAGCTAAACAGTTCGTGGCCCCGGGGAAGCACAAAAGGAGAGATGGATTTATTTTAAAATGCAAAAAAAATAAATAAATAAAAAAAAAAGAAAGCCAGCAAAACAGCTTCATGTAGAGCAGCACAAAGAACAATTGGGGAGGATTATAGGAGTGGGAGATGCAGTGATGCAGACAGGATGGGTGGGGAGCTGGTCGGTTTTGAAACACCCGGAGCCTTTCCAAGCAGCTCTGCTATTAACACCCGGGGTCAGGGCGCTGGGGGAGCCCGGGACTACTGAAGAAACCCGAGGAACCGCGGATGCTTCAGCCAAGTCCCAGCAGAACAAATCAGCGGGGTTTGGCCGCATTGTGAGAGCCCCTGAGCAAACAGCAGAGCTCAATAAAAGGCCACCGTTGCCGTTGGCATCATTAATAAACAGTGGACTTTGAAGCAAGCGGCCAAAGGTTGGCTCCTGCCTGTTTGTGCTGCGGGTTACGTGCACGTCGGAGCACCCAGAGGTGCCCGTAAATTCCTAACGCCTTTTATAGGGCCATTAAACCCGGGACCCTCCTGGGTGATTTCACGCTGGATTAATGCTGGGAAATCATAGACGGCTACGGCCCCGAGGCAGATGAGAGCGACCCAGAGGTCCTTCACCCTCAGCTTTGCTGCTGCAGCTCGATATTCCCAGCCGCTCGCCCTCTTTTAGCTCCTTCCAGTGCAAGGCTGACCCCCGGGGAACAGCCACCAGGAACTGGCACCTGCGCAGCCATTCTCCAAAAACCTGCTCAGGGAAAACAAGCAGATTTCTATTTTTTTTTAATGCATGTAAGCACAAGCTGGTATAAAGCACAAGGTGCTTGCAAAGGGATCCTTAGCTTTTCCTGGGGGTGTTGTAGGGGTCCAGGCTCCCCCGCTGCAGTGTTCTCAGGCAGAGAGCACTCGGATCTCATGGCAGCAGCAAGCATTAATTAACTCCACGGTTGAAAATGGCTTGTAAACAAGCTCGTTTCAGCAAGAGGGAACACACCAAGACCTAGCGCGGGGACAGCGTGTCTGGGAAGCTTGATTAAAAAACATGGAACGAGCCTCAAATTGAAAATAAAGGCCTTATATGGGGCATGAAGGGCTAGCTGAAGATGAGAGCTTCTCACCTCATTAAAACGTCTGCTCAGAAATACTGTCACAATCACACGTCGTACATGGCTACACCAGTGAGATAATAGAGAAAGGGGAAATGCAGCAGCACTGGAGCCCTGTCAAGGGTTTGTCAAGCAGCACCAGTCATTGCAGGGGTCGAGAGCCACTTCAGCGGCCTCCGCAGGCACAGGGGGGACGGGGAAGGTTGGGGACCCCAAACCAGAGCACGGAGGAGGGCACCTGAGAGGAGAGCTCCTCATTTAGCAGCAGCGATTGAGGAAAATGTTGTTGCTCAGGTTGGCCAGGGTTCAGGCAGGCTGCAAGCCTGTGGTATGTGAAAACCCCCATCTAGCCCCGAAATTCCTGCACGAGGAGGAGTCACGATTTTGCTGTGAAAGCCCGGGCTCTGCTTGATGTAAGAGCCCTGCTCGGCGTGCAAAGCCTCCAGCTCTGCTCTTTGCAATCCCCCAGCCACCTGCTGCTGCCATCTCATTACAGTGCAAAATACTTGAGCAAGGCTTTTCCCAGCCAGTCCCACGCCAGTCATTATCTTACTTGGTCTCACCAGCACTTAGTCATTCTCTCACTTGGTGCAAGCGACCTGAACTCCCACGTGAATGGCTCAGCACCCTCGGTGCAGACACACGGGCCGCTAACAAACATTCACAAACCTGCGGCCCCCACAGCCCTGAGATGTTTTTGCTCTGGGACAAGCCAGGGACTGCTCAAGACTCCCACCTGGCAGTGGAAAACAGCCTCGGAGGAGCTGCACGTCCAGCCTACAGCTGCTTTGGGCTCCAGGAGCAGGGACGGAAAGGCTGCTCGAGCTGGGGAGGGAGCTCGGTGCCACCTCCAGCAGCGAGCAGGTTTCCCTGTGCATCCCCCACTACAGAAGCGTGCAGAGCTTCTGAGCAGACAGGCTGCTTTAAAGACAAGCTTGTGCCCAGCAAACGAGCTTAGTTCTCAAAAAACTGCTCATTTCAGGTGTGTTTTTCCCAACCCATAGTGTCCTAGGGGCTTTTATGCTCCTGCTACGCAGCGCATCAGCACACGGAGATCTGCAAGGCTCCCAGCGAGATGGTCATGGGGAAAATTATTCTGCGGAAGTGGATTGCCACGCCAAGCCACAAAAAGGGAAGTGCTTTGGGGCCTCTCTTGTTGAGATCTGCAGGCGTATCAGCTGGTTGCAGTGCGGGCACGGGGCTGGCAGAGCTGCCCGCAGCCCAGGTAGTGAGCCGCAGCCAGGCAGCACCCCAGGAGCAGGTCACCTTCTCCTCAAAGCTCGAGGACGGCAGGGTAAGACTCCTTCTCCCCAGAGATTCGCTCACCTGAAGAAGCCCTTGCAGCCTTCGCAGGTCATGGCGTTGAAGTGGAAGCCCGTGGCCCTGTCCCCACAGACGCCACAGATTCGGGGCACGTTCCTGTCGAACTCGCCGGCTGGGTCGGGAAGCGACGTGCTGGCAGCCACGGTCTCCATGTCTGGGGGAGCAAAGGAAGGCAGGTATTTATTTGCAGCTGTCAACAGCGTCACAAAAAGCTAATTAGGTGCAAGCAAAGGAAGCCTCCTTGCATTCAACGTGATCTGATGAGAAAAGCTTCCAATCCCCCCTGCCCATGCTCCCAGCCTTGAACACACCGCAGATTGTGCTCGCATTTACCTGCTGTTCTTAGATGGGAAGGGTCCTACAGCCCACCCCAAACCCTGATCTATTTTCCCCCTTACACTCCTTTAGTGTTTGTTTTCATGAAAAAGCCTTGAAAGGACCCAAATTCACCCAAACCAGAGCTGCAAAACCACAGGGAAAGAGGTCACACCGCCTGCCAGCTAGAGTAGAATTTCCCTTGTGCACAGACAGGAAGCGACACCAGCACACTCATGCCAGCTCCCGTAAGTGCAAAAAATCCCAAACGCAAGTCAACTGAACGTTGTTTAAAAAAAAAATCCTCAGCAGGGACGTAAACAAGGGAGGAAGGAAACAGTGCTCCTAGTGCAGAGCATGTGCAGCGTAGCTGAAATAAATATTAAAAGGGAGCTTTCAGTAGGCTTTCCCTGGCTTCTGATATCCACCGGTACAAGTCTATCTGCTGTTACAAAGATAAAATATCTAAAAACCAACAAGAAAATAAAGGTTAGGAGCTTCCACGGGGCCAGGTCTTGGTAAAGACCCCACAGCCTGTGTCTCCAGGTGGCACCACCCCACAGCTCAGCTCCTGTGCCCCCGTGTCCCCACACACAGGACATGTTATCCCATTTGTGCATCTCAGGATGAGAGATTTTTAAGTTGATTCAAGAGCTTCAAGAGAGCTTTTTTCCTGTTTTTTTTTTTTCTTTTCTTTTTTTTTTTTTTTTTGTTTTTTTTTGTTTTATTTATGTATATTCTCAAGAGGTTGCTGCAGATAGCTGCTGTCTAGGTCTAGTCTGCTCTCAGCTGATGCATTGTCCTCCACAAAACATCGTCAGTCACCGGGTGACTGCAGACAATGAGTCTGGAACAAAAGCGAGTTCAGAAAAAAACAAACAGAACAACAAGAGCCCAACCCTCAAGAGCGATTTAAACCCCACCATACGTCTACCAGACCACTGGTGCTTGATGCCAAAGAAGCCTGGACTCCTCTCGACCTGCTGCTGGGGACAGAGCCCTGCAGAGCTTGGCCACGAAGCCCCAAACCCTGCAGCTGGCAGCGCACGAGGGAGATGTCCCCAGAGCACCTGGGGACCCCTGGGTCCCCAAGCAGCTGCAGCAGCTCTTGGTTCTTGTTTTTTTTTTGTGTTTCTCGCTTGAAGTTTAGCACGACCAAGGCTCCTCTAGCTAGGGGTCCTGCACGGAAAGGGACAGGAGCCTGAGGAGGGCCAGCGTTTACCTGGGTCTGGGAGATAAGCCATGTCCTGCCGGTGCGTTTCCCAGGAGCTCTGGAGCTGGGACATGGAAGCCACCTGCAACGACACGGATGGGACAGTCTGAGACAGCTCCGAGGTCGATGAGCCGGGGCAGACCGACCACAGCTCGCACCCCGAGCAACGTGGGGTGACCTGGAGGCAGCCAGCCCCACCGGGCACCACTTGTTGGGTTCCCACCGCGGATCCGGGAGGAGATGTCGCAACGCTCCGGCACGTTGCTGGGGGAGCCCGGGGAACGCAGCGAGAGAGAGAAAGAGAGAAAGAGCAAGGGCACGGGAAGGAAAAGGCAGCGAGAGCCGCACGGCTCGTTCCCTTCACCTCGGTAATATTTCCCTATAAATTTAAATTTCACAATTCAGCCTGTCAGGCGCTCAGCGGCGTGCGACCCGCCGGCTCGCGGGGGATGGCACGAAGCGGAGCTGGATGGCTGCTATAAACGCGGCTCCTCGCGCAGCAGAGCACGCGTCTTCAAAGTCAATGGGATCACTGCGGCGCTCAGAGCTGAGGACAGGGAGCTTTTGGGGGTTTTGCTCCCTCCTCACGTCACTTGGCTCTTTCGGCTTGCAGACGGAAGCACCTCACCGGCGCTGGGCTAACGCGGTCTTAAAATAGGGACAGGAAAAAGGTTTTTGGAGATAGGGAAGAGGATTTAAGGTGCTTCGCCTTCCTTAAGGTTCCCTATCTCGGGGAGCAGGGAGCTGGGTGGTTTATCCTTGGGGGTCACCACACTGCTCCTAACACAATCCTCACAGCCTGAAGCGATGACGGTGCCAGAAGAGACCCCTGTGGAGATCCCAAATCTCACTCCTGGGTGCACAGACACCTAAAGCATCCACAGACACCACGACACCCGTGCTCCTCCAGCACCTCGTGCTGCTCCTGCTCTGCCCCCCTTCCCAGCACCACACAGAGGGGTGCTGACACCCCCAGGATGAGGAAAGCAGGCGCTGGTGGCAGCCTAGGGGAGCAATCCGAGCGCCCTCATCACACCTCTTGCTCTCTGCCAGCTCTCGGTTAAGCAGCAGGAGGTGATTTAGCAGGAGGTGATTTGGTCACCGCCGCTCGTTAGGGAGCAGCAAGCCTGCGCCGGCCACAATTCCCGCAGGGATGGTGGCGCGGCGTCGAGCTGCCATCGCAGACTTCTTGGAAAACCTTACTCAGCCCCATCACGGCCGTGACGTCGGCACGCGGGGTGGAGCGCACGCAGGAGTTTCCCCTCCACCCCCACGAAAGGTCGTTCATTCATCAAACGTGACATTTAGCCTTCACCTCTTGGGGGATGGGGGAAAAAAAAAAAAAAAAAAAAAGCAAAATAATTTGTTTTAAAAGCGCTGAGCTCTCCCCACCGGGCACCCAAAAGGTTAAACTAGTTTTGCAGCAGGCACAGCAAAGTTTCGGCGAGCTGGCTTGCAGAGCAGCTGTGATTAGTTAAATTTAAGGTTTTGCACCACCTCAAACCCAAGGCTCCACAAACAGGTCAGGAGACTTGATTTCCAGTGACCCTTTTTTAAATTTTATTTTATTTCCCCTGGTTTGTACAGAGCTGTAGCAGCTCGAACAGCCCCAAAACACCAGAAAGGAAGGCTGTGTGCTCACACTCAGTCACAGCACCCTGCTGGGATGCTGCCAGATGACACTCGGGGAAAGGAGCAGCACAGGAGCTGCCGTGCCCAAGGTTTAAGCCCCTGGGAACCGCTCACCTGCTGGAGACACGTCGAGGGGGGAGAAGAGCACAGCTCGGCCAGCCAGCTCCATGCAAAGCACTGCCAGCAGCTGCTATTTCGGCCAGGGCTGCGACAGATCCCACGTACCTGGGCTGAGACAGATGGGGGGATGCTGAGAGCGCAGGCACAGGGCAGGAGGTCAGCAGTCGTGCTCAGGGAGAGCTGGGGAACAAACCTGGTAGGAGCAGAATGTCTGGAAACATCCTGGGGAGGGGGCTGATATTCCCCAGGTGCGCCCATTTTCCTTCAAATTGGGGTAAAATCATCCTGAAGATGGGCATAACACTCTTTGAGCCATAACAGCCACCAAACCCACAACCCGTTGGCCATATGCTGGGACAGCAGGCAGAGGTACGAGGGAAAATTTCAGCAAGAAATGAGTGTGGGAAGTTACCTGCTTGTACCTGCTGCTGAGCCCAAGGGAGGCAGCATTCTCTGCTTTTAAGCCCGTATTTATGTCCGAGTCCCCCCCGGTAGGAAGCATTTTGCTGCAGCGTTTTCTCATGCTTTATCACTTTCCTTTTTCTCCTGCCAGCTTGCAGTTGCAAAACCCCGCGCTCGCGGCTCTTCAAGGCTTGGCAGGAGGGAGAAGGCTCCGGAGGATGACGGCTCCTGCTGGAAGCCTTACTCACCCGCTCCCAGCGTCTGCTTCCTCCCCAGCACCAGGGCGCTGAAACGCTGCCCTCTGACAGCACATTCCCCTGCTGGCATCAGCAGTGACCGGAGCAAATGCTAGCACCAATCCAGCCAGGACAGCTGCTGCACAAACCCCAGCTCGCCGGGCTCGGCTTCAGGTGCCCCCCACTTTCCCAGGAATGCATTTTGATTTTGACATCAGCTCCCGGGATAGGAAAAGCCTTTAAAGAGTCTGTTTGGGGCTGCGTGTGCAAGGAAAACCCAGCTTGCTGAAAGCAACAGGCGAGTTTACAGCTGGAATCAAGACCAAGGCTTTGTCTGGCTGAGGGTGCAAATATGAGGAGCCTGTATCCAGCCTCCCATGCCCAGGAGGCTCCGGCTTCACCATCGTGCTAAAGTTTTGGGGAGAAAGCGAGCCAGTTAAGGAACAGCTGAGCCTTCCCCAGACAGCGCGGGTGGCACCTCCTTGAAGAGGCTGTGAAGCCTTCAGTGTTTTGGAGACTGACAACCTGAAACCTTCTCGGGACGCCGAAAATACCGTTACAATAGCAGGAAAATATTTGTCAAGTTCTCAATATCTTTGTTCCCCCATTGAAACACATTTTTGGGTTCGCTTCTTTGCCAAGCAAAACAAAAGCTTTACCCACACAGCCTGAAAAGAGCAGGCTGGCTCCTGACAAATCCTCACCCCAGCGCCGCTTCGACTTGCTGCTGAGGACTCTGCTTCGTTTTGGAGAGGCCCATTTGTTCACACAGAGGTTTTTTTACTATTTCCCTGGCTCTCACACTCAATTCACACCACTGCTGACACGCCAAAACAAAGCGGTGCTGCTCCGTGGAGCATCCCCAGAGCCGCTGGCAACGCACTTGCATCTTGAAGATATTCCAGTACAAATCAGCCTATTCAAAGCATCCAGTCACGGCACGCAGGCAACCCCTTTCTCTATTAAAAAGGCAATTAAATCATTTCCCTCCGTAGCTCCAGGGAGCCCTGCTGCTGCTCTCTGTGAGATTTATTAGGGAGCTGACTGACAGCCTCCCGGGAGGACGAAGCGCTGCTTCCACGGGCGCATCTGGAGCCCAGCACCGCTCCGTGCGGGGACAGTGGCTGGATGGATGGAGCAGGTGAAGCCCCCTGCACCACGCTCCCCTCCGTTTCTAGGTTAGAAGCACGTTGTCATTTCTTTTTTGCAACACCCAGAGTGGCTGCAACATCCCGGGAGCTGGGCAAGGAGGCTGTCGAGGGTGGCAGAGTCGGGAGACCAGCAGCTCTTCCTCACCTGCTGCAAGCCAGCTCCTGCCACCCCTTGCCCCATTAACCTGATCAGATGTAAAAACCCTCCTGGAGCGCTACCAACGCCCCCAGACCGGGGCTGGAGGCGCCTCCGTGCCAGGAACACGTAAGCATGACGATTCCTACCCCGCAGAGGCCAGACACTCCCCGTCTGCAAGCAGCGTGTCGCTGCAGTCAGACAGCTGTGGGGCAGCTGGAGGAGCCAACGCCATCAGCCCCGAGGAGGGCAAAGGGACCCGAAAACCCCGCTCGAAGGATGCTAATCCTGCTAATCGGGGCCATCCAAACGTTTTGTGGTGTTGGACAGAGCAAGCCCAGGGACACGGGAAACTTGATCACAGGCACCCCAACGCATCCTGGTGATGCAGCTGGGAGCAGACAGCAGTGACTTGGTGACAAAACTCAAATAAAGCAGCGTTGATGGAGGGGGATCGGGTCCGTTCTCAGCCCTGCGGGGCCCTTCGCACCCACTGGGGGTGGTGGGGACCCCGCAGGATGGGGTGTCCTTGCTGCTGTGTCCACAACTCTGATGGGGTGAATGGGGAAGCAGGAGGGGGGAAGAGGGGATGTGTGGGTTTCTTTGGGTTTCCACGGTCATCGTGCTGATACCACCTTTCCTGGCTCCTTGGGAAAAGGGTGGCAGCTTTCTGAGGGCATAAGAGAAACCCAAACCCCACAGAACAGCTCCAGGAGACCTCACAGGCACACAGAAGCGTGCAACCCTCCAAGATCTGTCCCTCACCCCTTGGTGCAGCGACACAGCCTCAAGCAAACACATGCACGGGGCAGGTCCAAGGGCCGGGGATGTGTTTCCTCTTGCCCCGCTGCAGGCTGGAATCTGGGGCTGGAGTCCAGGCACAAACGGCACCAAGAGGCAGGAGAAGGAGCAGGGGACACCGTGGCCAGACGAGCATCGTGATGCAAGCCCTCAACAGCTTTCCTAGCTTGGACAGACAGGAGAAAAACATCTGGCCATACACAAGCTCTTTTACCACATCAGCCAAGTATCTTTATGGGATCTCACATCGCAATTAGGCAACAAATCCTTACATGTGCAGGTAAAAGCAGAAAATATTTCGGAGCGCCATTCCCCTGACGGGGAGGAATGAAGTAAACAGATTTCCAGATTACCGCTCGGGCACAGCATCAAAAATACCTCCAACCTGACTCCTCGCTGGCACGGCGCTTTGTCATTGAGGCCACGAAGAGGTAGCCAGAGCCCACAGTGCAGAAACCCCGCTGGATCCGCGAGCCGAGGACACCCCCAGCACCAGATTAGCAGCAATAGGATCACTAATATGGGATTTTTGTGAGCAGAGGGTCCTTCCTCAACCTCACCTTCAACAAAACTTCATATGGCCGGAACTCCAATAGCTGGTGGATTGTCCTTTTTTTTTTTTTTTCTTCTCATTTTAGCTTGTATTGTGGCTTCGTGGCACAAGCCAGTACCTGTTGGTGTCACCTCGGTTGGTTGTAGGTACAAGGGGGGATGGAGGAGGTCTCGTTTGAGCCCACCCAGCCCAGGCTCTGCCCGTGTTCCCAGCCACGACCCTCTCCAAGCCACGCACTCCCTCTTGATGTAAGAGCTTGCAGACAGAGCCAGCTCTCAGGACCGGCTGCCAACTGGGATGAGCAAGCGCGGCACACCCCACCTGCCCATCGGCTGCCGATAAGGGTAATTAATAAGGGCAATTAACAGAGACGAGCGCTCGGTTACGGCATCGCCGGAGCGCCCACGGAGCCCCCGTCTCCGCCTGGAGGAGCCACCACAGTGGCAGAGCTCACAGCAAGCACTGAGCCACACAGGGGCTGCTCTGGGCTCCCCCCAGGCATCGGAGCTTGCCGAGCCCCTTTCCTACCTCTGACCAGCTCCTGATGCCCACCAGCATGGGGAGGATCTGTCCTGGGGACCCTCGTCCAGAAGCGATGCCCAAAATCGCTCAGAGCACCACCCTGGGGTGAAGGAGCTGTTGCGTTTTAGCATCACGTATCCGTGATTCATTTAGAGATTCAGAGCCCCAGAACATTTCTAGAGCAAGAGCAGTCATAAAAGCTTTCAGATGGGAGCAACGTTTCGGCAAAGCCTTGTTCTCATAGACTCTGATTTCACAGAAGACGTCGAGCAATGATTCAGCACCGACACCGTGCAAAAAAGTCTCACACACACCTCGAGTCCACACAGACATCACTGCCTCTTTATGAGCTTCAGTGTCCTGGGTAATTTTGGCCCTTTGTCCTACGCAGGCCCAAAAATATTCCTACAGTATAAACCAGTCCCAACCCCAGTGCCTCCAGTCTGAGCGGGTAACCACCAAAATTGCTCTTCTCTTTGCAGTCTTGAGCAGCCCCAGCCTGGGGCATCCCCAAAAGCAGGGTCCAGCAGCACTGGGGCCCCACACGGGTTTGGGGGTGAAGCAACCAGCTCAGCCCCCACCAGTGCCCTGCCAAACGGGGGCTGGTTTCCAGCAATGGGGTGAAAAATTCCCATTTCCCCTCACGGGAGGTGACAGGAGACGACCACCACGTGCTTTAAAGGGGAACAGGAAGGCAGGAGACGCCTCTCCCAGCCCTGTCTGAGTCCTTTTTCCTTGTCTGGCACCAAACCCCACGGGCTGAGAGCCCCAGAGCAGAAACGTGGGGTTTTAGCAGGAAGAATGCCCCAAGCGTGGGGGGAGATGCAGCTGGCACCAGCTCCAGCCACCACCCATACAAAAACCAGGAAAAAAAAAAAAAAAAGGAGAGGGAAGGGTGAAGGTTTGCCAACCGATAACATGCACGCAAGGCAGATCAAACACACCCGTGCTGGGGCAGCTCACCCCAGGAACGAGGCAGTGGCTTTGAGCCCCGGTGCCAAGACGTCAGCCCCCAGCACTCAACCCCACCGCACGAGTGATATTCCCCTTTTGCTCTGTCCCTCCTCAAAGCTCCCCCTCCAAAGTGGCCGCATTTAAGGTGCAGCAGCACATAATGGTGCACATCCACAACTGGTGCACGTTAATAAAGCACGGCCATGGATGTTCCCTGCACTCTGAAGGAGAAGCAATGCCACCAACCACCGCCTCTGCACATTTCGGGAGGGCACACGGGTGCTTTGGGAGGGATGCCTGCCCTCCCCATGAGCATCACCCACAGACAGCGAGTTTATTTCACAGCCTTGCAAGGACCAAGGCTTGCAGAGAGCAAAAAAAAACCTGGCCACGCAGCCTGAGGGTCAAGGGACAACTTAGCAAACAGCACAGCACCGAGGGGAGAGCGCCCACGGCAGCAGGGCGAGCTGCAGGCTGCCTCGCTTCCTGCGCAGAGCCACAGGAGGATGTTAGTCATGAATGAGAAGTGGTAAGATGACCAAAAAAAAAAAAAAAAAAAATCATCAGATCCATGCAATGAAAGTTGTGTTGGTTTCCCTTGGCCCAGAAGCTGTTGCATGTGTTTGTGATTTGTTTCAGGAGAAAGGCAGCTGGTGGATGTTAAACTGGATTATCTCCAAAATGGTTTATGTGCTGCACTCACAGCAAAGTGATTTAAAATTCAGGCACAGCTGCCAGCCTGCTCTGCCTAAAACACGGTGCCTTGGTTATGCCCAAACCCAGCTACACAGCATCCAGAACCTCATTTATTCCTCCCAATCTGCTGGGAGAAAACACAGAATACGGCATTTCCACGCTCACCACCAGCCCCATGCTGCTCCAACAGGGCACCCAGCCCTTCCACACCCAGCTCAGCAGCCAAAACCCACGGTGCTTCCTCAGCTGGGCTCAGGTAAGTCTGACAGAAAAGCACTTTTTGGCTCCAGCACAGAACGAGCTGGTTTAGACCAAAATCTTCCCAGCCCTTCCTGCACCCAGGAGCAGCTCTGCTGGTGCTGAGCACCCTGGGGAGCAACAGCCAGGGTTACACACTGCTCCAGGGGTAGTTCTGGTCACTGATGCTCTCTGCAGAGCACTTGTGCCCTTGCTACTCCAAAATCTGCAGGGCATGGAGATGGTCACCACCGGTGCAGCCCTTCAGCCACATCCGAGGGGTTTGTTCTGTGCACTTTAGTCTCTAAACGGGAATCCTGGTCTGTCAAAACCAGTCCAGAGCAAACACACGTGGCATGTTCATGCCTGCACATTGGCCAAGCTGCTGCCAGGATCCCTTCCCACTGCAAACCAAGGCTAAAAACACCGCAGGCAGCGTGACAGCAGTGTGAGAGCCCAACCTCATCCCTCCTGAGCATGGGGCTGGAGGTGCCACGAGACACCTTCAGCCCCGAGGTCAGCAGGAAGGCAGGTGCACGAGCACCAGTTTGCAGGAAGGATTTGGCCCCTCGTGGCTCTCCAAAACAGCCTGCAAGCTGCTCTAGGTTCGGTGGAAGGGCCTGATCCTGGCTGTGCCTCAATCACATCGAGCTGGCCCCCGCACGAGGTGCTCCGAGCGCTGGTCCCTGCGAAGGTGCAGCAGTGGGATTGCTCCTCTGGGGAAAGCTGCTTAAGGCAAAACAGCTATTTAACAGCCAGCACCGTCCCTGCCTCAAATATTCATTGGTTCATAGGGAAAAAGAGGGACAAAGTACCAAAAAAAAGTCATTCCTGCTATATTTCACACCCCCCTCATACATCTATAGCTTACTGCAGGCTGTGGAAGCCGAGGAAGAAGCCATCTCAGCCTGATCCCAGCTGCACAAAGTCCTGCTTGGCTGTCCTAAGGTGGTCAAGGGCTACAGAATAAAGCCAGCTAGAGGAAGCAACTCACAAAAAATCAGAATAAACAGTCAAGATCAGAGCTCCCGAAGGCGCCTGGGGATGCACTGAGGCTGGGAGCACTGCAGGCTGTCGCTGCTGAGCCGTGTTTGCTTTTCAGATGGACACGGTGAACAAATACATGTTTATTGGCACGGCCTCTCTCCAAACAGCACCGCAGCTGGTACTTATGTCACCCGCTACGGCTTCACCAAAATTTACCACCATCAGGGGACGCAGGAGCCAGGCATTCGCTCCCCCCGAGCTCCCAGGTGGGAATCCGGCAGGTTTGCAGAGCTGGCTGAGCACGAAGTCCTCACAACAGCGGGGAGGGCTCCGAAATTAAATCTCCACCAGCTGCACCGCGTAGTGCTTGGCATTAAGGTGCTGTAACCCTAGCCCATTCACAAATTATCAGCAGCAGATGTCTGCCTTTCCTAACCTTTTGGCTCGTCGTTTTAACTGCAGACAGGAGCAGCGTGCAACAGCCATTTCCTTCTTCCACATTTCCACTTCTTATCTGGAGGAGTTATTTCTCCAAGCCAATGTTTCCAATGGAAACTCTGCCTTCAGCTTAGTCAACATGATTTCCACGCTGATATCTCTGTTGTTCTGCCCGCGCCGTTGTGCCTCGGAGTAACAGCAGCACATCTGCACCCAGCTAATTGCAGGGCACGGCAAGGACAGGGCAAAGGGAATGCTTGGTCCTAACAAAATCACAAGAGCAATTATTTCCACAGATCCTTCCCCGTGACACTTTGTGTCCCCTGAAGCCTCCCTGGGTTTCAGTCACCCGTTCCTGTTGCCCCAAATTGCTCGTGTGCTTCGGCTGTGCCTTCGTTTCCCAAGCACTAATACCTCGGTGAGAGCAGCCGAAGAATCCTCGCTCTCATACACCAAAAATTCAGGAAGGACCAACGGAAAGGAGCTGTCCCTGCATGTGGCAAATACCACACTGCTTAAGGGCTTCTCCCCTATTTCGAAACGTATGCAAACAGGTTCTCGTGAAGAATGCAAACTGCTCTATCCTTCTCCAGAAGGAAAAAAAAACAACAAAACAGATCACACCAAGAATATACAACCCCCCAGGAAGTTTGATATTGAAAATCTCTTCTCAGATCAAGTCTATGCTGTGTTTTTTGTTTGTTTTCTGCTGGAGATGGAGGACAAGCAATAGTATTCTGCAGCTCGCTCAGCCTAGAGGTAACGACCTGAAGACGTGACCTGGGGAATTGGAGCCTTTGCCCCCTGACACAGAGCAAGTGCCAGGAGGTGCCCGGCCACCCCCCAGCAGAAACAACTCACAGCTTGCTCCAGACCACCAGGAGAGGGTGGGAGGGCTGGAGAGCCACCCGAGCTCGGTGCCAGCGGCTGCAGCCACAGCCAGACCTGACAAAACCAGGTCAGGTGTTACAACAGACATTCCTCAGGCTCCTGCACTGCTGAAAACAAGGGGGTTAAAAACAAGCAAGCACTCGGATATCAAAGCTCCGGGAAAACAGCTCCTCTTTGCAAGGTGCCAACCTGGAGCTCTGCAGAATGAGTCCAGAATTCAAGGTCTTGGGATTCACAAAATCATATCATATGCAGAAAAGATAGGGCCCTTCTGAGGCTGCCGATCTGCTCCAGTGGCCTTTGAAATAATAAACTAATTGACTAAGATTCCAGTAGATAGAGAGCAACATCTGAAGTCGCTCCCAGAAGCGGAGAGCCGGCAGCTCTGGTCGATTTGTGCTGGGAGCAGATGGTAGGTGCTCACCGCGAGGTGCCGAGAACACCCAGCCACACTCACAGACCTACCTTGTGACCAAAAAAATAACACCTTGTGAAAAAACAGCAAAATGTAAGCCTTTTGCATCAACCTAGATGCGTCAAGCTGCTCTGATGGCAGACTTTCTACCCTGCTGCGTTATTTCCTACGCTGCTTTCAGACATTTATTAGGGTGGGGAAAGACACTGACGTGGAGGAAGCCACATTTGGAGAAGCAGCAAGTGACAGGAGCTGATTTGTGATGGATTAGTCACCTTAAACCAACACCATAGAAACACAAGCCTTGACCAGCCCTCGTTACAAGAGGCAGGTAAACCCCGCAGGCTTCCCCACTGATTTAAAAGAGCTCCAGCTTCACCACCAAGCACATTTCCCAGGAATTTGGCATTACGGCAGAGAGCAAGTGCCACCATGAGTCTTACTGCTGAAAAGAGAAAAAAAAAAAAACGAAAAAAAACAGCTTCCAAAACACGGCATAACAGGACCGAAAGCCTCACCTGTGCAATCAGGCAGGAAGTTACAGCACAGCCACAGCAGCTGCCAGCTTTTAGGTATGATGGGACCTGGCATCAGCACATCCCTCGACCTGGGCTGGTGCATCCCTGGGGGCTATTTCCAGTTTGTGGGAGCAACAGACCGGAGCACGCCATCTCCGAGGCCACCCCACAGTCAGCAACATTTGCATGCATGCAAATGCCAGGGGACAGGAGCTGCAAGGGAGCACCTCTGGGACCAAATTCTCCAGCTCCAGTCCCTCAGGGGAGAGCCCTGCCTTGCACACAGGCTCCCGAGGCTCAGCTTGCTGTCGTGCTGTCTCCTCATTGACTCACGACTTGCATTAATTCTCTACCTTCGGGTCATCCCACTTTTCATCCACGCTGAAGCCCAGCCTGCTTGCTTGCATCTTTGGAGCCCAGGCATTCCCAACAAACCTTAATTTCCTTGCGAGCCACGAGCAGAGCAGCAATTCCTCAGCAGATCTCTATCGGCTGCGTAAAGGACAACCAGAAATGCAGCAGCCACAGGTTAAAGCAAACAGACAACAGCACCAAGCCAGAAGGGGGAGGACGGGGACATCAGAGCAAGAAGCAAAACAAGAGACACGAAACAAAGAGGCCATCTCACCGAGGAGAGAAGAGATAAAACAAAGGGATTGTGAAACCTTAAAATTAACTGCATTTTTTCTTGAAAAAGTTTTTCAAAATCACAGCAGATCAGGGACCCTAAAGAAGGCAGCAGACCCATGAGCTCGGTGGAGCCCTCGGTCCTCCAGGATTTTTTTTTTTTTTTTTTTTTTTTTTTTTTTACCTGCAATAGGTGCCCGGGGAGCAAGGCTACAAGAAGCTGGCTCCTAGGTCGCTGCTTCTCGTGCCTGTCTGGACGAGCCGATGGGCAAATTCAGGGCTCAGCACAGCTGCAGCACATGACGTCGAGGCAGAGTCATGCCCTGCCCTTGACAGGCAGTTCCTTCTCCAGCAATTTTACTGCTACTTAAGGAAGTGAGTGGGTGAGCAGGGTTAAAATTGTTCCCCTCTACTCAGAAAAGCAGAATTACCCGCAGATTTCTTCTTCCCAGAGATGAGCTGTAGGAATCCCGTTACCCCACAGCAGCCGGTTTCGGTTCAGCTTGCCTCGAGCCGAGTGCTCTGACCAGGTAGGTCTGGGCTGCACAAAGTCTCTGTGCTTTTAACCACCGTGGTTAAACACTGCTCCGACCTGCCAGGAATTAAACAGCCACTGCTCCCACCAGCAGGCCCAGGTTACCCATGGATTTCGGCACCACCTCAGCTCCAGCCTCATCCTTATCGTCCCTGCTACGTTTTCACAGCAGAGATCCCAACCAGGGCCACAGACAGGTTTTGTCACAACACGCTTCACTAGTTTGAAATTCTGTCATGCATGCAAAGTTAAAAAAAAAAAACTGAAGGAAGGGCCTCTCGCAGTGCACATCCAGCAGCTCTGGTACAAATACAGGGTCTCCTACCCTGCTATAGCGAGCAATAACTTATATTTGAAGAGCAGGCAGCCCAACCACGCCAGCTTTTGCACCCTCTAACAGTAATTTGAAGTCAGTGTCAACAAGGACAGCGTGGGAGGCACCACCAGGAGCAGGGCAGCAGCCCGGCACAGAAAAACAGGTTTCTCCTCTGTCCAGCACCGAGCAGACCACAGGATTACTCGAGTGTCTGAGCACGAAGCCGAGATGCTCAGAAAACAATTGCCTCTCCTTCAAGCGTGCCAGCCAGAGCACAACTTGAAACTCCAGTTATCAGGCTGCTTTTACACAGACACGTATGGGAGCTTCCTGCACCCAGACCCTGGGGCAAAAGGCTAGAGGAAAGCAGGGCACAGGACCGCCGGGCTGAGAAGTTCCCCTCTGTATGAAAGAGCCCCCAAAGAAGAGATTTAAGCTCAGCATCAGGAACTGGTCAGCACCATCTCCCCCTTCAGGGTAACTCAAGCTATCAAATCATAGTGACTTCAGAAATAAAAATCATGGATTCGTTAAGACTGGAAAAGGCCTCTGAGGTCATCTGCTCCAAGCATCCCCCTGCCACCGGTGTCACCCACTAAACCACGTCCCTAAGCACCACCTAGAAAATACAGCTGGGGTCACATCAACCTTCCTCTGCACGTGAGCTTGCTTATGTTACTGAATCCTTCCTGTTTTTCTCTCATCATCCTCAAAACAGAGTGAAAGTCAACATTTTTGTTGGGGGAACTGCAAGGCCCGAATATTCCAGTTTTAGGGAGTAGATAAGCACAGAATGGATGGCTGCTCACATACTAAGAATCCCTTAAAGTAGGGGAAACGGGACCAAGCCAAGCTTTTTTCCTACAAGCACACAGGGATTAGGGGACAATGGGGACAGAGGGAAGGCCATCGTGTCCCAAGAGGTGTTTTCCAGGGCTCAGGAGCGAGTGCTGCCAGCGCTTGGCCCACCCTGAGGCCGAGGAGCCCGCTAACGCCCGCAGGCCTGAGCGAGGGCACCACACTGTTCCGCAGGGCTAAGCAAGTCTAAATATAGCCGGTGCTCGTATCTTATCTGCTTGCTGTTAAACGGGCGTATTGACGAGGCGATAAATGTTTATGAGGAACCGTCTGTGTCAGCGCTACCCATGCGGGGAGGGGAGGAGAAACCCTCCTGGGCCTGGACATGATTGCAGTCCCCAGGGTCCCGTCCCTCGCCTGGCAGTGACGGGGGGCACGGGGCACGAGCCCACCCAGTGGGCGAGGGAATGGGTGCCCCTCAGCACCTCCGATTGCCTCGAGAGGGCAGGAGGAGGTGGGAGAAGTGATAAAGCTGCTGTTGGAATTGCAGCCCTAGGTTGGGAAACCAAAGTGCACCCACGGGAGCTGGACGCCCAGCCTGCACCGACGGGATGGGATGGCCCAAACAAAGGGGAGAGCAGGCTCCTGCTGGGCAGACCCCTACAAAAAGCCATGGGTTTGTCAGGAATAGAAAGGCAGCCTGGTTAAGAGCACCTCTGTCAACCAAACTCACCTTGTTCGACACGCAGGCTCACCAAAAACCTCGGGGGGCTGGAACCAAGCCACAAGCGGGGCTTTGGGTTAGGACAGGAGGCACGCAGCAGAGCCAGGCGGTTTGGGATCGCAGGTCAGAAGTCAGGGCAGCAGGTCCCAGCAACCAGGGCAGGCAGCACGAATTCCTGGCAATGAAGGAAGGGCTTTGAGATATACAGATAAACGTTCCAGGTATTGTTTTTAATTGCTTTTACACCCCATTTCCAATTATTAGTAGCCAAAAGTCACTTGCATGCGCGAGGTGGTTTAACCACCACTAAAAGCCACAGATAAGGAAACTGCCTGTGAATTGTGGCTGATTCAGCAAGCACCTGAAGGGAAGGCAGACGCATGCAGGGGCAGTGCCAGAGGTTACCAAGCTGCCTCGGTTCTTCAGAAGTCACGACGAGGTCTCCCGACTGCCCCAGGAGACCCGTTCCCCCACCACAAAGCATCTGCTTCTTCAGGTCACTGCTGAGAAGCCCTGTTTTAAAGCCTGCAGAGTCATTGACCTTCCTTATCTCCCTGGACTTTTGCTCTCCTTGTCATTTATATTCCTCACGCCCTGGTTTAACCGTCCTTCCCCCTCCCGGCCCCGCGGGCTGTGCCGGTGCCAGATGCTCTGCGGGCAGCTCCACGTCTGTCCCGGCGCTCCTCAAGCTCCCCGGTGGGCTTCACTTCCCATGGCACCGTCCTGCTGCCGTGTTATCACCTGCAGTTTGGGCTTCCCTTCCCTAGGGAAGGGATTACAGCACTGAGAGCCCGCTAATCTCCCAAATCTGGAAAAAGGGGGGTTGTTAAAGCAGGGTTCCCAAGTCCCCAGGCTCCATTTACACTCACCAAGAGCATTTCACCCTTCTCATGAGCAATATCGGGAGAGAATACACTCTCGAGAGCTGAGCAGGAAGAGGGGAAGATGATGCAGGACAGCACCAGGTTCTTCCACAGTGCCTGCTCAGGGCTTTCATGCATTCACAACTCTGCGCTCAGACTTGTTAACCTGCTGCAACGTCTGTCTAGCGTTCGGCTGTCTTATTTGGTTGCCTTTAACCAAGACCTGTGGTTTCTCACATTAAAAACACGCTACTTTTCATTTCCACCTGGTTCTTCGTGTCCCCCTCTGCCCCAGCACGTACAACCTGAGACAAAACTTAACACCAACAGCCCCGATCAGAGGGACACCTTCCACGACGGCAGCATTAACACCCAGCTACAAGCCGCAGGTCTCCCTCAGAGGTCTCAGTGCCTCTATTTGAAGACACAATTCTTGCTTTTCTCTCATTTGGGGGTTATCTTTTAACCTCTACCCTTGCAAAGAATTGATGCCACTGCCTCCCATGTCCCCACATGGGGTGTTGCTGGATAGCAGTGGGTGCCCACAGGTCAGGATGAGCACCACGTTTGCTGCCACGCCAGGGAGATCACGGCTGGAAAAGCAACACGGAGGGCGACTGGGAAACTTGTGGAGAAGCTGCCACCTCTCGAGACCCACTCGAGAGCAGGCTCATGTGAGAAAACCACCAGGAAAAGCCAGGTCCTGCCCTCCATGGGCTGCAAGATGAGGAGTCACCTCTCACAACCAGTTTTCCCCAGCAGCCCGGAGATGCGGCAGCTGCTTTGCCCCAGATCTTTCAGCCCGGATGGTGAGCACGAGCCGTTTCGCATCAGTTACGCCATCCCCAGCGCCGAAATGCTCTGCTGCCACTTCCTACCCCAGGGACGTGGCCAGGAGGCTGCCCGAAGGGGCAACCTGCCCCCCGTAGCCGTGGTTAGAAGCTCGCCAGCCCACAGAGGCCGGGGCAGGCGCTTGCCCAAATTGTGGGTTCCCAGCACCTCCGGCCGCAAGGAGGAAACGTGACGCAGACGGCCCCGTGGGGACAGGCACGGACCCTGCCCGGCACGTGGGCAGCCCCCACGTCAATATTTAGAGGCTGTTTGCATCTACTGCCGCGTCACGCTCAGATACTGACGGGCGGCACGCAAAAACAGGCAACTGCAACGTGCTTCCAAATCACGACACCCCGTGCTCAGCACCAGCTTCCACAGAAGTGGGATTTGAGCCCCAAAACGCCACGCAGTCCTGGGAAAGCCCCTTTCAGCAGAACCCAGTCCCTGTCCTCACCTTGTTTTTATTTATATATATAAATATATATATAAAAAAAAAAAAAAACACATATAAGGTATCTATGACCATAAACACTCGTGGAACCCTACGCTCAGACGCTGCATGGCAGACACAGACCCACCTCCAGCCACTCGAGGAGGATTATTTATCTCCCAGTGACTTGACATTTCTGTATTTCCCCTCTGCAAAGCCACAGGAAGTTTGGGCCAGACTGACTGCGCTCCGGCTCAGTGACAGCAGGTTAAAAATTATTCTCTCTGGCTAGAGGTGCACTCGGGAAGGAGAGCCGCTCCTCCGAAGTTAGTCATTAAGAGAAAAAAGAGCTTGGATTATTTCGGATTAAGTACACCGGGATTGGGGAAGAAAACACCTAGTGAAAAGCTAACTCACCCGAGGCGAATTCTTGACTCATGAAAAACCTTTTTTGTGCCTTTGTTACTTGAAGTGCTGCTGCGAGATCTTGCACCTGATGCGTTCGCAGACGGGATCTCGGGCAGACATCCGCGCCGCCCCCTGCACCTGACAGCTTTGGGTTTTCCCAGCTCCTCGGCTACGCAAATCCCCCAAATCTCAGCCCACCCCACTATTTTCACCCGGTTGGGTACACCATCCCGAGACCCCATCCGAAAGCTACAAACTCGATCCGATTCGACCCAGCAAAGCGGCTGCTTCGGAGGAGGAAGACTTCAGAGGAGGAAGAAGAGGTTTTAGCTAAATGAGTAATTACAGCCCCAACGTCCTCCCGCAGCGGGCTGAGCGCACGGAGGCACCACGGGGGCAGCGTGGCCGGCACAGAGGAGGCACCGAGGGGGTCCGTGGGGAGATGTCCCCCCTTCAGGAGGGGACACACGCGGCCCCGCTGCCGGCGCTCCCTTCGCCGAGCCCCGGGAGGAAGATGAGTCAGTGCCCAGCTCGCGTGGGAGGAGAGCGCCGCAGAACGCCGGGGCCGGCTTCTTGAGAAAAGCCATTTCCGAAGAAACTTTCAGCGCTGAAGGCTCCAGCCTCGGTCAGCCAGAGGAGGAGGAGGAAGAGGAAGGCTCAGCAAACCGGGGAACGGCACCTCTGCTGCCCTACGGCAGCCCCCCCGCAGCACCCTTGGGTGCCCGGCTGGGTCTGGGGAAAGGAGCGCCCCTTCCTCGGGTGGGGGACGCAGGAAGGTCCCCAGTAGATTCCCAGTACCCCCAATTCTTCTCGTGCTGGGAGCTGGTGGCTGAGAGGTTCCGGCTGCTGTGGGATCGCTCACGGGCAGCCCAAACCCATGGGGGGATTACAGCGAGCGCGGTGGGTGCCCGGTGGGGGGGGCTCTGCCTGGAGCTGACAGCTCCCCCAGCCCCTCAAAAGCACTAATAGGGGTAATCCAATTAAGGACACTGCTTAAAGCTGGTCATTAATGAGGCGCTCACCTGATTCATTAACTCGAAATGGGATGGAAACCCCAAAACACCAGAGAGGCGCCCGGAAAGGGGCGCACGTGGCTGGGGCAGGGGGACAGGCGACGTCCGTCCCACCCCGGGGAGCTGGGGGACATGGGGGGGGGACATGGAGCTGGGGAAGGGGCGTCACGGCAGCACAGGGCACACATGGGGGGCCCAACACAGCCCCCCCAGCACCCCCTGGTTCTGGCCAAACCCTCAAACCCCAAAGCCAGCAATGGGGGGGGGTCTGGATGTGGACCCTGACCCCCCATCCCCATCCCCAAACCAGGAGTCACCCCCACAGGGGGGTCGGGAGGGTCAGGGACCCCCCCACCCTAAGGTAGCCCCCCTGCTCCCCCCATTTCACCCCTCCTGTTCCTAAGAGAGCCCATTTTTGGTGTGGAATCACTTAGCATCCCTTTTGGGCTGGGGACTCCCAGTATGGGGTCACGCGGGGGGGACCCCAAATTTTGGGGGGGGGGGCACAAAGCACCCGGGGACCCACACACCCCCAGCACCCCAAACAAGTACCGGGGTGCACACCGAGCACCGGGGAGCCCCGAGCCCATGCACGGGACCCCCAAACCGGGAGGTCACCCCCCCAGAACCCCCCAGAGCCATGGGGGGGTCCCGGTGACCCCCCCAGCACCCCTTAAACCACTGGGGAGGGACTCCCAGTACCCCCCAGCACCACACACCCCTCACCCCACAGCAACCACAGCGGCGGGCACCGAGTGGGGGGGTTCCCAAAATGCCACCATCCCCCCCCCGTGCCCCCCCCCCCCCTCCCTCCCTCCCTCCCTCCCTCCCTCCCTCCCTACCCCCGGTACCCCCCCGGTACCTGCGCTCCCGGCGCTGCCTCCCCCTCCCTCCCCCCCCGCCCCGGAGCCGCCTTTTGACGGGAACCCGCCGGCCGCGCGCCCCGCCCCTCCCCGGGGACACGCCCCCCTCCGCTAAACCACGCCCGCTTTCCTTAAGGACACGCCCCCTTTGCCTGAGGACTCGCCCCTCTCCCCGCCCCCGCCCCGTCCTGCCCCCGCCAATGCCAGCGCGGCACCGCCTCGGCACCGCCCCCTCGCGGGCTGGCCCGCCCTGACCCCGCCTCCCATGCCCGTATAAGGTAACGAATGGGTGAGGCCACGCCCTCTGGGGGCGTGACGTGGGCTGGCGGGAGATTGCACGTGGCGGCCCGGCCTGGGGAGCCCGGCGGGGGGGTGCTCAGGCCCCCCCCGGTGCTTTGGGTGCTCCTGCTGCAATTGGGGTGCTGCTGTTTGGGGTTTTGGGGTGCTGTTGACACAATTCAGTGCTTTGGGGTGCCGCTGCTGCTGCTTGGGGGCTTTGGGGTGCTGCTGCAATTGGGGTGTTGCTGCATGGGGGGGTTGAGATTCACCTGGTGGGGGTTTTGGGGTGCTGGTGCTGCAGTTGGGGTGCTGCTGCTGCTGCTTGGGGCTTTGGGGTGATGCTGCATGGGGTTTGGAGGTGGTCTGCTTAGGGGTTTGGGGTGCTGCTGCAGTTGGGGTGCTGCTGCTTGGGGCTTTGGGGTGCTCTGCTTGGGGCTTTTGGGGTACTGCTGCATCTTGGGGCTTTGGGGTGCTGCTGCTGCAATTGGGATGCTGCTGTTTGGGACTTTGACATGTTTCTGCTTGGGGGCTTTGGGGTGCTCTGCTTGGGGCTTTTGGAGCGGGGCTGCTTGGGGGAGTTGGGGTGCCGCTTCTTGGGGTTTCTGGGGTGCTGCTGCTGCTGTTTGTGGCTTTTGGGGTGCTGCTGCTGCTTGGGGGCTTTGGGATTGCTGCTGCTTGAATGGCTTCACAGCCATTCCAGAAAGTTCAGCGGGCTCTGCGTGCATGGGCATGCAGTTCTGCGTCCTCCTTTCCACCTGGCTCTTGGTCAGCCCTTTACTGGGACAGGGCAAAGACCACCAGTACAACGGTGTCCCCCCAGCAGCCCGGGGCAAACATTTTCCTGGCAGCACCGGGTCCTGATCACGTTTAGGTGTCCTTGCAGTGTCTCACCTTTGCTCTGGTGCCTTCTGGAAGTTCAGGCGTCCACGGGGCTGGCCGTGGGTCAGAGTCTCCTTCCCTTCCGGATTTCTAAGCGACGAGCCACCCTGTACCAGGAGCACTCGCCGCATTTATCACCTGGCAAGCGGACTCCGTCTCGTCTCTGCAGCTGCAGCATCTGCCGGGCTCGTCTCCTTCCTCTCCCATTTTTGGGATGCCACCCAAGAGACCTGCCACCGCAGACTGCAAATCCCCTCTCTGGTTACAGCTCTTGGAGAGCTCGTGGATTTTTCTGATGCTTAGATCAGATTAAGGGCAGAAGGAGAGCTGATTCATCCCTGGCCTCTAGACTAGAGATAGCAGCATCTGCAAGGGCCCAGGCACAGCTCCAAGCACTAGAGACAAGTAAAACCAAGGGGGGGGGGCAGGTTCCTGCAATGTTTGCAGCCTCCAAGCTGCTCCGGCCCCTCGCTCACCTCGATGTGGCCGGGACTTCACATCCTGCATGAACGGACCCCGTGCAAAGCCCTTGGCACGTCTCGGGAGCAGGGGCCTGCAGGACTCCGGAGTCTGGCCGCTCCTGCAGGTCCTGGGGGTGTTTGGGACCGTGCAACCGGCCAGGTCCAAGTGCTGAGCTCAGCCACCCAAAATCCCCTCGCTGGGGATGGAAGGAAACCTGGAGGATGCGGATTCGAGCTGAGCTGTTTCAGCTGGTGCTGCAGCTCCAGCCCAAAGCTACTCAATCTTCAGGGCAAGTTACACCCCCAGGCTGAAAAACTCAGGATATTTGGCAGTTCCTCCCTTTCCATCCTCCAAAACCTGTCCAGGGTGCAGACATCAGCAACGTTTTATAAAGCAGCACGGAATGCTTCGAGAAAGCCCCTTCGTGATCTTCCAGGGTTTACTAAGGGCCCCTAAACCCAAAATCCTCGGAGAAAATGAGCCGCCGTGCCGGTGAGCGCGGGCGGCCGCGCCGCCGTCATGGCAGACGGCAATCAGCACCCCACAGCCGTGATCACCGAGTTCAACAGCTTTAATTCACGTGGGGAAAGTGCTTTGCTAAATGTTTTCAAATTGGTTTAATGAGGCCAATCAGAGAGAGAGAGAAAAAAATAAAAAAAAGTCTGGGAAGAAACGGGAGTTCATTAGAGACAATTTGGTCACGCAGAACTTTCTCAGGGAACAGGGAGACGAAGGGTGGGGGATTTTGTGCAGAAGGGTGCCCATCACCAGACCACCTCTGCTGAGTTTAAACCTCAGCCATTTGTCTGCTTAAAATCCATCCTAACGCTCAACACCGCCTGCTTCTCCCTGTCCTTGCCTGAACCAGGCTGGCGTGATGTTCCTTTTGACCCCAGAAATCCTGCTCCCAGCTGAACCCCTTTTTGCATGCTCTTTCCCACCCCACTGCAGCTCAGGAAAGGGAATTTCAGGGCTGGATGCAGGCAGAAGTGGGGATGGGATGGGGTTGGGATGGGATGGGGATAGGGATAAGGATGGGATGGGAATGGGGATAAGGATGGAGATGAAAATGGGATAAAGATGAGAATGAGGATGGAGATGGGGACGGGGACAGGGATGAGGGTGGGATGGGAATGGGAATGGGGATGGAGATGGGATGGGAATGGGGATAAGGATGAGAACGAGGATGGGAATGGGATGGGATGTGGATAGGGACAGGGATGGGGATGAACATAGGGACAGCTCTCCCAGGGTGTCTCCCACACTTGCTCCATCCCCCGGTGAGCGCAGGGCTCTCAGGAAGCAACCACAACACCCCCACACAATGTGGGTGTGTGGGGCTGGGGGAGCCCCGTCCCCACTTTCTGCCTGTCTGGGCTGGCTTGGGAGGGAAAATGAGTTTAAAACTAGGAAAAAAAAAAAAAAATGAAAAAAAACAAGGGGGGGGGGGATTGACCCAGGACACACATCCCCTAAAATGTCTTTGTGGCATCCCCAGGACAGGACAGCACAGCACTCATGGCTTTGGCGCAGCTTCTGCCCCTTTGGGATTCTCTGTTGTCTACTATAGGGTTGAGCTCACCCTTCAGGGAGCTTGGTGAAAGCCTCCCTCTCCACACCCCTCCCAAAATGCTGTTTGCAGCCTGTCCGTGTGGGTGTCTGTCTGCGTGGTGCACGTCTGCACCCAGGGCATGCAGCAAGCGGGTCCCCAGCTCATCTGGGGGGCACTGGGGGATGCACAGCCCACCCAATTAAGGGGAGCAATTAGCGTGGACAGCGAGCCGGGGAGCCTCCCTCTTGCTGGCATTTCACTCCCGGGAAGAAGAGAACAAATGATCCATTAAGTTTCCATCGGCGGCACAGGTCGATGGAAATATTTTCTTGCCGTAAACTTAATTTTTATGGTTTGGGCGATTATGAGGGGAAGGAATTTGTTTTTCCACTGAGCTCTCACGTTTATTGTGGCAGAAAAAAAAAAAAAAAGTGATTGCATGGGAGGCTTTGCAAGTTTATGAGCATCCACTGATCCAAAAGGATCATTTTTTACCTGCTTCTGTCCCAGAGCTATCGGGGCTGGAGAGGATGAGAAGAATGGGCTGGTTTGATTTTTTTTTTCCCCATAAAAAAATGTTTTTTTTTGGAACTTGGGAACTGGGGCAGGATGTTTTTTTCTGCTATGGTTTTTTTTTTTTTTTTTTTTTTTTTTGTGCATCTGGGGTGCAGAGCCCCTAAAACCCCGATAAATTGGTGCAAAAGGCCCAGCACCCCCAGCAGCACGGAAATCCTTGGGGAAAATGAAGGAGAAGGAAAAGCCGAATTTCTCCGGTGCCAGGAAAAACCCTGCGAACCCAGCGACTGCAAATGAGAGGCAATTTCCCCCTTAAACACCGCGTTTTGGGGTAATTTGTCTGCAGCAGCGCAGCCGGGTTCACTTTTCCTCGGCCGAACCCGGCGTCAACGACTCCCTGCAGCAAAGCCCTGCGCTCTGAGCGCTGTGGGGGAAAAAAGCCTGGATTTGGGGTTTAGCAGCGGGGTGCACCGGGTGCTGGTGAGCTGCTGCTGCTGCTCCTCGCTGGCTGAGGCGACATCTAGTGAGGCTGCGGTGAAGGATGGAGTGTGCCGGGCGTGCACGGTCCCGTACCAGCACCCAGGGCCTTACATGGCCCTACACCAGCACCCATGGTCTCATATGGCCTCACACCAGCACCCAGGGCCTCACACCAGCACCCAGGGCCTTACACCAGCACCCATGGTCTCATATGGCCTCATACCAGCACCCAGGGCTTCATATGGCCCTGCACCAGCACCCAGGGCCTGGCACCAGCACCCATGGTCTCACACGGCCCTACACCAGCACCCAGGGCTTGATATGGCCTTGCACCAGCACCCAGGGTCTTGCACGGCCTTGTACCCTTGCACCAGCACCCATGGTCTCACACTGCCCTACACCAGCACCCAGGGTCTCATATGGCCCCACACCAGCACCCATGGTCTCGTATGGCCCTGCACCAGCACCCAGGGCCTGGCACCAGCACCCGTGGTCTCACACGGCCTTACACCAGCACCCAGGGTCTCATATGGCCTTGCACAAGCACCCAGGGCCTCACACGGCCCCACACCAGCACCCAGGGCCTTGCACGACCCCACACCAGCACCCAGGGCTTCACATGGCCCCACAGCAGCACCCAGGGCCTTGCACAAGTATGCGCAGCCTCGTGGGGTTTGCACAAGCACACATGGCTTCACACAGCCTCATACTGGGGGGGTGTGCCCCCATAGTGGTGCTGATGGTTTCATACTGGGGGGTGTGTACCCGTACTGGCGCAGGGAGGCTCCGTACTGAGATTGATTCCCCAGTACTGGTGTGGGGACCCTCGTACTGGGATGGGTGTCCCCATATTGATGGAGGAGGGTTCATACTGGGATGCGTGATCCCATATCGGTGCACGGGGGTTCATACTGGGACTGGTGCCCTCATACTGGGATGTGTGCCCCTATACTTGCTGCTGGGGAGGGGTCATACTAGGATGGGTGCCCCCCATACTGGTGCAGGGGGTCTCTGCACTGGGGTTTGTGTCCCCATACTGGAGCAAAGGGGCTCCATACTGGGATGTGTGCCCCCATACTGGTGCAGGGAAGCTCTGTACTGGGATGGGTGCCCCCATACTGGTGGAGGGAGAGCTTTGTACTGGGATGTGTGCCCCCATACTGGTGCAGGGGGGTTCTGTACTGGGCTCACTGCCCCCATACTGGTGCAGGGGGCTCCATACTGGGCCGGGTGCCCCTATACTGGCTGGGCAGGGCTCATACTGGGACAGGTGCCCCCCCCACTGGTGCAGGAGGGCTCCAGACTGGGACCCTCCCACCGCTCTCCCCCCCACCCCCCGCCGCCGCGCATGCGCGCTGTCTGCCGGCGCCCACCCCGTGTGTGCGCATGCGCGGGCAGAGACCGGCAAGCGTGGGCAGTGCGCATGCGCACGAGGACCCGCCCTTACCTCGCCCAGACCCCGCCCACCAGCGCGCCCTCCACCCGGGATGTTAATGCGCATGCGTAGTTCCGGACACGCCCCTCAGCCCCACCAAAGGGTGTGGCCGCAGACCCGCCCCTCTGCCGCCTAGCGCATGCGCAGTGAGGGAGAGCCGCGCCCAGGCAGGGCTGTTGCTGTCGTCACGACGGGGCGGGGCCCACAGCCCCCGCCCACTGCCTCGGGGGGCGGGGCGATGACGCAACGCCCCGCCCGGCGCACGCAATGGGCGTGGCTTCAGTTAGGGGGCGTGGCCAGCGAAGATCCAACTCCCTTTCAGCACAGTGCGCATGCGCCTTCAGCGGAGGGGGCGGGGCGAGTCTTAGGCTCCGCCCCCTTCTTCCGCCCGCGTCGTCGTCATAGCAACGGCGGCTGCGCGGCCTGAGGGGAGGCGGCGGCGGCGGCGGTGAGGGGGGGTCGGGAGGGGACCCCCTGTGGGCCTGGGGGGGGGCTTTTGGGGAAAAAGGGGGGTGTGGGGGCCTCTTTTTGGGGTTGGGGGTTGAGGGGGCCTCTTTTTAGGGGGCTGGGAGGGGGGCTCTTGTTTTTTTTGGGGGGTGAGGGGGCTGTTTTTTGAGAGGGGAGCATGGGGGGGCTGTTTTTTGGGGAGGAGGGTGAGGGGGGCTCTTTTTTGGGGCTTAGGGTTGAGAGGGGTCTCTTTTTGGGGGTGTATGTGAGGGGTGGCTCTTTTGGGGGGCAAGAGGAGGTCTTTTTTGGGGGGTTTGAGGGGGTCTCTTTAGGGGTGGGGGGCAAAGGGGGGCTCTTTTTTGGGTCTTAGGTCTGAGGGGGGTCTCTTTGGGGGTGAGGGGGGCCCTTTTTGGGGGTGTGTATGAGTGGAGGCTCTTTTTTGGGGGGCAAGAGGTGGTCTTTTTGGGGGAGGAGGGGGTCTGTTTTTTAGGGGGGATACGAGGGGTCTCTCTTTAGGGGTGGAGGGCAAGGGGGTCTCTTTGGGGGGATGCAAGGGGGTTTCTTTTTGGGGCTTAGGGTTGAGAGGGTCTCTTTTGGGGATTGAGCATGAGGGGCCCTCTCTTTTTGGGGAGGGATTCTTCCTTTTTGGGGAGGGGCGTGGGGGAGCTGAGCCTTTGAGGTGCTCCTGGTGGGGTGCCTCTGCTGGCAGGGTGCTGGGGGAGCTCCCCCTGAGGCTGAAAGTCTCTGGGGTGGGGGCTGGACCCCTGGGGGGGGGGATTTTGACTTGAGGGGGCTTCCCTAAGGGGTGCTGGGAGGGGTCCCAGCTGGGGGGGCTGCCTAAGGGCTGGGTGCTTCCCCCTGTGCACGTATTTTGGGGCCAGGTCTCCTGGCCTGCCAGAAATTGTCCTTAATGTCCCTTGTCCCCCATCACAGGCTCGGCGGCGATGGGGGCTGCGCTCTCCCCCCCGGCTGGCAGCGCTGCCCCCTGGCAGCAGAGGAAGGCTGGCGGTGACGATGATGATGATGATTTGCTCGACAGCAGGGACCGCAAGGAGGACATCGCCAAGTTCCCCTACGTGGAATTCACGGGGCAGGACAGCATCACCTGCCCCACCTGCCAGGGCACCGGCTGCATTCCCACGGGTGAGCGCTCCCCTCGTGCGTAAAACCAAAAAGCAGGGGGCAGAAACGCTCCTTGTTGAATTTTCCATCTCCAACTCGGTTTTCGTGCTCTTTTTTTGCTTTCCAGAGCAGGTCAACGAGCTGGTGGCTCTCATCCCCTACAGCGACCAGCGGCTCCGCCCGCAGAGAACGTAAGTGTGGAGTAAGAGTAACTGCTCCTCTGTGAAGAGCAGACAGGGCTTTTTTTGTCGTGTAGTAGCAGAGCTCAACGCTCTACACAGTCTCCAGCCTTTCCTTCACCCTACTGGCTTGTTTTCACCAAAATATGCTAACAAATGCGACTTTTAACTCTAAATATTTCCTGTTAAATCCCACCGTAGGGGTGAGCATGGAAACAATCGTCCCACTCACAGCCTCTGTCCCCGTGCTCTTTACTGAGGGTTTTAGAAAGAAACCGCCGTAGCAGCAGCAAAAACGTGCACTGAAAGCACCACGGGGGCAAGAGTGATTCTTGAGGCAGTTTACTTTTTGGTAATGAGTAGCTAAAGGGTGATGGTTTTGAGCAAGATCGGATATCGAAAATGTTCGAGCAGCACTTTGGGCCTCTTTCAGGGAAGGACAAATGGGTGGTTTTTTTGCTGGGTTTCAGCTTCGTGGGGTCCCACGGTCACAAGTGTTGATTTTGAGCCCTTCCCTGCCTCTTCCAGGAAGCTCTACGTCCTGCTGTCGGTGCTGGTCTGCCTCCTGATATCAGGGCTGGTGGTTTTCTTCCTTTTCCCCCACTCCGTCCTGGTGGATGACGGTGGCATCAAAGTGGTTCAAGTCTGGTTTGACAAGAAGAACTCAGTTGTCGTCCTTGCCATCACGGTAAAGTTTCTCTGCCCCTCTCTTCCCGAGGGACCAAACCCCGTGCTGAGCTGCCCAGGAGGTCGCTGCTACCTCTCTCCCCTTTCTTTCCAGGCCACCTTACGGATCAGGAACTCCAACTTCTACTCGGTGGCAGTGACCAGCCTGACCAGCCAGGTGCAGTACATGAACACCGTGGTGGGAAGCCAGCAGATCACCAACGTCTCCAGCATCCAGCCCCTGAGTGACAAACTGGTATTTGTCCTTCTCTACACTCATAATAAGTAAAAGCATCACTAAATCGTGTGAAACCTGTCCAGTATTACAAGTTACCTTAAATATTGTCTGTCTATACCTAAAGACAGACACTTGCTTAGCAAATACTCATGGCTACAGCAGGCTGGGCTCTGTGTGCACCAGCTGAAATGTAATAAGGTAGAAAAGAGCCCAAAAGGGATGGGTTGAAGTGAGCACGCAGGCTGCATGTGGACGTGTTTTTCTTTTGCAGGTGAATTTCACGGTGAAGGCGGAGATGGGCGGACCTTTCTCTTACGTGTAGTAAGCATTTACTGTTCTCTGTGTCTGGCTGGGGAGTGGGAAGGTTTCAGATCCTTTATTTAGCATTTGCTCAGGAAACTACCAGCTTTCTGCTAACTTTCTGAAAAGTAACTTTGCTAGAAATTACTCGAAAGGTTGCTCTGTGAGGATGTTGTGATGGGGTTTTGGACGCTGTCTTGAATTGAGTTAGCACCGAGGGGAAAACAACATGGGAAGGTACCGAGAAGCAGGCTGCATAGCCTGTGCTGACCTACTTCTTTGTTTTGGTCTCTTCCAGTTTCTTTTGCACGTTTCCCAAGGTGAAGGTGCATAACATCGTCATCTTCATGAGGTAGGCTGCTTTCTGCGCTGCTCCTGACTCAAAGGGGAACTGCTGCCACAGCAGATCAGGGTGCACGAGGAAAATCCCGCTTGGCAAGCACCCCGGCCTGGTTCCCTGTGTCAGCTTTCGTGCAGACCAGTTGACACAGTTGAGTAAAATGTAAGGCAGGGGGGAAAAGGCACCAGATTGCCCTAAACTGAGTTCCCATGTGATGGGTGGTGTGGGGCTGGACTCACCAGCTCTCCCTGCAGCGAGCAGTCCTGGGTGCACTCACTGGAAATCTGAGAGGATCCGCAGCTTTTGAGGGTGGGAAGAGGAGTTTTGTGACAAATGCAGGGCTGCTGGTGGCTTTAATTTAACAGAGGGGTCTCTGCCCCTGGTCCTGTCCCCTCTAAGCCTCTCTCCCTTCTCTCAGGACATCAGTGAAGCTCTCCTACATCGGGCACGTGACGCAGAGCGCTTTGGAAACCTACCACTACGTCGACTGCAGCACCAACTCCACGGCTGCCCCCGATCCGCTGCCTCTGCCAGCCCCCTCGACGCAGGGCGCAGCCAAAGCCAGGAGCAAGCCCTGAGCTCACCGCCGCTGCTCCCTGTGAAATCCATAGCTGTAGAAAGGACTGGGCACTTTCAAATGGAAGCAGAAGGGATCGTGACTGACTCTGGGGGATACCTGAAAGCTCTGGGGTCCCTCTTGCACTCTCTGGCACACAGCTGGGCTGCGTTGCTGGCCTGTCCCTCAAATCCACTTCGGGTGTTGTTCGTGTGCAGGCAAGCGGGTCCCTTCCAGAGTAAGGGGCCTGCTGGGCCTGCCTTCCTCTTCGGTTCCAAAGAACTGGGTTTTGGGTAGGGAAACTGGATTCTCAAGCTCTGTGCTTTGTGGTCCAAAGATCTAGAGTTGAGTTTTGCAGCTGTTCTGTAGCTTAGCACTGTACCTGGTCCTTCCAGAACGAACTAACGAGTTCAGAGCAATTAATTTATTCCAGTTTTGCTCGGTGGCGGTGTGTCACTGGCATGTTTCAGAGCAGAACTTGTTTTAAAAAAGGGATGAAGCTTTGCCAGGAACGCACAGGCAAGGCGTTCAGGCTTTCACCTGTGTAATTTGCACTAGGAGGAGGAAAAGGAACTGGAGCCAGCAGGGCACAGGCGTTCCCCCTTGCACAGATTCTTGATTTTTGGCAGCTGAGACCCAAACGCTGCGGCCCCGCTGAAGGCTTCTGCTTGGTGTGCAGGGGGCGTTGGGCAGCTGGGGGGTCTCTGGTGTTTGAAGCTGGGGAATGCACAGCTCAGTGCTGCTTTGTACTCCTGCCTGCTGCAGATTTAAACTGATTTGGTGGAAGGTTTGGGGGGGGGGGTTTCTTGTTTCAAAGGCTCACCTCGCAGGAGCCAGGCAGTCCCGAAGGACGGTAAAGCAAATAAATCCGCTGTGAAAGCTCAGCCTGCTGCGGTTCTTCTCCAAGCTTCTCCCTCCCCGTTTGCAGCTTGGAGGGTTTCATTCTGCCTCTGCCCTTTGTAGTTCTTCTGGAACCCGATCACTGCAGCCCCCCGCGTTTCCTCTCTGCACGCACCTACGCCTTTCTCCAGCCCTCTGTCGGAAGCGAGCGCGTGGAAGCACGGCGCAGGCAGAAGCTGTAGGGGAAGGGGTCTGGTGTTTCTCAATGAAGGACGCTTTGTTTTGTGCGAGTGTGAAATAAAAATACCCTGTTGTTTTCTAAGAGGTGGTGTTTTGGCCTCCAGACTTTCTAGAATTGAGTTATTAAAGCGGGGCTGGAGGGTGCTGTGTGGGGTCACCTCACTGGACATAAGGAAATGCTGTGACCTGTGGCAGGCCAACTTTGTCCTAGAGAGTGCACCTCGTCTCTCGTTGATGATTTTGGGCAACAAGGGCCAAGAAACTCAAGAAGTGAAGCTGTGGAGCCCCCCGGGTGCCTCTGTTCCCACAGGGGACAGCGGGGACAGGATTTGCAGCCCCGCACTGTGACTGTCACACTGCCCCTTCCCCAGTCACAAGCCTCTCACACGACTTGGTTTTGTAAAACCCCTGTTCCCTTCTCGTAATTATGATGAGCTGAGTTTTCTTTGAGGAAGATGAGGAAGTGTCCCGCTCTGCCCTTTATCCCATTTGCTTCCTGCCCCTCGGCAGCCTTGCAGCGCCTGGTCTGGGGTGATTTGGTGTCCTCGTGGGTGGCAGAGCCCCTTGCTCCCCTCTTCGTGCTGCAGATAACCGCTGCTCTCCCGCTCCAGCCCTTAAAAGCAGAGCTGCTTTTAGCTGGGAGGTTTTTGGGGGGCTCGCTGGGTGCCTGCAGGAACCCAACTCCTGCTGCTTGGCCGAGCAGGAACAGCGCCGGTGTGAGCGAGAGCCAGAGCGCTGATAATTGGGGGTGCCCTCCGGGTCATGTGGCAAAGCACTTGGCCTTTTAAAGGGCATTTATTGTGAAAATCCTTCTTAATCCTCCAATCCTTTTTAATGAATTTCTTCTGCCAATGTTTTTTTTTTCTAAAAATCCCAGCCCTGGGAAGCTGCCTTAGGTGCTTTAGCAGAAGGGGCTGCTGCCGCGGTGCCAGCTGTGAGCGTTTAAAAGTGAGGTGAGGGCCCCGAAGTAGCATTTTTAAAGTTTTTTTTTTCATCCTTTAAAGTCTCTAATTTCTCTTAATGAGCCTGCGGTACCCGTGCTAGCGACTGAGGAGAAAAGCTGGGGTTTTAACAAAAGCACCATCATGAAACCTGCAGCCCCCGAGCCAGCAGCTGCCCGGTACGTCCTGCTCGTAAAGCTCAAGTTTGCAACTCTTGAGGGGGTCAGTGGGCTAATTTTCTTTAAGATAGTTTAAAAAAAATAAATAAAAATCAACTAGTGGGGCTTTTCCTCTAATTAGCAAGCTGCTTAAGAGCAGCACTTACACGTGTAGCTTTTTATGAAGCCTTAAAGGCAGAGCTGCTTTTACAAGTCAGGGTGCGTGCCCTGTGGCTGTGAACGCCTCCACCATCAACGTTGCAAAAAATCTCTCCATAAATTGTGTTTCTGCGTGGCCAAAAGGGGACAAATTCCTTGGGGACGAGGGGAAGGAGCATCAGGGGGCTGAGGAATTAATCCCTGCACCTGGTTTTTGACGGGAATGTGGAATTACTCATCTCCCAGGACTCCGTCCACCCACAAACTTCTCCCTGCTCAGCCCCTGGCTCCAGCTGTGCTGACCTGCACAGGACGTGGCCTCAGCCTCCCCTTCCCCACTGGTTTTACTGGTTTCCTCCAACTGGTGTCCCTAACCCAGCCCTGGAAGGGAGATCCCTTGCCTCAATTCACCCCGGTGCTGGTTTGGGGTGCAGGGGGATGAGCAAACCCCATAAACCCAGCTGCTGTGTTCATGCCTGGTGCTTTTGAGATTTATCACTTAAAGCATTTTTCCCTTCCTTTTTTGAAGGTTTTGTGTCATTATTTTATTTTTTTCCCCCTTTATATGAGGTATTCTCAACCCAGAGAGTTTGAGATTTGACCCTAAACCCTGAATGGCCCCAAAAGAGGGGAAGGGCAGGGGTTAGACCGCAGCCAACACCGTGGGCGAGAGGAAAAAACACCGCGCACATCCACTTGACTTTCCACCAAAAGTTTTTTTTTTTTTTTTATATCAACTTGATGTTAAAAAATACAGACTTGTTTTACAAGAATAGCACCATTTGTGTTGTATTATACATTAGCACTCCTGCTGGTGATACACAGGGGGGAGGGAAGGGGCTGGGGCGGGGGGGATTCGTGATACCTGCATTTGCCAGATCCCTTTGGCGGGGAGGGGCCGTCGTACATGCCAGTTAGATTCCCACCTCCACCCGACCTAAAAAATAGGCCTTCCAGGAAGGCAATAAATAAATAAGCCCGTGGTTTTATGTCGCAGTCTGCCCCGTGACGGCGCTGGAGGGAGGCGGTGGTCCCAAGCGCGAGGACCGAGGGTCGTGCCAGCCATTCAGTGCAGAAGTCGTTGGAGTGATTGGGAAGGACGGGTCCTTGGGGTGGGATTGGTTTTCTTTTACTGTATTGGGCTGGATTTCTTTTTTTTTTAAAAAAAAAAAACAACAAAAAAAAACAACAAACCAAAACAACCAACGAACAAACACACAAATAAAACAATCCTTTTTACAAGAAGCAGACGGGGCCGATATCCACGCCAAACTCCTGCTCGGCGCCACCAATGTCCATAGGTGCAATATCTACAATGGGCAGGCGCGAGGTCTTCTGCGACCGGTACTCGATGACTGTCTTGCCCCATTTGCCAGTGTGTTTCTGGGGACGGAACGAGAAGCAGGGATGCCGTCAGCTGCTCCGGGGCCATCCGAACCACCGGGCAGCCTCGGGGGTCCGACCGCAGCCCCCCAACTCCGTCCCCACCGCCTTACCGTGCAGCCGTCCTCCAGGACGCTGTAGGTGAACCTGCTGTTGCCCTCGGCCCTGATCTCCACGTCGTTGGAGCCCTGGATGAGGAGGGCTTTCTTCAGGTTGCCCGTCTCCTCGTCCATGTAGGCGATGCTGTTCTTGCAGTGGTAGGTGACGTTCTGGGAGCCCTCGGTGGACAGCAGGCGGAGGAAGGTCAGCTGGATGCTGGCGGTGGTGGGGGAAAGGCTCTCATCGCCGTAGCTGAACTGCAAGGAAGAGGAAAGAGAGGTCAAAACCCGCGGGCATCATCACGGCGGGTTATTTCCAGCCACCCCTGGGAAGGGACCGCCGAGTTTTGTGCTCCCAGATGGCTGCAAAATCTTTGCCAAAAACACAAAACAACAAATCTTTGATTTGCGGAGCCAAATTGACCCGACTCCACACATTCAAGCTCATCCTAACCCAGCTGCTCCTTCCTCTAACAGCCCTAACCCACCTGCTTCCCACCACATCCACCGAGACGACCCCAAGGAGGGCGTCCCGCGTGGAATTCACCCCCCAGGCAGGCCTCCCACTTACGTGGAAGCCGCCGTTGATGGTCTCTGCGAACCAGACGTGCTTCTTGTCTTTGGTCTTGCTGCTCCACCAGTTCTTTTTGGGGATGCTGCTGGGGGTCGGGTAGACGCAGGTCTCGCCCGTCTCCATGTTGCAGAAAACCTTGATGGCATCCAGGGTGCAGCCCTGGTTCGGGTCGATCCAGTAGTCTCCTGCAGCACAAGGGGGGCACAAACAGCTCGCTAAGGGGGCTCGGGGGGGTCGGGGCGAGGAACCCCAAGGCTGCTTTTGGGTGCCAGGGGCTGGGGAGGAAAGCAGGGAGAGGGGAGGCGGCGGTGCCTCGTACCGCTCTTCCAGTCGGGGTGGCAGAGCTTGATGTCGCGGCAGGTCCTGGCCGGGTTCTTCTTGGAGCCCTCGGGGCTGCGGATGCTCTCGATCTGGTTGTTGAGGGACTTGAGGGTGGCGTCCACCTCGACGTCGTGCTGCCGCAGCCCGCCGGCGGCCTCGTCCGCCCGCATGTAGCGGATGGGGTCGGGGCCTTTCTCCGTCTGACCCAGGCCGGCGAAAGCTGACATGTCGATACCGGTGCCGGGAGGGCCGGGGGGACCGGGGGGGGCCGGGATTTCCAGGAGGACCCTACGGGAAGAAGAAGAAACCATCGTGAGGGGCTGCTCAGCCAGCCGGACCCCGTGCCCTGCCTCCTGACGCAGGATCTCACCGCAGGGCCGGGTTCGCCGCTCCGTCCGCGGGGGCCGGGGGGGCCGATGGGGCCGGGCATGCCGTTGGAGCCGTCTTTGCCGGAGGGGCCGACGGGGCCGGGGGGACCCTAGGAGAGAGCCCCGAATTCGAGGGGTCAGGTCAGTGAAGGAGCAAAGGGAAGGGTGTGGAGCCGTGAGCTCTCGGTGGGGGCTCGAGGCTGGAGGTGCCCGGGGGGGGGCGTTGGGAGCTCCTTGGCCTCTCGCCACCCCAAATGGCACCGTCAGGACTTACTCTGGGGCCGGAGGGACCAGCAGGACCAGCAGCGCCTTGGTCTCCAGAAGGACCCTGTGGAAGAAGCGAGGGTGGGCGGCTGCAGCAGGCTCAGCCCCAGCAAAGCCTTCGGGTGGGCTCGGGGGTCCCTCGGTGCCCGCAGAGACCCCCCAAAGGAGCCGCATCCTGCGGCTGGGCTCAGCGCTGAGACCCCAAAAACAACTTACAGGGGGGCCGGGAAGACCCTGCAGTCCGGTGAAGCCGCGGTGGCCCTTCAGCCCTCTCTCTCCAGCCTCTCCAGTCTCACCTTTGTCACCACGAGGCCCTTGGGGACCCTGTGAGCGGGGAAGGGGCCACATCAGGCTTGGGGTGGCAGACCCCTGCCCAAGGCACCCAGGACCCCATGTTTCACACACGGGACGTGCCAGCAGGCACAGCACCACTCACCGGCATGCCTCGAGCGCCTGCAGGACCGGAGGGACCCATGGGCCCTTGTGCACCCTGCGGGGAGAAAAAAGGGAGTCAAAAGGAGTCGGGACGGGGGTCGTGCCAAGAGGTGCCAGCACCCCGAAACACCCACAGCCTCGGGGCCGGGATTATGGGGGTTTGGGGGGGCGTCTGAACCAGCCCCAGGCACCACACTCCTGTTCCCAGCCCTGCTGGCATCTGTGACAGTGAAAAAAAAGTCTTAATGGGGCTTAACGACAGCTTTAAATACGCTCAGCCGGAGCATGGGAGCATGGAAGGAGCCCTGCAGATGCCCCGGCAGATTTTGCCTGCTTACAGCTCCCCAGGCTTGCTCTGAGGGGGCTCTGGGCACCGATAGCTCCTTGGGAAGATGCTCCGAGATGCAAACAGCTCTCGAGGCACTGCTGAATTAGCAGCAGCCCCTAACGGCACCGCCTGGCTCTCCCAATTACTCCAAGCAGCTAATTGCTCCCGGGGAGCTGCTGTCATTTGCTTGCTTGATCTGTGCATGGGGTGTCTACCAGCTCCCATATCGAGACCTTAAACCCAACGAGCCCTGGCACTCACCGTCTCGCCTCTGTCTCCTTGTTTGCCGGTGGGACCAACGGGGCCGGGAGCGCCAGGGGCACCGGGAGCGCCGGGGGCACCCACGGGGCCGGTCTCGCCGCGATCGCCCTGCGTGCAGACAGCGGGGTGCTCAGATCCGTGCCAAACTTGGGCTTTTTGGGCTCAGATCCGTGCCAAACTTGGGCTTTTTGGGCTCAGATCCGTGCCAAACTTGGGGCTTTTTGGGGCACGGAGAGCAAGCACCAAGGTGGGAGCCTGCAGCAAACTCACCTTCACGCCGGCTGCGCCGTCTCTGCCTGGGGGGCCATCAGCACCGGGGTTGCCCTGGGAGGAGAAGAGGAGAAATTAGCACCCTGGGATGAGCACCAAGTCGCCTTTCGAGGCAAAAAAAATGCTGGTGGAAAGGTGCCCGAGAGCTCCAGGAGCTGAGTTATGCCTGGGATGCTCAGCAATGCCTGGTTCAGCCGTAGCTGGAGGCACCGATCCGCTTCCCTATTTTTTTTCCCCAAGGAGGGGTTCGCCTACCTCACGCCCAGGCTCGCCAGCAGGTCCAGTGAGACCGGGGGGACCCACGGGGCCGGGGGGGCCTCGGTCGCCCGCAGAGCCGGGTGCTCCTTGCTTTCCGGGTTCGCCCTAAACAAGGGGAAAAAAGCATGTGAATGGGAGAGACCCTGGCGCAGCCTTCACCCACCGACGGGTTTATTTTGAGGCTCCCAGACCCCGCTGCATCCACCCAGCCCTGATATTTCCCCGTCCCTTCTTCAGGGCTTGCACCAGCGGCTCCTGGTGGGGAGAAGCCGGCCCTGCACAACCCCACCCAGCACCCGGACACGGAGACCCCAGGGTGCTCGGGCAGCACCGAGGGGGCTGGTGGCCCCGAGACGTGCCCGGGGTGCTGCAGCCCCCGCGTTTCACCCCCCAGTGAGGGTTCACAGCCCCCAAATTTGACTCACTGATGGCCCTGGCAGCCCGGGGAAGCCTCTCTCGCCGCGCTGTCCGGGCAGACCGACGATGCCGCGCTGTCCTGCCAAGCCTTGGGGACCGGGGGGACCGTCGGGACCCTGCGGGGAGGCAGAGGGGGGGGCTCAGACCCTGTGGGATGGCACCACGCAGCCGGGGGAGCACGGAGAGAGGTGTCCCCCCCCCTCCAAAAAGCTCACCGCAGGGCCGTCCTCTCCGGGTTCGCCTTTCTCGCCAGGGGGGCCAGCAGGGCCTTGGAGCCCAGGGTCTCCGGCACGGCCCGGGGGACCGGCGTCGCCACGAGCACCCTTGGGACCATCTTTGCCAGCAGAGCCAGGGGGGCCAGGGGGGCCTGGGTTACCCTGCGGGGGAGGAAAACAAGGTTGGTGCAAACAGAGGAGGCTTCTCCACCTTCATCGCCCACATCCCGGTGCTGCTCGGGGTCTGGCTCTGCTCCCGAGCCTCAAAACCCTGAGAAAAATCCCTTTTTAGGGGCTGAGGAATGGCCACGAGCAGCCTGGAGTCCCAGAGCCCCCGCGGGGATGCGCCGTCCCCTCCGCCTGGCAGGGGGCAGGAGGCACCCGAACCCTGGGTGGGGGCGACCCCAGACACCCCCCGACTCACATTAGGGCCGGGTGGTCCCACGCGGCCGGCGGCTCCGGGGAATCCGGTGGCTCCCTGGGGAAGGAGAGGAAGAAGGTGGCTGAGATGTGACATCCCGGGGCTGCCCCTTCCCCAGCCCCCTGCCCACCCCCCCGATACTCACGGGGGGACCCTGAGCACCGCGGGCTCCTTTGGGACCAGTTACACCAGTGGGACCCTGGGGAGGAGAGAAAAGAGGGTTGGAAACGCTCCTTGGGGGGGCTGCGACGCCCGCAGCGGGGCCGTGTCGAGGCCATGCCCCAAATTTCATGGTGCGGGGTCTGCCCCAAATTTCGTGGTGCGGGGTCTGCCCCCATTTGGGGGCTGTACCCACCTGGGGGCCGGGAGCACCCGAGGGACCTTGGGGACCGGGAGCGCCAGCGTCACCCTTCTGCCCGGGCTCTCCTTGCTCGCCTTTGGCACCGGGTTGTCCGTCGGCGCCCTGCACCGAGGGGGGGGGGAAAAGCGGCTGCCGTGAGCGGGGAGAGGATGCTGGATGCGTGCCGGGGGGGGGACAGGGCTAAATACTCACCGGGGGGCCGGCAAATCCAGCAGGACCGGGGGCACCGGGCTCGCCACGCTCGCCCTATTGGGGACAGATGCCGGGGTTAACGGTGGGGATGGGGGGAGCGCGGCCAGCGGTGTCACCGCCAGCACCCTTGGGGGCTGTGGGTGTCGCACTTACGGGGGCACCGCGGGCACCGGCAGCGCCAGATGGACCGGGGGGGCCGGATTCACCCTGGAAAAGAGAGGATGGAGAGGTGGGGGCGTTGGTGGCATCTCCCCGGGGAGCACCGTGGGGGCGTCTCGGTGCAGCCGTGGGGCTGGCCGGGCTCTCACCTTCTCGCCGTTGGGGCCAGCGGGGCCGGGGGGGCCGATGGGACCGGTCAGACCCTACAGGAGAGAGAAAAATGAGGACGTGGCCCCCACCAGCACCCTTGGGTGGCCGCTTTCACCGTGTCCCTGTCCCACTTACGCGTGCGCCGTCCTTCCCTGGAGCTCCCTCGGGACCCTTCTCGCCGACGTCTCCCTGCGGGGCGAGACGGAGGTGCCATGAGCCGAGCCGAGCCCCGACACCCTTGGGGACACCCCCGGGGACACCCATGGGGTCACCCACGGGACGTGTCACCTACCCGGTCACCCTTGGGGCCGGCGATGCCAGCTGCTCCTCTCTCTCCGGGCATTCCCTGCAGCCCTGGGGGTCCTTGGGCGCCGTTGGGGCCGGCCGGGCCGGTTGCACCCTAGAGCAGGAGCAGATTTGGGGTCATCAGGGTGCTCACGGCGGCACGGATCCGCGGGGGGGGCACCGAGCCCCCTCCCAGCGGGTCCCCTCGTCACCCACCTTGGGTCCGTCGGTGCCTGGCGTGCCGGGGAGCCCGCGGGGACCCTGCAGCCCTTGTGCGCCGGGGGAGCCGCGCTCACCAGGGAAGCCGCGTTCGCCCTGGCGTGGGGGGGGGGGACAGCGTTAGAAAAAGGAGGCCACGGTGGGGGTCGTGGGGTCCTCGGTAAGGACGTCAGAGGGCAGAGCATCCGTCCTGGAGGGGACTGGGGTGTACTGGGAAGACTGGGGATGCGCTGCGGTGGAGGCTGAGCCACCGGGACTGGAGGAGCATTGGGTGGGGGAGGACGGATTCTGCCCGTTGCCCCCCCAAGACCCTCCCCATGGGACAGAGAGAGGGGTCCCAAACCCAATCCAGGAGCGATACTTACTCTGGGACCGACGAGACCGGGGGCACCGGCTTCTCCGGGAACACCCTGCGGGGATGGGGGAAGAGCCGGGGGTCAGCACTGGGGGGGTCCGGGGGTGCTGAGCCCCCATGCGCAGCCGGGGGGGCGATGGGGAGGAGGGAAGGAGGGAGGGGGTCTCACCTGGTCTCCGGGTTTGCCGCTCTCTCCGGGGGGACCTGGTGGGCCGGGCAGCCCCTGGGGGGGGCAAGAAGTGGGGTTAGGGGGGTGTCCATGAGCATCACCCCCACCCCAGCACCCTGATGCCCCCCCCCGTGTGCCCCCCACTCACCTGGAAGCCGGAGGGACCGGGGGCTCCTTGCTCTCCTCTCTCACCAGCGGGACCCTAGGGAAGGAGGGCGGTGACGGCCCCGAACCCCCCCCAGGGATTCAGACGGGAGGGGGGGGGGCTTCGCAGCCCTTCGCCCACCCCAAAATTTGTGGGAAAACCCGAAATCACAGCGAAGCGTGGGGCAAAATCCCTGCACCCCGACCCCCGGGGGTCTCGCCCACCCCAGATCCCCAACACGTGGGGGGTGCCCAGATCTGGGGAGGGTGGGGGGGGGCTACGACCCCCAGCCCCGTGTTTCAGGCAGGCTTTTGTCCCCAAAATAAGACGCTGGTGACACTCACAGCAGGTCCGGGGGGGCCGGCAGCTCCTGTCTCACCATCCTTGCCAGGAAGACCCTGCGGAGGAGACCCCCCCCCACAAGCTCAGCTCCGTCCCGTGCCTCAGTTTCCCCCCCCAGGGGCTGTTTCAGCTGAAGAAGCCCCCAGGAGAGGTTTTGGGGAGGGGGGGGGGCAGCAAAACCAACTCACCCGCAGCCCCGGGGCACCGGGCAACCCTTTTTCGCCAGCTTTTCCAGGCTCACCCTAAAGGGAGGAGAGGGGTGGCGGTGACGGGGGGGGGCCTTGGTCTTCACAACCCCATTTTTTTGGGGCAGAAAACACCAGAAAATGCCCCAAAACTTACGTTAGCGCCTTTGGGACCGGGGAAACCCATCACGCCGGGCTGCCCACGGGCACCCTGAGGGCCGGGTGGGCCGGGGCGACCGTCCTCGCCGGGAGAGCCCTGCAAGGAGGGGGGGACGTCAGTGTGGGGTCACGGCATCCCCCCCCCCCCTTAACCTCGAGACCCCCGCCCCGTGGAGCATCACTTACGGTGGGGCCGACTTTGCCTTGAGGTCCAGCATCGCCGGGGCGGCCGGTGAGACCCTGGGGAAGCAAAATTGGGGGGGCTGCAGCAGGTGGTGCCCGGGCAGGGGGGGGGGACACCGAGAACCCCATCCCACCCAAACACAGTGGGGAAGGCTGTTGGGATGGGGATGGGGCTCACCTGGGGGGCACAGGGGGCTGCGGACCCCCCCCAAAGGGCAGCTTTGGTGACCCCAAATGCTTCCCGGCTAAGCCCCGAGTGTTTTAGGTAGCCCCAAGGAGCGTCGTGGCAAACCCCAAAGAGCCCAGGAGCCCAAAGAGCCCCGTGACTAATCCCAAATGCACCCAACCTCACCCCAAAGAGCACCTTAACCCCAAATGCACCTTAACTAGCCCCGAGGTGCACCTTAACCAGCCCCAAACAGCACCTTAACCAACCCCAAAGAGCACCTCAACCAACCCCACAGCATCTTTACTAACCCCAAAAGCATCTCAGCTAACACCAAAGGGCATCCCAACAGGAGCTGAACCAACCCCACTGAGCACCTTAATGCCCAAGAGCGTCTTGGATAACCCCAAGTGCTCCCGTGAACCAACCCCAAAGGCACTTCAACCAACCCCAAATACTCTTTAGCCAACCCAAAAGCTCCTGAAACATCCCCAAATGTTTCTTAACCAACCCCAAACGCCCCTTAATCAGCACAAATGGACTTTGACCAACCCAAAATGCACTTTAACTAACCCGAATGCCCTTTACCCAACCCAAATGCCCCTTAACCAACCCCAAACGACCCTTAACAAACCCCAAATTCCCTTGAACCAACCCCAAGTGCCCCTTAACCAACCCCAAATGCCCTGTGACCAACCCAAATGCCCCTTAACCAACCCCAAATGCCCTGTAACCAACCCCAAATGCCCTGTGATCAACCCCAAATGCCCCTTAAACAACCCCAAATGCCCCTTAAACAACCCCAAATGCCCCTTAAACAACCCCAAATGCCCTGTAACCAACCCCAAATGCCCTGTGATCAACCCCAAATGCCCCTTAAACAACCCCAAATGCCCTTTACCCAACCCAAATGCCCCTTAACCAACCCCAAATGCCCCTTAACCAACCTCAAATTCCCTTTAACCAACCCCAAAGCTCCTGACCCCCCCACCAGGAGCCTCCTTGCAGCCCCCCCCCCCATCCCCTCCATCCCCCTGCCCCATCCGCGTCCCCCCCATCCACCAGGAGTAGCCCCAGCCCTTATCCCCCCCCCCAGCCGCCCCCACCCCAGGGGGGGTTCAGGATGTGTCTCCCCCCCCCCAAGCTCTTACCCTTGCTCCGGGCAGCCCGGGCTCTCCGGGACGCCCGGGGTCACCGGTGGCACCCTTGGGACCAGCGAGGCCAGCGGGGCCGCGTTCACCCGGAGCACCCTGTGTAGGGTTGGGGGGGGGGGGGGGGGACCACAGGGGTGAGGTTTGGGGGCTCAGGGGGTGGGCAACACCCCCAGGACCCCCCCCACCCCATAACCCCGACGTCCCACCTTGGGTCCAGCCAGCCCGTCTTGCCCGGGGAAGCCGCGGTTGCCGGGAGCACCCTACGGAAAAAGGAGAGGAACGAAGGTAAAATGAGGGTTTTTTTGGGGTTGGGGGGGGGCAGCATCTCGCCGAGGGGTGGGGGCCACGCACCCTTTCTCCGGGGGGGCCCACGGGGCCGGCAGCACCGGGTTCCCCACGGGCTCCTCTCTTGCCTTCCTCCCCAGCCGGCCCGGGGGCACCTTGGGGTCCTGCGGGGCCCTGAGGAAGAGGAGCAAAACGGGTCAAAAAAAAAACAGCGATTTGGGATGGGAAAAGGGTTGGGGGGGGACAACCCGTAGACCCCCCCCCCCAATTCCCCAAACACCCGACCCGCGTGTCACGACGGCGCCGGGGCTCAGCGGCCCCCCGGCGGGGATCCGGCCCCGTGCATTGAGGCTGCTTAATGAAGCGACGGGGGAATGTCCCCGGCCCCCGGGGACGAGGGGGGGGCACGGCGCGGTAACACAGCCCCTATTGTTCCCCCCCCCCCCCCTTTATGGGAGAAGAGGGGAAGGGGGGGGGACGCTGCCCCTCGAGGGGCCTCGTTAGGGGAAGAGGTTCATTAGCCGAGCCGGGTGGCTCGCCGCAGCGGGGTCTCCAGCGGGGTGGGGGCTGGATTTGTGTTTGTGTGTCCCCCCCCCCCTCCCCAAAACTCACCGTCTCGCCCTTGGGTCCTTGCTCGCCTTTGAAGCCCGCGATGCCGGGTTCGCCCTGGGGAGAGAGAGGGTGGGGGGCGACGGGGGGCTCGGTGCTGTTCCCGTCGGGGTTCCTGTCCCCGACCCTGTCCTCGGCCCCTTTTCTGTCCCCGTCCCTGTCCCTATATGGGTCCCTGTCCCTATCTGCGTCCCCATCTCCATCCCTGTCCCCCCCCCCATCCCTGACCCCATTCCCATCCCAATCTGCATCCCTGGCCCCAGCCCTGTCCCCACCTTCATCTGCATCCCTGTCCCCATCCCATTTCCTGTCCCCATTCCTGTCCCCATCCTGTTTCCCATCCCCTTTCCTGTCCCCTTCCCTGGCCCTGTCCCCATCCTCACCCCCTCTCCACCTTTGTCCCCACCCCATCTGTCCCCCACCCCATCCCCACCTGCACCCCTGCCTCCATCCCTATTCCTGTCCCCACCCTAATTGGTGTCCCCTGTCCCTGTCCCCATGTCCTGAGCCCTGTCCCCATCCCCAGCCCTGTCCCAATCCCTTTTCCTGTCCCCATCTTCATCCCTGTCCCCCACCCCATCCCTGTCCCCATTTCCTGTCCCCATTCCTCATTCCTGACCCCAACCTCAACCCCTTGTCCTCATCCCTGTGCCTGTCCCTATTGTCATCCCTGTCCCCATCCTTTTCCTCCCCCCCACACTCATCTTCTTACCTTGCCCCTGTACCCACCCCCATCCCCATCCCATTCCCACCCCCTCCCCATTTCCATCCCAGCTTCCATCCCCAATCCCATTCCCAATCCCATTCCCACCCCATTCCCACCCCATCCCCACCCCCTCCCCATTTCCATCCCAGTTTCCAACCCCATCCCATTCCCAATCCCATTCCCACCCCATTCCCTCCCCCTCCCCATTTCCACCCCATTCCCATCCCATTTCCATCCCCATCCCTGTCCCCGTCCCCCCCCTCTGGGGACCACATTCAGGTCCCCTGGGGGCGACCCGAGGATGTTTGGGGGGGGGGGGGTCAGGGAGCACCCAAAAGTGGGTCCAAGAATGGGGACAGATCCTAAAAAAGGGGGAGGAGCCTGGGGCGGAGTGGGCGGGGCCATCTGACAGTGGGCGGGGCCATTTTGGCAATGGGCGGGGCCACAGCCAGGTCCGTCTTGGGGGGCTCTGGGGGGGGTTTGGGGGGGGTTCGGAGGGGGTCAGGGGGGGCTCTTACCGTCTGTCCCTTGGGTCCCAGTGGGCCGGTGGCACCTTGGGGTCCGGGGGGGCCGCGGGGGCCGGGGAAGCCTGGAGCGCCCGCGATGCCCGGGGCACCCTGCGGGCAGCCGGTGACCGTCACGGGGGGGGGGACGGGGACACGGCACGGCCCCGTGCGCCCCCACGTCCCCAGGAACCTGCGTCCTCTGCGTCCGACAGCGCGGCCCCCAGCATCTCGTGTGTCCCCCCCACCCCGTGTCCTCCAGGACCCCACAACAGCCATCCCACATCCCCCAGTGTCCCCACACCCCATAATGTCCCCATGTTCCCAGGATCCTCATATCTCCCAGTGTCCCCATGTCCCCCCAGTGTCCCCATATCTCCCAGTGTCCCCATACCACCCAGCACCCCATGTCCCCCAGTGTCCCCACGCCCCCCAATGTCCCCATTATCTCCCACTATCCCCACATCCCCCAGTGTCCCCATATCTCCCAGTTTCCCCATGCCCCCCCAGTGTCCCCATATACCCCCAGTGTCCCCATATCTCCCAGTATCCCCATGTCCCCCAGTATCCCCATGCCCCCCAGTATCCCCATGCCCCCCAGTATCCCCATGCCCCCCAGTGTCCCCACGCCCCCCAGTGTCCCCATATCCCAAAATGTCCCCATGCCCCCCAGTGTCCCTATGTCCCCCAGTGTCCCCATATCTCCCAGTATCCCCATACCCACCAGTGTCCCCATATCTCCCAGTGTCCCCATGCCCCCCAGTGTCCCCACACCCCCCAATGCCCCCACATACACCTCCACACCCCCCACAACCCCCCCATCATCTCCCCATCACCCCCCCAACCCCTCCCATCACCCCCCAGCCCCCTCCCACACCCCCCCGTCCCCCTCATCCCGATGACCCCAACGTCCCCACATGTCCCCCTGTCCCTGTCCCCGTCCCCCACTCACCGCCGAGCCCTTGGCTCCGGGGATGCCGTCGGTGCCGGGGTTGCCCTACGGGACGGAGCAGTCAGCGCCCCCCGTGCCTCAGTTTCCCCACCTCCAGCAGAGCCCCCCCCTGACCCCCCCGGGTGTGCCCCCAGCCCCACAGCTCCCAGGCTGAGGGTGGGGGGCACACAGGGGAGTCAAGCCACCAAGGGGGGGGGGGGGGGGGGGAAAAGTCCCCAAAAATCCCCTGGGGGCACTTACGGGGGCGCCGGCGGGGCCAGGGGAGCCGGGGGTGCCGGATTCGCCGCGGGGACCTTGGGCACCCTCGGGACCTCGTGCGCCGGTGGGACCCGCTTCACCCTGCGGGGGGGGGGGACAGGACACGGGGGGGGGGGGGGGCCACGGAGGTGAGGGGGGGGGGATTTGGGGCGGCCGTGCCTCAGTTTCCCCCTCCCCTTCCCTCCCCGCACCCCCCCCCTGCGCTCAGCCCTTACCTTGGAGCCGGGGGCGCCGGGGAAGCCGGGGGCTCCGGCCGGGCCAACGGGTCCCTGGGGGGCGGAAGAAAAGTGTGTGGGGGGCTGCCCCTATTGGGGGGGGGCACCCAAGGGACCCCAAAAGGATTTGGGGTCCAGTGGGGGGGGCAAAAAGCCCTGTACTTACGGGGGGGCCAGCGGGGCCGGGGAGACCGTCGTTGCCGCGAGCACCCTGGGGGGAAACGGCAGCGGGGGGGTCACGGGGGGGGGTTCAGGGCACCCCACACCCCCCCCCTGAAGCCCCCTGCCCCATTGGGGGGGGGTCACCGGGGTGGGGGGGTCACCGGGGGGGTCTCGCACTCACCGCAGCGCCGGAGGGGCCGGGACGTCCTCGCTCTCCTGGCAGCCCGCGGGGACCCTGGGGGGGGGGGCACACGGCGTCAGGTTGGGTTTATTGGGGGGGGGGGGGCACACAAACAGCCCCCCCTCCACCCTCCCCACCTCCCCCGTGCCTCAGTTTCCCCACATCCCAACCCCGATGCTCACCATGGGGCCGGGGGAGCCGTTCTCGCCGGGGGAGCCGGATTCGCCCTGTGGGGGGGGGGGGAGAAGAAAATGAGCCTGGGGGGGGCAAAAAAAAATGGGGGGGGGGCACACCCCGAGGCCGTGGGGGTCGCGCTCACCTTGGCTCCGGGGGCTCCTGCCTCGCCTTTGGCACCGTCCAAGCCGGGGTAACCCTGGGGGGGGGGGTGGATGGGGGGGGGCAAGAAGGTTGAGGGGGGGTCACCCAAAAGGGGGGCACCCAGGGTGCTTTTTTTTTTTTTTTCTGGGGGGGGGGGCACTCACACGGTGTCCTTTCACTCCGGGCAGACCGGGGGTCCCGGGGAAGCCGCGAGCACCCTGTGGGGAGGAGGAGGAGGGTTGGGGGCATAAAAAAAAAAAAGGGGGGGGGATAAAAAAATAAATGGGGGGGCATAAAAAAAAAAGGGGGGGTATAAAAAAAAAGGGGGGGGGGCACTGAGCCCGGATCCATCCCGGTGCTGCCTCACCTGGGGGCCGGGGGGGCCACGTTCGCCGGATTTGCCGGGTTTGCCTGTCTCGCCCTGCGAGATTAATTAAAAAAAATTAAAAATAAAAAGTTTGGCACAAGGGGGGGGGGGCACAAAGGGGGGGGCACTGGTGCACCGAGCTGCCCGTGCTCAGCCACTGCCAGCAGGGGGGGGGGACACTCACGTCGTCACCGGGTTTCCCAGGAGGTCCCGGAGGTCCCCGGGGACCCATCGGACCCTAAAAGAGATGGAGAAGAGGGGGGTGAGCAGGGGGGGGGCTTTTTTTTTTTAGGGGGGGGGTTGGCACGTCCCCAAGGCGGGGGACAAAGGGGTGCGGGGGAGGGACACTCACAGCAGCGCCGGGTTCGCCAGGCTCGCCGGGGTTGCCTTGAAATCCTTGGGGACCCTGTGGGGGGGGGGGGGACAGAGGGGGTGGCATCAGGAGGGGGGGGGGGGCGGTGGAGCAGCCACCCAGAGCCCCCACCCCTCCCCAGACATTTTTTTTGGGGGGGGGGGGGGGTACTTACGGGAGCGCCGGTGGGGCCAGGGGGGCCGCGGGGTCCCATGGGGCCCTGTGGGGAGAGACAACGAACACCGGTGTCATTGGGGGGGGGGGGGCGACCACCATCACCCCCTCCCTGCCTGATGAAGCAGGGGGTGCCCCCCCCCCCAAAAAAAAAAAAGGGTGGCCCCACAGTGGGGTCTGCGGGGATGAGACCCCCCCCAGGGGTGCTTGGGGAGGTGTTTTTGGGGGTCCGCTGATTTTTTGGGGGGACCCCCTTTGTTTATTTTATTGGGGGGGGTCTGGTTTGTATTTTTTTTGTGGGGGGGGCTGTTTTTTTTGGGGGGGGGGCTTACCATGGGTCCCTGCATGACGCCCATCTGCGCGCCGCCAGCCTTCTCGTCGAAGCCGCCCGCCATCTGAGCCGCGAAGTTCTGTAAAATTGGGGGGGGGCTGAGCAACGCCGCCTGCCCCAAAAACATCTCTTTTCACCCCAAAATCCCCATCTGACACATACTCACCCCACCGAGTCCAGGGGGGCCGGGAGGTCCGGGGGGGCCGGGGGGGCCGGGGTTGCCGGGGGTCCCAGGTTCTCCATCCCTGCCGCGGGGGCCGGGAGCACCCTGAAGGGGGGGGGACACACATAAAAAGCCCCTTGGTACCCCAAAAAACGCACGGGGCTTCTCTGCAGCACCCATGGGTGCAGGTGGGGGGGGGGATTTTTATTCCCCCCCCCCCCATATTTTGGGGGTGCGCTCACCTTCTCCCCTTTCTCGCCGCGGTCCCCTCGCTGTCCCTGCTCGCCTGCCGGGCCCTGTAGAGGTGGGGGGGGGTCAGTTTGTCCCCGTGCACCCCCCCCCACACACAAAATGTGCCCCCCCGCCCTCCCCAAATTCCTGCCCCCCCTCCCACAAATATTCCAGCAATGCGCCCAACGCGTTCCCACCTGCGGTCCCGGAGGCCCTCGGGGTCCTACAACCTGGGGGGGGGGGGGGGGGAGAGAAATAAAAGGGTGGGGTGAGAGAGGAGCACGTGGGGACCCCAAATCCCCCCCCCCCACGATGACAGAGCCCCCCCATTTTGGGGGATTTCCCCCCAAAACGGCCAGAACTTACATCTTTGATATCGCCGGGTTCACCTTTCTGTCCCTGCAAGGCAAAGCAGGGGGTGAGATTGGGGGGGGGGGGGGGAACCCATTGAGCCCCCCCCCCAAAAAAAATCTCTGTCCCCCTCCCCACACTGTCATGGACCCCCCCAGGAGGTGATGAAGCCCCCCAGGAGGTGACAAAACTGGAGCCCCATGTGGATGCCCTCCCTCCTTTCTCCCCCCCCCCCCCCCAGCTCATTTTGGGTGAAAATCCTTGGAAACTGGGATTATGCTGGAAGTACTGGGGGGGGGGGGGGGGAAACCAGCCTCACCTTGGGGCCAGGTTGTCCTGTTGGAAAGGCAAAAAAAAATAAAGAGAAATTAGAGCAGGGAGGGTTTTTTTGGGGGGAGGGGGGGTGAGTGAATCCATCTGCAGCTGGGGGGGGGGGGCGTGATGCTGGGGGGGGCTGCGTGGCCAAACTGGGGGGCACTGGAATTTGTGGGGGGGCTCCCCCAAAGCGGGGCGGCGAAGCACGCGGAAGCGGGGCCACGCGGTTTGGGGAGTGGGGGGCACTCAACCCTTCACCCCCCCCCAATGATGGGGGGTCAGGAAAGGGTTAAAAAAGGCAACTTTGGGGTTTTTGGGGTGCTGGGGGGGGGGGGGGCAGCGGGGCTTGGGGGTGCTCAGGGATACGGGGCCATCGGCCTTCCGCAGGACCCAGGGTGGAAATGTGGTGGTTTGGGGTGAATAATCGGTGATTTGGGGCAGCCACAATATTGGCATTTTTGTTTCATTTTGTCCCCCCCCCCCGCCGCGGGTTGAGGTTGCGGCCAAACCCAAATTAAACAAGGGAAAAAAAAAAAAAATCCCAAATCCCAGCCCCGGGGTCAGGGGCTGCGACCTCCCCTCGGGACACGCTTGGAGTGGGGCTTAGCAAAAAGCCCAGGTGGAAAATGGGCAAAAAGGGGCGAAAAAGGGCCAAAGGGAGGGGGGAAGGTGCCAAAAATGGGGCCAAAAAGGGGGAAGAAGGGGAAAAAAAGGCATAAAATGGTGAAAAAAGAGGAGAAACAGGTGCAAAAAAGGCTAAAAAATGACAAAAAGGAAAAAGTGCATATTAAGAAAAAAGAGGTAAAAAAGGGGAAAAAAGGGCAAAAAGGGGCAAAGTAGGATGAAAATGGCTAAAGAATGATGAAGAGGGGCAAACAGGCGAGAAGGGGGCAAAAAGAGGGCAAAAGAGGGGAAAAGGGGAAAAAAGAGGGAAAAGGGGGAGAAAAGAGGGAAAAAGGGGGGCAAAAAGTGGGCAAAAAAAAAGGTAAAATGGGGCAAAGAAGAGGCTAAAAGGGGGAAAAAGGGCTGAAAGTGGGCAAAAATGGTGAAGAGGGAGGAAAGGCAAAAGGGGAGAGAAAGGCGTAAGGGGGGAAAAAAGACAAAAAACGGGGGGAAAAAAGGCCCAAAAGGGGCAAGAAAAAGACCCAAAAGGGGCAAATAAGGGCTGAAAATGGACAAATAGGGGCAAAATGGACAAAAAGGGCCAAAAAGGGGCAAATGAAGGCCCAGAAGTGGCAAATAAAGGGCTAAAAAGGGGCAAATAAAGGGCTAAAAGGGGCAAATTAAGATCCAAAAGGGGCAAATGAAGGCCAAAAAATGGCAAATAAAGGGCCAAAAGGGGCAAGTGAAGGCCTAAAAGGGGGCAAATAAAGGGCTAAAAAGTGGCAAGTAATGGCCAAAAAGGGGCAAATAAAGAGCCGAAAAGGGCAAATAAAGGCCAAAAAGGGACAAATAAATGCCCCAAAGGTGCTAATAAAGGCCCCAGAGGGGTCATTTTTTCCCGGATCGGGCCTTTTTCCACCCGGGGGGCGTCTCGGAGGGGCCGGGCCCCAGTTGCCTTTTCCCCACCGCACGTCCCCATGGTGGGGGGGGGGGGGGGGGCGGTGTGTGGGGTCTGTGGGGTGTCGGGGGGGGGGGGGGTGGGGGGTGCTGCCGGCGTGGCGCCGGGGTAATTTATTTATTTGATCGGGCGAAGGGGTCGGAATAAATAAATTACGGGCGGTGGCGGCGGGGGGCTCGGCGGGGCAGATGGGGCAGCACTCTCCGAAGGGGATCTCGGGGCTGGGGCAGTCCCGCAGCTCCTCGCAGATGATCTCGTCGCACAGCACGGTGCCGGTGTCGCAGACGCAGATGCGGCAGGGCTCCGGCTTCCACACGTCCTTGTCGCTGTAGCTCTGCCCGTCCTGCACGCAGCCGCCGCCGGCCTCCGCTGCGGCGGGCCGAGGAGGATGGGGAGGAAATTTGGGGGGTGGGTGGGGGGGTGGGGGGGGGGGGTAAGGGGTTGGGGAGGAGGGCGAGGGAGGAGGTTTTGGGGTGGGAGAGGGCACGGCATCACCCCCCTGCGCCGTGGTGGCACGGGGATCCCCCCCCACACACACACTGTGCCTCCCTCCGAAATGATTTGTGGGCACCACGCGCGCCCCCTTATCCCCCCCCCCCCCCCCTCCCCACACACGTCTTGCTGGAGGAGGAGGAGGAGGAGGATGAAGGCTCCCCAAGCAGCGAGGCGGCGGCGCAGCGAGGGGGGTGCCAGCCTGGTGCGGGGAAGCGGGGAAATCCCCCCCCCCAAATCCCAAAAACCCCGGTGGCGCTCGGTGTCCCCGTGTCCCCTCCCGGACCCTCGTCCCGCTCGGTGGGACGTGGGGATGGCCCCCGGTGTTCCCAGGGAGCCTGGGTGGCACCTGGATGTCCCCAAGAGGTGCCCCAGGGTCCCCAAGAGGCACCTTAGGGTCCCCAAAAGACATCCCAGAGTCCCCAGGGGTGCCCCAGGGTCCCCAAGAGGCACCCCAGGGTCCCCAGGCTGCAGCCAGGGTCCCCAAGAGGTGCCCCAGAGTCCCCAAAAGACTTTCCAGAGTCCCCAAGAGGCACCTCAGGGTCCCCAAAAGATATCCTGGAGTCCCCAGGGGTGCCCAAGGGTCCCCAAGAGGCACCCAAGGGTCCCCAAGAGGCACCCCAGGGTCCCCAGAAGGTGCCCCAGGGTCCCCAGAAGACATCCCAGAGTGCCCAGGGGTGCCCCAGGGTCCCCAAAAGGCACCTAAGGGTCCCCAAAAGACATTCCAGAGTCCCCAGAAGGTGCCCCAGGGTCCCCAAGAGGTACCCCAGGATATTCGGGAGGAACCCCAGGAGGGACCCAGGGTGGCCAGGAGGTGCCCCAAAGTCCCCAGGAGGTGTCCCCATGTCCCCAGGCTGCACCCTAGGGTCTCCAGAAGGCACCCCAGCGCCCCTAAAAGGTGCCCCAGGGTGACCCGGGGGTGCTCCGGGGTCCCCTAAAAGCACCCCAGGAGGTGCCCCGGTGGCCCTGGGGTGCGCCCTGGTGGCCTCGGGGACCTTGGAAAGCGCCCTGGTGGCCCCATGAGGTGCCCCGGTGGCCCCAGGGTCCCCAGTGTCCCACACTGAACCCCCACGTCCCCAACAGGTCCCTGTGACCCCAACGGGACCCCGTGTCCCCAGCGGGACCCTGCTGTCCCCAGGCTGCCCCCCCTGTCCCCAGGCTGCCCCCCATCACCCAAGGGGTGTCCCCAGGCACCCACGGGTCCCACCTGTACCCCCCCCATGATCCCGATGCTGTCCCCCCCCACCAAAGGCTGTCCCCTCACTCTCTCAGACCGATCCCCCCCCCATCCTCCTGTCCTTACGCCACCCCCCCGCTGTCCCAGGCTGCCCCCACCCCTACCCTCGGACTTTCCCCCCATGTCCCACGTTGTCGCCCCCCCCCTTTGTCCCACATCGTCCCCCTCTGACCCAGGCTATGCCCCCCCCGACCCCCACTCTCCTTGTGCTGTCCCCCCCTGTCCCAAACTGCCCCCCCATCCCCCCACACTCCCCTTCTGTCCCCCAGTGTCCCGCAATGTCCCCAGCTGCCCCCCCAAAAAAATCCTCACTCTTTCCCCTTCTGTCCCAAACTGTCCCCTAATGCGCCCCCCCCTCTGTCCTCACACCTTCCCCACGCTGCCCCCCCCCATTATCCTGGGCTGTCCCCCCCCCACCTCACCCCCTCCCCGTCTGTCCCACGCTGTCCCCACTCTCTTTGCTCTGTCCCCCAGTGCCCCCCCCCCGCCATCCTCACACTTTCCCCTCTATCTCGTGCTGTCCCCCCCCATCCCACGCTGTCCCCCTTTATCCTGGGCTGTCTCCCCGTGTGCCCCCCCCACCTCACACTCCCCCCCCGTGTGTCCCACGCCGCCCTGCTCCCTGCCACGCTGTCCCCCCGTGTCCCACGCTGTCCCCCCCGCTGTCCTCACCCCTTCCCTTCCATCCCATATCCCACAAAGTCCCCCCCATCCTAAACTGTCCCCCCCATCCCACTCAGCCCCCCCCATCCTACCCTGTCCCCCTCTATCCCATACTGTCCCGGTCCCCCCCATCCCACTCTGTTCCTTTCTATCCCATACTGTCCCCCCATCCTACCCTGTCCCCAAAATCCCAAACTGTCCCCCCCATCCCACACTGTCCCCCTCTGTCCCCCCCAGTCCTACCCTGTCCCCTCCATCCTACCTTGTCCCCCCCATCCCACTCAGCCCCCCCCATCCTATCCTGTCCCCCAAATCCCAAACTGTCCCCCAAATCCCAATCTGTCCCGTCCCCCCCATCCCACTCACGCTCCCCAATCCTACACTGTCCCCGTCTATCCCATACTGCCCCCCCATCCTACAGTGTCCCCCCCAACCCCAAACTGCCCCCCCCATCCCACACTATCCCCTTCTGTCCTAAACTGTCCCCCCCATCCCACTCAGTCCCCCCCCATCCCACTCAGCCCCCCTCTATCCCAAACTCTCCCCTCCAACCCCACGCTGGCCCCCCAACCCCAAACCGTCCCCCCCATCCCACCTCACCCCCCTCTACCCCAAACTCTCCCCCCCCACCCCCCCTACCCCACTCCATCCCTCCCTCACCCCCCGACCCAATACGACCCCGGACGGCGGGCGGGGGTCCCCCTTTTCCCCTTTTTCCCCCCCTCCCTTCCCCTTTTTGCCCCCCCCCCCCCCCCCCCACACTCTACTCACGGAGGTCCCGGTCCTGAGCGGCGGCGAGCCCGAGGAGGAGGAAGAGGAGGAGGAGGAGGAAGGCTGCGAGGCGGCCGGGCATGGCGAGGCGGCGGCGGGGGCCCCTCACCGTGCACCGGGCCGAGCAGTGCCCGCACGGCCCCCGCCGCCCCCTATAAGGCCCGCCGAGGCCCCCCCCCGGGTCCTGTAACCCGAGCCGGGGACGGCCCCCACCCCCCCCCAACCCCCCCCCCCCCCACGGACCCTCCTCCGGGACGGCACCGGCGGCCAGGGAGGGGAGGGGAGGGGGAGGGAGGGAGGGGAGGGGGTGAGGGGGGGGGGTGAGGGGGTAAAGGGGGGGGGGTTGGGGGTGATGGGGGGGGTGATGGGGGTGGTTTGGGGGGGTAAAGGGGGGATTTGGGGGGGTGAGGAGGGGATTTGGGGGATGAGAGGGGGATTAGGGGGGGGTTGGGGGGTAAATGGGGGGGGTAGGGGGGTAAAGGGGGGAATTTGGAGGGGTAAAGGGGAGGGTTGGGGGGGGTTGGGGGGGTAAAGGGGGTGTTAGGGGGGTAAAGGGGGGGGATTAGGAGGGGGTTTGGGGGGCTGAGGGAGGGATTTGGGGGGGGTGATGGGGGGTTTGGGGGGGTAAAGGGGTTGTTAGGGGGTAAAGAGGGGGGGTGAGAGGGGGTGAGAGGGGGGGTTGAGGGGGTGAGGAGGGGTTTTGGGGGGGTGAGTGGGGGTTTGGGGGGGGTTGGGGGGGATTTGGGGGGGTGATGGGGGGCTTGGGGGGGTGATGGGAGGTGAAGGGGGGGGTAAAGAGGGGTTTGGGGGGGTGATGGGGTGTTTGGGGGGGTGAGGAGGGGATTTGGGGGGATGAGAGGGGGATTTGGGGGGCTGAGGGGGGTAATGGGGGGGGTTAGGGGGGTAAAGGGAGGTCTAGGGGGTGGGGAGGGGGCCCCCCCACACCTCTGGACGCCCCCCTCCAGGCTTTGGGCTGAGTCCTGGTAGTGGGGGAAGGGGGGGGGTGAGACCCCCACCCCCAAGATCCCATCCTGGGGGTCTTAAGGAGTTCGGACCCCCCCATCCCATCCTGGGGGTCCTGCAGAGCTGATCCCCCCCCCCCCCATTCCTATCCCATCCCATCCTGAAGGTCCCATGGGGCTGAAATCCCCCCCCCCCTCCCCAAATGTCCCATCCTGGGGGTCCTGGGGAGCTCCCCCATCCCGGGGGGGGGGTGCAGCTGGGGGCTTGTAGCCCCCATCCTATCCTGGGGGTCCTGGAACTGGGCACAGTAAACCCCCCCCCCCCAAAAAAAAAAATAAATCAGGAGGGACAGGACCCAGCATGACCCCCTCCAGCCCCCCCCAGCCTTGAAAATGTGCCCCCCCCAAAAAAAAAAGGGGTTCAGGATGTTGGGGGGGGTCCCTGCACCCCAAGACAGCGGTGGGGGGGGGGCACAGTGGGGTCTGTGCAGTGTGGGGGGGGGACATTTCCCAGCTCACTTCGAGCTCCAGAAGAGGGGGGGGGGCCCCCCCCCCCCCCCCCCCCGCCACGTCTGCACCCCGGGAGGGCCCGGATGGGAACATGGGGGGGGGGGGGGGGGCCCTCCTTGGTGGCCCCCCCCCCAGCATCAGGTGATGCTGGGGCTGGCCCCAGGGCTTAAAAGAGTCCGGGGGGGGCTCCCTGAACGGCCCCAGGCTGCCGAAAGGGGGTCCCCAATAAGGGGGCCCCCCCCATGGGGGTCCCCAATAAGGGGGTCCTCAATAAGGGGGTCTCCAATAAGGGGGGGATCCCCAATAAGGGGGGGGGTCCCCAGCCCATTTCTACGAGTGCCCCATGGAAATAAACGTGTGGGGGTGGGTGGGTTGTGGGGGGGGGGGGGCAGATATTGGGGTACAAAGGGGGTGGGGGGCAACGGGGAGCACCCCCAGGGCTCCGTCCCGCAGGGTCTGGGCGATGTGCACGGGGATGGGGGGGGGGGGGGTCCAGGGGTCTGTGGGGGGGTTGGGGATGGGCAGGGGGTGCTCGCCCCTGGCCTGTGGGGTGGGGAGGGTCAGGACCAGGGAGGCTGGGGCTGAGGGGGGGGCGAGGACCGGGGAGGGAGGCTGCGGGGGGAGGCCGGTGGTGCTGGGGGGGCGCAGCTGGGGGCACGGCTGGCCTCCCCGGCCTCCCGACCTCCTCCTCCTCCTCCCTGACCTCCCATTTTTCCCCGGCCTCTCCAGCCTCCCGACCTCCCCGGCCTCCCCGGCCTCCCCCTTCTCACCATTCTCCCCAGCCTCCCCCAGCCTCTCCAACTTCCCCACGTCCTCCCCAGCCTTCCCCAGCCTCCCCCAGTCTCCCCAGTCTCCCCATTCTCTCCATTTTCCCCACTCTCCTGACCTCCCCAGTCTCCCCCAGTCCTCCCCAGTCTCCCCATTCTCTTCCTTCTCCCCAGCCTCCTGACCTTCCCAGTCTCCCCCGGCCTCTCCAACCTCCCCCCGTCCTCCCCAGCCTCCCCATCCTCCCAGTTCTTCCCAGTCTCCCGACCTCTCCATCCTCCCCACGTCCTCCCCAGTTTCCCCAGTCCTCCCCATTCTCCCCATTCTCTCCATTCTCCCCAGCCTCCTGACCTCCCCAGTCTCCCCCAGCCTCTCCCAGCCTCCCCATTCTCCCAATTCTCCCCAGTCTCCCGACCTCTCCATCCTCCCCATGTCCTCCCCATCCTCCCCAGTCCTCCCCAGTTTCCCCAGTCCTCCCCAGTCTCCCCATTCTCCCCAGCCTCCTGACCTCCCCAGTCTCCCCCAGTCCTCCCCAGCCTCCCCCAGTCCTCCCCAGTCCTCCCCAGTCTCCCCCAGTCCTCCCCATTCTCCCCAGTCTCTCCATTCTCCCCCGTCTCCTGACCTCCCCCAGCCTCCCCCAGCCTCCCCAGTCCTCCCCATCCTCCCCAGTCCTCCCCAGTCTCTCCATTTTCCCCAGTCTCCCGACCTCCCCAGCCTCCGCTCTGCCCCGCAGCCTCCCGCCAGGCCGGGGCGGACAAAGCCCCTGTGTTACCGCTGCTGCGGCGCCCACGGCCCAAAACAAGCCCCCGGGGGGGGCCTCTCCTTAGAGGGGAGGGGGGGCTGCAAACCTCGCCCACCCCCAAAAAACTCCGCAGGCAGCGGAGACCCCCCCCAATTTATCCACAACTCAAGGGGGGGGGAGCTGTGATGCTCCTGCTCCGTCCCAGCACGGATCCCCCCCCCCCCCCGTGCCTCAGTTTCCCCAGGTGGTAACGGGGAGCGGAGGCCGCTCAGGGGAGGTTTTTGGGGGGGTCACCACCGTGCTTTGTGTGTGTGTCCCCCCCCCACGGCCCCTCCAAGGAGCAGGTGGAGGAGCCCGGCCCTTGGCGGCGGCAGCGCCCGGGAGCAGGGCCAGGCCCTGGCCCCGGCACCACTTTCCAGTGGATTTTAACCCAAAACCGGGACGGGGGCGCGCAGCCCTGCTGCACGGGGGGCGCCCCCTCCTCGTGATGCTCCCACCTCACTACCACGGAACCTTTTTCTTTTTCCTTTTTTCCCACCTGCAGCCCTGCACATCCTCCTGCCCCCCCTCCCCAGCCATTCCTATCAAGCCCGTGCTCGCCCATCTTGGGGCGATTTGCTGCTTTTTCCCCATTTCTGCGGGAGTGGAGGGCTCTGGAAAGGCAATCAGCCCGGGAAGCGCAGGGAAGCATCCAAGTCAGCTCAGGAATTCGAGTGGAAGGAATGAAAGCGGCCTTAACTCTGCCCGCCCCGGGGCTCCGCTGCCACCGCCGCTGTCACCGTCACCATCGTCACCTTCATCACCTTCATCACCATCACCATCGTCACCGTCACCACAGGAGCCCCCTTGCTGGGATGCTCTCGGTTTGGGGCTGTCCCCCTCCTCGTGCTGCTACCCAGGGCGATGTCCCCGTCCTGATGCCACCAGCACAGCGGGTTGTCCCCATCCTGGTGTCACCTGCCCCGGCTGGACGTGGTGGTGGCAGCTGGGGCTGCTGCTGTCCCGTCCCTGTGTCCCATCCCCATATCCCACCCCTGTCCCCATGTCCCATGTCCCCGTGTCCCATCCCCGTGTCCTGCGTCCACCCCGTGTCCTGTCCCCGTGTCCCATCCTGTCCCCATGTCCCCGTGTCCCATCCCTGTGTCCGGTGTCCCCGCGTCCCATCCCCATGTCCCATCCCTTCTCCCCATCCCAGAGGATTGTCCCCAGCGCGATGCCATCACCCATGGTGAATGTCCCCGAGTTGATGCCACCACCCAGGACAAGTGTCCCCTCCGCGATGCCACCAGTTTTTGGCCCCGTTTTGCTCACTTTGGTGATTTGGGAGCAAAACTTCCATCCCTCTCCCTCCCCTTGCCCCATCTCGAGCCTTTTGTCCCAAAACACCCCAAACAGCCCCAAAACCTGCTTGGGAAAGCCAAACAGCTGCTTTCCAGCACCCCCCATCCCCAAGGAAATTGGGGGGGGGGGGGCTCAAAAGCAACCCTGGGAAACTGGGATGATGGGAGCTGGGCATCGCCCTGCCTCTGAGCCCCATTTCGGCCCAATTTTGGCCCCATTTTGGCCCCGATTCAGTCCCATTTCGGCCTCATTTCTCCCCATTTCTCACCCTGCTCATCACACCTCCCAAAATACACTCGCCCCCACTCCCCCCCCCGGGGGCCATCCGTAAAAATAGCCTCAAAATAGAGGGACTTCCTCGCGAGCCAGCCCGAACACACGCTTGGTTGTTTGGTTTTACGGGCAAGGAGGGGGTGACCCCCCCCCCGGTGCTCTTTTTTTTTTTTTTTTCCTTTAAAAAGAGCGTTTTTCAGCAGGGGTAAAAAAAAAAAAAAAATAATCCACTTTTCTCCCTCGAGCGGCGCAAGTCAAACCTGGCAGCTCCCATTAACCTCAGACCTTCCCCCAAATATTTCCCCTGGCTCGGCCGGCCGGCATGGGAACGGGGAGCAGAAAGGAGCTTTGTCCCCGCCGTCCCCAGGGTGCGGGTTTGGGCCAAAAAAAGGCCATTTCACTCCTTTGCATGATGCTATTTGATTTTATTTTTATTACTCCCGTCCCTCCCCGGTGTCTCCCGGTTCCCAAATACACCGGGGCGAGCCCAAAAAGTGGCGAGCTGTTGGGTGCTCGGCTTCCCCGAAAGCTGCTTGATGATGCAACGCTGCAGCATGCCGTGAGCAGCCCCATTTAGGGGAGAATTTGCCCCAAACCAGCCCCTTTGCTGCAGTTCCTCCCCGCCGAGACCCTCGTGGAGGTTTTTTGGGTCCAAAGGGGGTGAATCGCACGCCTCCAGCATCCTTCCTGCAAGCTCCAGGGCCGGGCTCCAAAAACACCCCAATTGCTGGAATTTCTCCCCAAAATCCCACCTGCATCCCCCCCCAAATCCCCTTCATGGCCACATCCATGCCTCTTTGCATCGCCGGGTGGGAATCTGGCCCCGGCTCCTTTCCCAGCTGATCCCAGAGCCGCACGCGGGAAGCATTAAAGACTCGAAAAGGGATTTTTTTCCCCCATTTTTTTTTTCCCTTATTTTTTTTCCCCCCGCATCGCGTCGCACACAGCCCCTTTGTCCTCTTCGCCTTGCCCCCCCCACACACCCCCTTTCCTCGCCCCTCCTCATCCAAAGCTCTTCTGCCCCGGCCCCTCGTGGCGCGGCGGAAAGGTGGGAAGGGGGCCCCGGGGCCGGGGGAAGACGCCGGCATTTTTGTGAGATGATGTCAAATAACTCCAGCCTTCGCTCAGCCCCCTGCCCGGCCTCTTCCTCCTCCTCCTCCTCGTCCTCCTCCTCCTCCTCCTCCTCCTCCGTCGGAGGTGGCGGGGAACAGGCGGCTCTTTGGGAAGGTGGCGATGCACAAAGAGCTCCTTTGAGCCGCGGCAGACGCCAGCCTCGGCCCGCTCGCCGCCCACAGCCACCCCCAGCCGCTGCGGCGGGGGGAGGTTTTTTGGAGCAATTCGGGGCGATTTTGGGGGAGAAGTCCCCCTTGCACACCCCTCCAGGCTGGTTTCTCGCTCCCGTGAGGCACGGGGAAGGGGGTGCTGGGGGGTGCCGGAGCTTGGTGCCGAAAGGGGGGCGACCTCAGCGTGTTTGTCCTGGAAGGAAATCTTGCCCCAAACCGTGCCATTATCAATACATCAAACTGGATTCCAGAAGGGTTTATTTCGGGAGGGGACTCCCCAAATCACAGCTCTTCACACCCCAAAAAAAAAACACAACAAAGAGGAGCAAAAACCAAGAGCACCGTGTGGGCACAACCTCGTAGTAGCCTCCAGTGAATCCCCACGGCTGGGGACGCCTCCAGCATAGCCTGAGCATGGGCTTGGTGGTGGCTTCTCAGGTGTCTCGTAGGGATGAAGCCTGGACCCTGCTCCGGAGCTGAGCCTCCCTGCAGAAAAATCTGTTAACAGCACCCCCCCCGCCCCAGCCCACCCAAAAAAAGAAAAAAATCAGGAAAAAAACGAAACAAAGCCGCGGGCGCCGGTGCCAGGGAGCGCGGCGGGGTCGGGCGGCACTGGCAGGCGCACGCCCCGCTAATGAGAGCGGCGATTATCCCAAATTAATGAGGGCTGGAGGGAGGCCGGCAGCGTTTGCGGGGCCGGGGAGGTTTGGAGGTATCGTGTGGGGGGGCTGGATAAATCCTCACCCACCCCCTTCCAACTGCTGGTTTGTAGATTTGGGGTAAAATCCCTCCTGTTCAGGACAGGTTGTGCAAAAATTGTGATTTTTTTTTTTTTTTTTGGTAGTTGAAGTGATGGAAGTGGCCTCAATGTGCTGTTATTGGGGGTGACAATTCAAAGTGGGGGGGTCTTTAGGATGTCACCAAAGCCCCGTCCCCTCCCAGTGGTGTCACCTGGATGGGGACAACCCTGCCACCGCCGTCCCTCTCCCAGGCTGGGGGGTCCCTTAAAAAAAGGCAGAAAAAGGCGAATTACAGGAGTTACAAACCCCGCCCTGCATCCTGAGCATCGCAACGCCTCCTCCGACCCCAAAACGCAAAGCGTTGCAGGTGGTCCCCCAAAAAACACCCCCGGCACCCCAAATCCACATGGGGGGGACAGGGACGGGCGTCCAGGTCCAGCCACTGCAGCGCGCCCCATTCCCAGCACGGCGCCGTCGCACTCCGGGCTCCTCGAAAACCAGGAGGATATTTTGGGGATTTTTTTTTCTTTTTTTTTTTTTTTTCCCATTTTTTCCCTGCATAGGGAGCGATTCAGCCCCCTTTGAAACGCCGCCCCCCCAAAAGGCCACCTATTTACGGTGGAAAGCAGCCAGGGCGCAGCCCGAAGCGCTGCCCCGCGGCGTCCTCCAGCCTGCACAAAGCCACCCTCTGTGTCCCCGGCCCCGGCCGGAGGATGCCGGAAAAAAAAAGGAAAAAAAAATAATAATAATAAAAAAAAACTAAAAGCAGCTTTTTTTTCTTTCTTTTTTTTTTTTTTTTTCGAGGGTCCCGGGGCTTGAACGGAGAAAGGGCTCGGGGCCACGGCACCCCAGGGTGGCCGTGCGGTGGGACGAGGCCGTGGATGGGTGGTTTGGGGTTTTTTCGGGGGCTTTTTCTGGATGGCAAAACCCCAAGCAGCGGGGTCGTGGGGCCTAATGAGCGGCGGGGTCCGAGGGATTAGCGAGGGACCCTGGGGGGGGGACGCGTCGTTAGCAGAAATTACGATCAGGAGTGTCGTGGAGTGTGCAGCCCCCCCGCCCGCTCTGCGGCTGTTTTTTTTTGGGGGGGGGCTGCCATTAGGGTGCCCTCCCCCCCACATTAAACATGAGCATGAATTGCCTGATATTTTTTTTTTTGAGGGGGGGTAAAGCAGAGGTGGCATTTGCGGGGGGAGAGTGACATCTAGAGGTATTGTCACCTCCCCCTCCATTGGCAGCTGGGGGGGGGACAGGAGGGGAAACTGAGTCACCGCACGTGTGTCCATCCCTCTACCCATCCGTCTGTCCCGTTCTCCACCCCCCACCCCCACAAAAACTCCTTTTTCAACCCCCCCCTCAGTGGGTGGGTGGGTTTGGGGGTGTCCGGCCCCAGGGGTTCCCCCCCCCAGGGTCTCAGGGTGTCTGTGGTGTCCCCAAATGTCACCGCTGCTCTATGCCCTAAGGACAGGATGGGGTGGGGGGTACAGGTGGGATGCTGTCCTTGACCCCCCCCAGTCCCTAAATGCCACGAATCAAGCCCCCTTACCCCATTGTTAGACCCTGAGCTCGGATGGGGACCCCTCCCCTGCCTTTCTGGGGGCTCCCCCTGTTGGGGCCGGGGCTGCTCGCCCTCCCCTGGCCCCCCCCAGCCCCCTGGCACAAGGGCAGCTGTGTCCACAGCCACCATAAATCTGGGGCCGAGCCGGAGCGCCGGGAAGCAACCCGGAAAGGCCGATGTTCCCGACAAAGTTTACCCAACAATACGGATGCCAATCGCAACACGCAGCCGCGCGCTGCAAGCCTACAAAGGGCATTTCTGTCCGGGACGGCTTCTTTTTAATTAACGCCGCGGCCCCATCAGCCGCGCTGGCGGTGGAAACAAAGCCGTAGGGGAAGGAGTGGCCACCCCATAGGTGATGGGGAGCTGCGGGACAAGAAGGCTATGGGAGATGACACCGTGTTGGCACCTCCCTGCGTGGGCAGCAGGGTTGGGGTGATGCGTTGTGGGGTCGCTGAGATGTGTTGTGGGGTCCCCATGGTGTGTTATGGGGGCCCTATGGTGCATTGTAGGGTCCTTGTAATGCATTGTGGGGTCCCCATGATGTGCTATGGGAGCCCTGTGGTGCACTGTGGAGTCCCTGTAATGCATTGTGGGGTCACTAGATGTGCTATGGGGTCCCCATGGTGTGTTATGGGGGCCCTATGGTGCATCGTGGGGTTGCTGAGATGTGTTGTGGGATCTCCATGGCACATTATGGGGGCCCTATGGTGTGTTGTAGTGTCCTCGGGATACATTGTGGTGTCCCTGTGATGAGTCGTGGGGTCCCCATGGTGTGTTGAAGCGTTCCCCTGGTGTGATGTGGCATCCCCATGGCACACTGAGGGGTCCCCACAGAGAACTGAGGTGTCCCCATGGCATATTGAGGTGTCCCCACAACACATTGAAGTGTCCCCATAGCACACTGAGGTGTCCCCATGACACATTGAGGTGTCCCCATAGCACACTGAGGTGTCCCCACAGCACGGCACACTGAGGTGTCCCGGTGATGGAGGCACACACTGGAGGACTTCTTGGAGCTCAGGGGTGGTGGATGAGAACCTTATGGGGCTGCGAAGACCCTCAGGCCGCAGAGCATCCACCAGCCACACCACACATCCCTCCTGCAGGCAGCTCCCGTCCCCACCTCCCGGTGGGGCCCGGAGGCCTCCTGGTGCTGGGGCCTCCAATTTGGGCCATTTTCCACCCATTTTCACCCACCCGCTCCAGGCCTGGCCTGGCTGCGGCCTAGCACAGGGGGGGAACCGGGAGCTACCGGTGCCCGGCTCTTGGTGTCCCGGCCTCCCCCCGGCAGCCAGGAGCGGGTGGGGAAGGCTCCCCGGGCACGGCGGTGCGGGAGGAAAGGAACAAAGCCGACCCTTTTAGCAACCCGCACCGCATCTGCAGGCCGGTGCGAAGAGAGGGAGGGTTTCAGCCCCCGTTTCGGTGCAATTTCACGCAGAAAAGGGGTCGGGGACGTCCCACCCTGCAGCGAGAAGCGGACGGGGGAAGCTTCAGCTCCTCCTCGCCCCCATCTCAGAGGCCCTGCGAGGAGCCCCCTGCCTGGTGCGACGCGAGCTCGGCCGCCTTCGAGGCACGGCTCGGGGAGTGGATGAATGGGGCATTGAGGCTCCTGGGGGGAGGCAGCGCCGGGGGTATTTACAGAAGCCACGCGTGTGTTTGGGAGGAATGTCAGAGAGGCTGACAACCGGCCCTTTGGAAGCACCGGGCAGAAATCTCGCTCATGTCTAGGAATAAGGATACAGGAAGGAGGAAAAAAGTCAATATGACCTGAAAATCCCCAGACTGGGACAGGCGGGCTGGGCAAGGTGATTTATTCTATTAATAAGCCAGGGAGAAGGGCAGGGATAAATGCTGAATGCATTTTTGGTGGCCGCAGAGGGCTGGGAGCCGTGTGCGAGCCCCTGTAGGTTAGGGGCACACGCAAGGCACAAGCCGCCTTTGACGGGGCCCTTTTCTCCCTGGCTTTTTTGGAAGCAGGGAGCCAAGGAAAACAAGGGGCGCCTTGAGCTCGGCGCAGGGACGTGGCGAGGGGCTGCTGCAGCCACAAACTGCTGCTCAGGGGGGCTGAGCACAGCTGATAGCAGGGAAGGGACACAGCCCCCAGCCTGGGAATGAGCCTGGGAACGGCACTGAGGCCCCCAGCCCCAAACCCAAGGCCGAGGGCGCCCACCCTGGGGCTGCAAAGGCTTTTTAGCGCTCGCAGCAGCGTTAAGGAAGAGAAAGCGCCGGCTGTTTCCTCCCCGTCACGTTGGGTTAGGTGAGAACCACGAGCACTGAACCTCCTCTGTCTTCGGAGAGCCTGAGCCTGCTGAGAGTGATTTATTTTAACTAGAGGGGGAATTATGCAAGGCAGCCGTCCCCGAGCAAGCCCGGGATGCTAACAAAGACTCCTGCTCCTGGTGCTAGCAGGGCTACGGTTCACAGCAAGTTTTATTTCACAGGGAATCATTACACGCACCCCGAGAAAAGAAAAGATAGCAGTCTTTTTTTTTTTTTTTTCCTCAGATCTTTACTTGCAGTAAAAGATAGAAAAAGGTAGTAAATGAACTCAGTATAAAACACACAGAGGGGAGAGGAAGGAGAGGGAAGGATACAAACCAGCCTACAAAGAACACAACGCGGCAGGGGCAAGGGCTAGAAGGGAGAACTTTTGTACAAAACTACTGCTTACAGGTACAGAAAATGTATAAAATGTCACTCCCTATCTGGAGACAAAAATACAAAAGTGGACATTATTTAATTCTTTACTTATACTTAAAAAGGTTATGTACACGAGAGAACAGAACCAGGGTCAGCTGCTGGGGAAGCCTCTCAAACACCCACCGCTTCCTCCCACATCGCACTTGAGAATAAATTAAAAGAGTTGAAAGCAGGAGCAAAGCCCCACGTGAGCCCAGAGGATTCAGGCGCCCAGGGTAAAACGTTCAGAAGCCTCAAGGGCCCCCGGATCCCAACTGCGGAAGGGGTTAAGTGCTTCTGAATATTTTACTTCTCCCCCCAGCTGACAGGGATGAAGATCGCTCATCCTCGAGGCTCCCGAGAGGCGCACACCGAACGTACTCAGATACCTTTGGAAGCACTTCTCAACTCGCTGCCTGCCTTCGATGCAACCTTTGACCTTGTGTCAGCACTCAGCCCCCAGGCAAAACATGTGCAAAATATCACGGAGAGAGGAGCGATTCATCCTGCTCAGCTGGGGCTGTCCGCACAAGGACAAAGGTGGCAAGAAGCCGCGGCCCCAGCTCCTGCGAGGAGGCGAAGCCAGGGCGGAAAAAACGCAGACTTTGTTCTCTGTCGCTCTGGAAAACGCTTGGAAATATATACAGAACAATTCAACGTTGGCTCTACTCTACAGTAAGTCAAACTTGTACCTGAATTTCCGTAAACACTTGATGCTAAAGAACCGGGAGATAAATTCCTCAAGGGGGAAAAGCAGCTCCGCAAAAATGGGACCAAAGTTTCCCCCCCCCCCCGGAGACCCCTCAGCTCCTGGAGGATGCCCCCAGCCCGGCTGTAACCTCAGGAGGTGACAACAGGCAGAGGTTGGGGTGGGCGAGGAAATGCTGGCTTTGGGGACGGAGGGGAGGTGATGCAGGAAAGGGCAAAGCAAAAACCACTTCGACCAGTGAAAAGGAGTCGAGTCCCACTTCCCGCTTCCTCCCAGCGACTGCTGGCCCAGCCCTCTGCGGGATATCCGTGCTGGTGTTCAAGCAGGGCCGCCTCTGTGGGCAAAACCCTCCCAACATCCACCCCCAAGCACATTTTTGCCCACCCCCAACCCACTCGCAAGCCCCCTCGGTGCAGAGCAGAGCATCCAGAACCACCTAAGTGCTTTCTCCTCCCCTGCAATCCCCCGCCCCGAGAGTCGCGCCGTCGGCGGCACAAAGCTGGCCGCAAAGGGCTGAAAAAGCAGAAAAAATAAAATAAAAAAAAGTTCCTCCAATGGCCAAAGCTGCCCCCTCAAGTCTCAGCACCTGAAATTGCTTGTAAAAATAGGTCTCGGAAATACAAAAAAAATAAAATAAAAAGGCAAGTGTGCTTCTGAGCATTTCTATTGCGCATTGGTCCGTGAATGGTGTTTTATCAAAAATATCTTACAGGAGTTCGTTTGCTGTTTCTTTGACTGAAGCCCTGGGCAGATCCACGCTGCCATGGCTCAAAACTGCTGAGCTGGGCAAATTTGGGCACTTCTGATACAATCTCGCAGGGAAGCAGCTTTCGGCACAGCGTCATCATAGCAGCTTGCGGTGCAGGATCTCCCAGGCCATTCGCTTTCGGAAATAGGGCATATGTTGCTTTTTGGGGGGGGAAAGAGAGAAAAGAAAGAAAAGGCACATCAGCCCTACAGGACCACACGTCTAACGGGCGCTCTCCTGGGTGCAGCCTTTTTGGGGGCAAGGTTACTTTCAGATTATTTAAAACAGCACAGTGAACGAGATGGGATTTAGGTAACAACTTTGATGACATTCTCTAAGCAAAATAGTAAAATAATCACGTGTGGGATACCACAAGGAGGCTGACAACGTCAAGTAACCTCAAAATTTCTTTGGATTCAGGCCACAATGCCCTGCTTTCACTGCAACTATGGCTGGGTCCTGTTAGGGGTTTGTGAGCTATCACCAGCCCCATGGGTGACGTGCCCCCACGCGTTTCAGCGTAACAGAAGGCCTGAGGATGGCTTCTGAGGAATTTTGCATGGTATAAAGAACTGCCCCGGTGCCTTGTGTCAGCTCAACTCCAAGGAACGTCAGCACGATCCGTGCAGAGGAGCCTTAAACCAATGGAGAAGGGAGCAAAGGGCGCTTGGAAGAATGAGAAGGTGCCCAAGTGTCCCAAACCCGTGCCTCTCCCCTGAGCACGAGGAGCACAGCGGGGTGGGGTTTACCTGCGTGAAGTTGATGGGCTTGTCTTTGGTAATGCAGTCAGCGTATTTGCAGGCAAACATCCCACAGTCGCTGCCGTTCATCTGCTGTGGGATCTCCTACGAGAGGACACAAACCCAGGCGTCATTCCCCGAGGAGCCAGAGCCCAGGTGTCAGCTCGGAGAAGCAAGGAGCCTCTCCCAAACGAGCCCTAACGAAGCCTGGGTGGGTGAATGCCCACACGAGTAAGGGGAGCTGAGGGCAAGCCTCGTGCAGCAGGGCTCGAGGTGGCACTGTGGCACCCCCTGGGCCTCCCTCCCTGCTTCCACGCAGGGCTGGATGGGAATTCCAGCCTGCCACAGAAGCCTTGTGATTTGCTCACCCCCTAGAGTTACCACGAGAACACGGCCACCAGAAAAACCAGCCAGGAAAGGTGCATCCAGGCCAGGGACAAAAGCAAGGACGAAGCCAGACCCCTTCTCCACACCTCAGACTGTGCAAACCCACCTGACTCTTCTTGCTCAGCAGCGACCAGCCATTAGTGTCGAATTCTTTCCTTTTCTTGTCAAGACTTTCCTGTTTTAAGTATTGCCTGTAGGAACGAGAGAACAAAAAGGCTTACTTAGAGGAACAGGGAAAGCCAGCCAGTACACTATATGTCAGTTTACCTAAAGTGTCCTCTGCCATGTTTGCAGAATTAATGCAAAATGGAAGTCCAATATTTTCTTCTCGGTACTGGCCATTTTAAAAAGGGCTCTACAGACCCGGGCTTTGAGGCAGCCAAAAGAAGGACCAAGCAGAACCTAAAAACCCATCCAAAATAAGTACCTGCCAAGCAGAGAGTCAATACCACAAACAAACCAGCGAGCACAAATCTAATTCATCAGAGAGTGACTCAGAGCAGAGAAAAGCTCGGCAGCCACTGGGCTGCCTCAAACTCCAGCCAAGGGAGCGCTGTACTCGAGAGGAGATGTCCGAGACAGCCTCCGACAGCAGCCTGTGAATCGATGCCTCTTGTCTTTTGAGGAGCTTATTTAGCATAAACATAGACAGCAGCAAACGTGTCAGCATCCCAGCAGCTCCCACACAGTCGCCCTGTGTGTAGGGCAGCAAACACACGTCGTGGAGCTCCTCTGCAGGCTGGCGGCAGGTCCGACACGCTGGCAGATCTTCTCCCAGAGCTCTTCACCTGGGTTTCCCTTCCAGTACTGACCTGAGGCTTCCCTACCATGGCAGGAGAGATCGAGAGCGCTTTGGAGGAGAGGCAAAGTGGGGCAGGTGAGCCCAGTGGCTCTGATCTTCTCCGGTCATGTCCAAGAATGGGGGAAGAGGGGAGGTAGCCACGGGCAAAGCCACAGCGCAGCCAGCTCTGAGATGGTTTGACAGGACGAGACTCGAGCAGGGAACACAAGCAGGAGCAGCCAGCTGTGTCAGGGGGATGTCAAATGCCTTCTGGAAGCCTTCAGCAGAGGAAGAGCCCCACTGCCAGCCCCATTCCTGCTCCTAGAACTGGAGAACAAGGAAAGCTCGCGGGTACTGCTCCATCTCCTCCGCCCAATGAAGCTGCCACCAGATTGGCCTAACTGACACCCCCTGGAAGAACAGAAGCAGAGTGGTTTTGTTTTTCCCCAAACACCTCTGGGCTAAGAGCTCTGCCTCTCTGAAGACATTTAGAAACTCTCCAAGACAACGCACAAAGCGTACCCAGGTAACTGCCATGCTTTATCCCTTGCGGATATGAACGCCTTAAACCATTTCCCTTACTGGGAAGTATGGAAAGGGGGGCTCAAGAGGGGCACTGACACAAAGTTTGGTTTGAGGGAGCCCAAGGAGACCCCGCTGATGGGCTCAGGATGTTCCTCGGGGCCATAATGGAGCCCCCAGCACTGGCTGCTGCTGCCAGTAGGCGATGTTCAGCTCTGCAGACACCCTCCGTTCATCTCAGTTACCAAAAGGACCAAGAAGATCTACAGAAACCATCTCCTTCACGTCTGGCATCTTCTTGGAACAGTTTGAGGACTCTTCTCGCTGCTGTGGCTGCAATCAGACAGCTTGGAAAGGAGAAGCAGAGGATTCGATGCTGCTGGCTCGAGCAGAGGGGTCAAGAGAGCACCTGGCATGGCAAGAGGCGGGTTTGGCCGGCAGCGCGTGGAGTCGTGCCATGTCCCAGCAATCTGATCCACAAAGGCTTGGCTAAAAAGCATCCTGCCATTGGTAAACTCCAAAAAGAGATGGGAGAAGGGGGCGAAGTGACCTGCAGACAAGCCCAGAAGATGCGCGGTGCCACCCCAGTGCTTATCAGGGGACATTCAGCATCGCAACTCCAAATAAGCCAAAAGAATAAAGAAAACTTCAGGCACGGCAGAGAAAAGCTCCCCCAGACCCGGGCAACAGAGGACAGACAGTGACCTCTGAAGACTTGAAGCACCCAAGGACAGGCCCCTGCCAAATTTAACGCCACTGCTGTGAAACGTGCGGGTCCTCAAGGGTTCGGGGGGCTGCTATCTGCTCAGCGACCCCGACTCTCCTGGGCTGCAGACCCCAAACACCCAGGGGCTGCTGAACGAGGCGCAAGAAACGGCAGCAGAACCACGCAGCAGGCTCTGAACACGGAGCCAGCCCCTTTCCAGCGATCGCATCTCTAGGAAACAGCCAGAAATAGGCTTTGCTGGGTGTTAAAGTGCCGAGGAAGGGAGCCTCCCTTCTGGCAATCCCCCGAGACCAGATCGGGTCCAGACAAGCGTTTTCTATCAGCCTTCATTAGCCGGACACACGCTCCGAGCCCAGTTTCCCAGCACAGGGGCTGCTGGCTGCCAGCAGCTGCTGTAATTGCTCTCAGGAAGCTCCCCGCTCGGCTGCTTTGACTCCGCTGCAGCTTGGACAAGACAACCTCAGCGGGGGGCAAATCCCACAACAGAGCAACTTCCATTGAGAGCGAGATGTCCCCGCATCTCCTCTCCAAAAAAAAAACCCTAACGGATGGAGGAGAAACTCCTCACAACTCGGCCAAACGAAGGCTGAGCTGACTGTCCGCACCGCGATACGAGCACGGTGCAAACAGCAATTAATTAACAGCCTCGTTTCAGCAGCCACGAACAAAAAGCCTGGCAATTACGGCCTGCCACAGAACCCACTCGAGTTCCCAGCTGAAAAAGGAGCAGTGCAGCACGGCCTGCTCCGCTTGCAGGTGGCAAACAGGGAGCGAAGCTGCGTGGATAAATAGAGGGATGCTTCGTAAAAGGAACAGGGACGAGCCACCACGCGATGCTGCAGCTCTGTGCACACGGAGAAGGGGTGGGTGCAAGCACAAGACCCAGTCTGGCAGCAGGAAGAAACCTGTGAGGTTTGAGCTGAGCTCCAGCATCTGCAGCTTTACCTGCAGCTGTCACAAGCCACAGCTCCAACACTGACAGGAACGCAGCAGCCAGGGCTTTGAGTTCTCTAGAAGAGCAAGGAAAGAACTCGCTAGGCACAGCTCACGCCAGTCGTGACCAGGAGCAATCTCCAGCAATCTAGCGAGCACCACGTGCACGGTGTGAGAAATACAGTCCTGGTCCTGCCTAGGTGACACGCTGAATGATTTTTTTTAAGGAGAAACAGGAAAAAAATGCCTTCACTTCCAACCGCGAGACAGCTTCAGGAGGTGGAACTTAATTGTGCCAGGCCAACTTTGTCAGGACCTCAAGAAGAGAAGTTTGACACTGTTTTAAACATGATTACTTGCCAAATCAGAAACCCACATGCCTGACACCCCCCATCAAACACTGAGGGCTTTTAAATCTCATTTTCCTAAATCTGGAAACGGGTTTTTGCTCTCCGCAGCTCACACACACAGAAACCTGAGCAGGTGCCTCGAGGAACTGTTGAAACCAACAGCACACTGCTAAATGCCTGAGAGCCTTGAAGCAAAGGGCATGCGAAGGTAAGCACTTGGAGGGCTGCTGCGAGCAGCAGATAAGATTTCACAGGCACCATCAGCGTTGTGTGCCCCATCCCCTAAGCCTTCCTCCAGCCCTGGTACACCAGAACCAAGCTTTTAGCAAACTGACAGGTTTTTATCTGCTCCAGAACAGACACCCAGCGGAGCCGGGATGCCAAGCACCACGTTCGCAAGGAGAAACCCCCACAAAGCAGGGCCAATTTTCCTCAAAATCCTCTCCAGGTCTCCCAACCGAGCCGTGTGAAAGCCCAGACACTAAACAAAGCGCAGCAGCCAGGCCAGCTACCAGCCTACAAACATCTGCGGTCCCTGTCACGCCCAACGGCCATTGTATTTCATCAGATTCCCTCCTCGTAAGACGTGGGCTAATTACAGACACTCACCACCTTTAGGAAGCTCTAAAGATTGAAAGCATGAAAGGGTCACTAACCATGAATAGGACCTCCGTCCCTTCTTCCCGGTGTGATCCTCCCACTGCATTCAACCAATAAAAGCCTCCTAAAAGGAAACAGAGGGAAAACAATTACGTCCAGGGCAACAGTGACCTGAAATCCCGGGTCTCTACCACTCAGCCTGCACCTCGTGTCCTCTGGAGCTCTCTACAACCAACCTGGGGACCTGCTTCCTCATCCCAGACCCCTCAATGAGCTACAGACGGGACTCCTGGGTCCCCCGCTCACCTCCCAGGTGCTTCACTTCACCGGACGTCCCTGCTTTCTTCCTCGGAACCACAGAAATTCAGGCTGAAAGGAGCCGATTTCACCCAGACCATCCCTGCCCCAAGGCAGGCCAGCTCTGCTCACACCATCCTCCGAGAAACTTTGCACGCAGAGGCAGCACAAGCAACGCAGCGAAGCTGAGACAGCTCTGAGCCGTTTCTAAAGATGTCACACATTTCCTTTCCGTGTCCTCCCTTTCAACCAACACCACAACACCGTGGAAAAGGGGAAAACGGCTCCTTGAGCAGTTATTTAAATCAGCCCAGCATGCACAGAGCACCTGAACTGGAAAAGGCGCTAAGCAGACTGGAAATGATTAAGCGGCATTTGTCTCCTGTCTGCCTTCATCATCGTTAACATTCCTCGACTGCATGAGTGGCACCGCGGCCGACGGCCTCAGCCTCGCGCCACGAGGCTCGGGATCAGGTTCCCAAAATCAGCGCCGGAGCAGAGCCGAGACGAGAAACAGAACCGAAGGACGACCCCGGGGTCAGCAACGCGGGCTCGCGACTGCGCCTCGTTAAGTCGCTCTGGAATCCGATCGGTATCAGCCCTACGTGACGAGGAGCTTTCGGGAAGAGGCGTTTCCTCCTCCTCCCCTGGGAGATGGGGCTCGTTTTTATCGCATTCCTGGAGCTCCTTCCAAACGTGGGACAAGAGAGCGTCAAGCTGGCCGGTTCTAGACGAGGCAGGCGCGCTCATCTCTTCGACATGAGGTCAGGAGGGCCTGCGGACAGCTCCACTCCCACAGCAAAGCTCAGGAGGGTGAAAGCAAAACTTCTCTGCGGCTTGAACCCAGGAAGAACGGCTTTCACCAGCTCCCTTTGGAGGCTCTGTGTGCCCTGCGAAGTCCTGGTGGAGCTCAGCATGAAGAGACCTGGGCAAAGCTTCATCCACGTCCTGATGCGACTCTCCCGCACCCTGCAGGTGCTCCCATGCTCTCCAGAAACTCCTCCTGATCCTCGTCACAAGCAGGAAAAGCCTTCACAGCCAGGAGACGCCGCTCCTCCAAGCAGCTGCAGGACAAGCAAGGGACCCCTGGTCCTCAGGGTCTGAGAGGCTGCTTTCCTTCCAAAAATGATGCCCAGCAAGACTGGGAAAGCTCCAAGTCCTTAAACAGAGCGGGTCTGAAACCTGCTTATACCTACAAAGGTAACACCAGCCTCACTACGGGATCCTCTGGGAGGAGGAGGCTGGACAGGACTCTCCTGCAGACCAAATTTGCACTGTGTGAGCAGTGGGTGGTGAAACAAAGCCAGGATGTTCCCCCGACTGCCCCTCTCAGGGCCAGCAGAGGGGCTGAGCTGTTCCCACCACAGGGTTGTCGCTTTGCGACCAGAGCAGAGCAAGAAGCCGTCTGATTTTTGAAGGGGCACAGCTCAAACAAGCGTTACTCACAACAGGATCCTGCAGGCTTCGCTGTTTATTCCACCCATGGAGTCATAGTAGGTGATGGTTTTCTTCCTGAAGTCTACGACCTACACAAAGAGAGATTCGTTAGGGAGGCAGGAGGCAAGGAGCTCGTCTCCTCGCCCGGACGCACGCTCTGCCAAGCTCAGCCTTGCTAAAAGGCAGGTCAGAGATTGCTGAGGGCTTCGACCTTCCTTGGCACACCACAGCCCTCCCAAACTCCCCTCCCTTGCTGCCATGTTATTTAAGCACTCCAATCTCTACATCAGGCTCTCCTCAGAGCACCCCGGTGAAACACAAGAGCGCCGTTATCTGCATTGTTAAAGCCAGAGACGCAGGGATACGTTTACAGCGGGCTTTGCTCCACCTGACGTCTGCACCCTGGGCTGTTCTTTGGGGCCCTTCGCTCCCTTTTCACATCCTCGCCCACCTCTCTGCCTCGCTGGGCAGCTCACCAACGCTCCCAGGACTGAACCAGAGCGGGCTGAAAGGCCACGCGGGATCTGGTCCTGCTCGGGGGCCAGGAGAAGGGACACAGGAGGTGGAGAAAGCCGCGCGGTATCATTCGCCTGAATCTTTCTGAAACGATCCCGTGGCAGCGTCTCTAAAGGCGAGCTTGTGGGAATGTGGAAATGAGATCTTTCTCCAGAGAATAAGCTAGCCTAACGTGAACTTCACAGTTACCTGTTTTTTTTTTTTCTAAGACTGTTTAAAGACTGAAAGACACCAGAAAGCTACAGCTAGCTTTTCACTCACTTCAAATCTTGTTTTTAGCCACCAACGTGCATTTCTCCCCCCACGCACAAACACCTGACAGCTGCCTCTCTCAAGAGCCAGGACATTTTTGATTCAATCACAGGTGATTTTATAGGACGGTCTGCTCCAGCTACGGGCTGTCAGGAATAACAAAAGCACTCACTGCGAGGCACCAGTGCACTCCCAGATGAATAGGCACCAGGAGGAGATCCACGGAGAAGATATCTACTTTCTTAGTCCACCTTTTCACGGCCTGGTACCCCGCTGTTTTTAATTTGGTAAAGAAGAAAGTATTGAACGCGTGAACTGTCGGCAAGCCCTTTTCTTTGCTCCGCTCCATCAGCAAATTCATGTAGAAGTTAATTATCTGGGAAAGAAAAAGCAAGAGTTGCTAAGAAATTACTTTTGCCTCCACCGTCACTCTGCAGACCTGTCTCTCGGGGGATTTACAATAGCTCAAAAGCCCTGAAACCTGCAAAAAAATCCAGAAATGTTTAAGCGCACAGACCCCAACACTAAGATTTACATTTTATCCCCTGATCACATCCACTGGCAGTCCCATGCATCCCAATATTATTTTTTCAAGTGCCTGTTCTACACAGGGATTTCCTCCACAGATCAATAACTCCAGAGCATGAAGCACAGCCCACGTGTCCTGCTCTGACTTCCTCAGGCAAGGAGGAGGCAGACATTTGCTCTCTTGAACCTACTTCTAATTGCCAAAGGACAATGCCTCGATGGCACAGGACAGGCTCCTCACCTCGTCGTTGAGCCAGTTCAGATTATTGAGGGTCTGAATGTCCTTCCGAGTGATTGTTAACCGAAAAGCTTCGCTGAGGACCTCATCCTGGTTCCCTCCTCGGAACACGTTCTTGATTTCCTTCTCCATTTCCTACAGGGAGGACACAAACAGCATTGGAAGGGAGAACTCCTGCTATTCCCATCACAAAGGCTACACGCAAACCCACATTTGCTCTTTGCTCCTCATAAACTGGCTACAAAACACATGAGAAAAGGGAACAGCTGTCTGTGCCTACACACAGACCTCAAGAAACTGTATTTGTATTCACAACTGTTACACACACAAGTGTCTGATTCCATCCACCAGACCCCTGCAGATTTACCTCGGTGATTTCAGGGAATTCCTCTTCGCCATCAGCTGATTTCGCATCCTCTTTCTCTTCTGGGACCACAGTGACGGGGATTTCCTTCTCGAGGGGTACTCGAAGGTTCAAATCCACCAGATCCTGCACCGAGTGTTCCTGCAGCCGCTGCGGAAGAAACCTTCAGATTAGACAGCACCCAAGGGAGCCACCTCTCCAGGGCTTGTGAGGAAGCTATGGCAGCATTTATCCTGGCCACAGGACTACTGAGAGCCTTGCCATGGCAAGGAGAAGCAACAAAGACACCGGAGCTGCAGGAGCAGATTTTTGCCATTTTTCTCTTCTCAATCTGCCTTCTGCTCCATGCTTTGACGCTCTGACTCAGGCTGTTTGTTCAGTAACTGTTTTCTTACCTGGCTCTGCAGCTGTAGGGCCAGTGCCTTCTGTTCTTCAATTTGCCGCCACCTCTCCCGAGCTCGAGAATCATAGACACTAGTCCTGAGAAGCAGAGTTTATGTGAGCAAATCGGTATTGATTTCTACACGTCCACACTCACGACAGGAAAAAAAAAGCAGAAAACATCTACTTACAATTCTTTGATCCACAGTTCTGCCTGGAAGAACGGGGGGCTAGAAAGGGGGAGAAGGACACGTGTAAGTGCTCTCCTGTACATGGAAAGCAATTACCTGAAAACTGATTTGTAATATCCCAGGATATCCTTATTCCAAGAGTGGTAAGAGCTACAGACAGATCTGACAGTGATTTGCAGCCAGGTCTCCAGAAGGAGGTTAAGGCATCACCCTACAGCTCCTCTATCTATGGCAAACTGCTCTGTCTTGGTAAAACATCCAGTCACCTTCTTTCTACTCTGCAATCTCACCTCTCAGCAAAACCAAAAAATTTGGAGTGAATTCCCCCCTGGCTTCCTCCGGATGCCATCTCCAGACTCTTACCTTGGAGCTGGGGTTCTGGAATCCTTGACCTTGAGCAAAATGACAGAGTCTGACCCTAAAAAGAAAAAGATTAAGGAACGTTGGTATCCCCACAATCACTACCGCCTTCCCCAACTGCTGCAGAAGCCCAGACACGGAGAGGGAGGGAAAAAAAAAGTGATTCTGCCTTTTTTTTTTTTTTTTTTGATTGCTTGTTTGCTGTTGTTGGTTTTTACCTTCAGACTGCGTGCTAGATGCTGGTACATTTTCTTGGTGCTGCTGGGCAGTGGAGTTTGGGGACTCAAAGATACTGGAGGAATAGCTGGGTGGGGAGTAGAGCGGAGCTTTGTGTGACGGCTGCTCCGGTGCTCCAAGAATGCTGGTTGAGGAACTGGCTGGTGCGATGCTGGGAGCTTCAAACAGCTTCGAGTTCTTGCTGGGAGTTTCTTTCACTATAGTTTTACTGGAATTTGAACACCTGGACCTAGGAACGGGAAAAAGTAAGTTCCCGTGGAATCCACGCGATGACACATGCTGGGGAAGAGCCTTTTGCATACTCACAGGTGGAAGGGGAATAGCGAAGAAGGCTTGGACGTGGAGAACTGTTTGCCCGTCACCACCTGAAGCAACTGCCTGTAGATCTCTCGCTCTTCCTCCCGAACAGTCTGCAGGGAAACAAGCAGAGCCCTGTAGCCAACACGATTCAAACAGCGACACCACACACGCTGCGGAGGCACACACAGACACCCGTGGAAGTGGAAATTTGACTGCTGCAAGCACATCCAGACACCCTCAAGAGTTCACCCATCAGCCACGATCCGATTGAGCACAACTCGAAGTCCAGAGCTGAAGCTCTCGGCCTTTCCCTTTACCTCTTCCGCCGTGCTGATGAAGCGCCGCGGCGTCTTCTTGGGGCTGAGCAGGCTGCGGCGGCACGGGCCGCTCCAGGAAGGGCTGGGAGCGGGTTTGATGGGGAATGAGGCATGGCAGTGGTGGTTCGACTTGCCTACGAAGCTGTTGGGCGTCCCGCTGCGAGGGGAGAAGGAAAAGAGCTCCTTTCACCTCACCCTTGTTTCACTCTGTCGCCTCGCTCTCCTCCAGCCCCTCAATCAGTCAAGGACCAGGCTACCCCGATTTTGATCAGGAACCAGCTTTAAGAAGGCAAATAAAACCTCACCTGGGAGCTGCAGCCCGGCTCTCAGCTCGGCCTGGAAGCGCTGCTGCCAGCGCTTGATGCCGGCAGGTGGCACTGCGAGGCCGGGGAAGCCCAGCCTGCAAACCCCGGGCGAGACCTTCCCGCCAGATCCCACAGCTCCCCTCTTCCAGCCGCGTCCACAAAATGGCTGAAACCCGTCTCCAGGCACAAAAATCATTCTTTTTTTTTTTTTCCCTTTTTTACACGAGGAGATGCCCTCCCTTCACCCTGCCTCTTCTCACTCCCACAGCTCACCTGACAGCCCGTTAAAAACACAAGGGCTGACTGGGAATTTCTCCCATTTAATTTAATTTCACACGTTGCAACCAAACCTTCTCCATTACAGGGATTTTCCAGAGGAACGAGACTTGCCCTGACCTGGAGGCACCACCCTACCGAAGGGGCTAACGGGCACATTTTCAGCACAAAACCACACGCTTTGTGCCTCTCTCCTGACCTCCCATGGGTGTAACTGCTCCAGTCCCACCTGGGCGCTCCCAGAACTCCGAGGTTCCTCCCAAAACCACCCCTTCCCTCTTCCATCACACCCGCTGAGCCTCACAAAGAGGCTCACAACATTCAGAGGGTCAAAACCTTCACACTGCTCCTGCTTTTCTTATCACACCTCCAGCAGAGCGGCCAGGAGAGGTCCCCTTGGCCGGTCAAAGCCCAATCTGCTCTTTCTCCCCCCCCCAAAATCGCAGCATCCCACCTTCCTCCATCCTAAACGGCCCCATCAGGGTGCCTGCAAGACACCTGGACTTCTGCACGGGCTCAGCAGCAGCCTCTCACGTTACCTTCCACAAAAGAGATGTGACCCCACACCACGCACCGTTTCCGCTCTCAGAAACACCGCCTGCACCCTTTAGGAAGCCCCTTTATGGGGCGGGTTAAAAACAACCCAAAAGCTCCCAAATCAGCGCGCCAACCGCTCCCGCTGACACCAACTCACCGCCAATTCCCACCCCGAACTCGCTCTGAGTACCCCCAGCAGGCTGAGAGGGGAAAATTCCCCCCCCCCACGGCCCCGCACGCACCTGGGGATTTTGCGAGCCTCGAGGTAGGAGCCGCGGCTCAGCCGGGGCTTCGGTGGTGCAGAGCCCAGGGTGGGCACCAAGCCCCTCCACTGCCCGTTGGCGCTGGACCCAAAGCCTCGAGGTTCTGCTGCTGGCCGGAAGGTCTCGGGGCACGGGACTTCTGTGGGGAGAGAAACAGAGGGGTAAGGAGTTTATGAGGAGGAAATCTTCCTCCCCACGCTGCTGTGGGGAAGGAATGGGTGAAAAAATAATGAAAAAACACTCTGAGGTTGAAAACTGTCCTACCTGGTCTGTAATTGAGAGCGCACGAGGCATTTCCAGCAGGGCACGCGAAGCCGCCGATCTTGTTCGGTAGAAACTGCGTGGAGAGATCACAGCTCTGCATCAGGAATAAAGCACAGCTCGGAAATTAAACCCCGGGGGCAAGAGGGCCACAGAGGGAGGCGATGACGAGGGGCTGCTCCTCTCCCTCCTCGGGTTCCAAACCGTTACAAGCTCTTACTAACGGTTAGAAACGTCCCTTCTGTCACCAGAGGAATAAAATGGTTGCATACAGTGGCTTAGCAGGGCAGCACCTCGCTGTCAGGGTGCTGCTCGCCCTCCCACCCCCACTAAATCCCTCCCTGCCAGGAGGGATCGCAGTTTTAACGAAGAGGAGAAAGATGAGCTTCGTTTCCATCTCATTAAAAGCCAAAACCTGGTTCTGTGGCCACGCTGGAGATCCTGATTCCAGGAGCCAGCAGCTCAGGAAGCGCGGGGTGTTGCCACCACGGGGCACTTTGCACATCCACAGGGTTTGGAGTGGAACAGGGCGGCTCGGCTGGATGGGACCCCAAAAAATTGAGCCCCCCGGCCTCCTCCAGGCCAACCAGATGCTGAAGCAAACAGGCACAGGGCAGCAACACCAATGGGGTCGCCTCCCGGCCCTGCTGGCCCTAGGCTGGACAACCCGAGGCTCCTGGCCTCTCCTCCCGCCTCTGTCCCAGCCTCTCCACCCCTGTCCCGTCCCTACCACCCTTTTTTTATGTCTCAGAGCCCAGAATCGTGTGCGTGATGCTTGTGGTGAGGCCGAGCAGCGCCTGTGGCACCCCAAAAGGACCCAAAAAGCAGCAGAATCCCCAAAGGGGGGAGCCCCAAAGGGTCTCGTGGTGGTGGTGGAGGGGAACGGGGATGAGGCGGGTGACAAACCTTGGTGTCGGGCTGGCCCAGCGCGTCCCGCAGACCGGCCCGGGGCTGCGGGGGGAAGGCCTTGAAGAGCGAGCCGTGGTTGGGGTGCGCGGCGTCCCTGGCCTCCATCCTCATCGGGTCCGGGTCTGCTCGGGGGAATAAAAGGGAAAAGGAGGGGGGGAGAATCAGACCCTGAGAGATGTGCTCGGGGCCGCTTATGGGAATAAAAGGGAATGGGGGGGGAGAATCGGACCCTAATAGATGGGCTCGGGTTTCTTTATGGAAATAAAAGGGAACGGGGGGGGGAAACAGGGGGGTGGGACGGGCCCTGGTGGATGTGCTCGGGGGAATAAAAGGGAACGGGGGGGAAACGGATCGGATCCAAACGGCTGGGAGACGGAGGGGGGGGGAACCGGGGGGAGAACCGGGAGGGGGGGGAGCCAGGGGGCCTGGGGGGGACCAGAGGAGGGGAGCTGGGGTGGCTGGAACGGGAACCGGGAGAGAAAACGGGGGGGGAACCGGGAGGGGATGGGGGAAACGGGGTAGAACCGGGGGGGGGGACCGGGGTAGGAAGCGGGGAGGGGGGCTCGGGAGGCCCGGGGGGGGCCAGGGGGGGAACCGGAGAGGGAACCGGGGGTTGCGGAGGGGAAACCTGAGGGGAGAAACCGGAGGGGGGGCCGTGGGGGGGGAAACCGGGGCCCTCCCGCCAGCCCCGGGCCGCTCCCCGCCGCCCGGCCCCGGGGGGGCCCGGGTATAACGGGGGGGGCCCCAAGCGGGGCCCGGTCCCCGCCGCAGCCCCTCCCGGCCCCCCCTCACCCCGCTCCGGGCCCTCCTCACCGGTCCCGGTCCCGGTCCCGGTTCCGGTCCCTTCCCGCTCTCACCGGAAGCGGAAGCGGCCCCGGGGCGCCCGCGCGCCCCTCCCGGGCTCGGCGGCGGCGGCGGCTGCCGGCAACGAGGCGGGCGGAAGCGGAAGTTGGCGCCGCCGGAAGTGACGGCGGATGCGGGAGGGGAGGGGGGAGAGGGAGGGAGATGGGGGGGAGGTCGCCCCCTGGTGGTGGGGAGGTCCCGGGAGGGGTCTGGGGGGGGTCTGGGGGGGTTTTAGGGGGGCTGGGGGGGGCAGGGGGGGTTTATTGGGGGAGGGGGGGCTCTTAGGGGGGGTGGGGTGAGGTTTTAGGGGGTCTGGGGGGGTTTGAGGGGGTCCATTGGGGGAGGGGGGGCCCTGAGAGGGGGCTATGGGGGGCTGGGGGGGGGGGCAGGGAGGTCTGGGGAGGGGTCTTGGGGGGGTCTGTGGGGGGCTCAGGGGGTTATTGGGGGTGAGGGGAGCAGGGGGGGTCTGGGGGGTGTCCTGGGGGGGGTTATGGGGGGGCAGTGAGGGGCTGGGGGGGTCCTGGGGGGGTCCTTGGGGGGGCTATGGGGAGGGGGGGACCCGGGGGGTTCTTGGGGGGGGGCTTGGGGGAGGCAGTGGGGGTCAGGGGGTTATTGGGAGTGCACAGGGGGCCATATGGGGGCTAGTGGGGGTCGATGGGGGGTGTTCCTGGGGAGGGGGCTATGGGGGAGGCCATAGGGGGGCTGTGAGAAACACTCCGTAGCCAATAACTTAGGCTCAGGCGAGGATCTCAGTGAAGTAGTAATTTATTCGCGATTGCAATGGCGGGCGCCCCACAAGCAGGAGAGAGCGCATCTACTAGTTCCAAAACACAGTTTATATACCTTTTGATGGCAGGACCCTCCCCTGTTTCCCCACTGAGTGGGTAATCCAGATTCACAATCTATCTGATGCTTCACAAACAATGCATGGCCTTCAGTCGCCGGCCTGTTAAATTTCAAATTTCTTTTGACATTTTTACTGCTTGAAGTGGTAATGTTTCTTCACTTATCTGACTTGACTTGACACCGTGATTTTCACCTAATTGTCCTAAGGAGTCTGATTGTCTGCATTTTACAAGGTTGCCTGCTAAACTTTTCTTATCACTGTAAGCATATCTCAGTACCACATTCCCTCCTTCTAAACAATGTAACTCTGCAAAAACAACATTTCTATTCCCACAATTCCCCCCTTTTCTTTTTTTATAAACTGTTGATTTTTGCAAAAACTCTTTTTATTTGTATTTATTTATTTATTTTAAGTGTAATTTGGTAAATATCTTCCTCTTCACTTTCTTTGCTCTCCATTTCCTCTAATATCATTTTATCTGAGTAGGGTGGTGGATCTATGGTCATATGTTTCAATAATGTGGTTTCAATTAACCGCTGGACAAGTCCCCTTACACAGGGGATAATGCAACAGCCAATAGCTGTCAAAACTCCTGCTACTATAATTGAGGATGTAAATATGGACGTTACCATCCCTTTCCATTTACCAAACCAAGATTTCAACCATCCTGTGATGGAAGTGTCTGCTCCCGAATTTTCTGCCAATTCATTGGCAAGGGTGGTAAGCCCTTGCAATGCTCTTGTTACTGTGCCATCCGGGGCAGTATTGTTACGGATAAAAGTACAACAGTTGCCCAGCATCACGCATACACCACCCTTCTCCACAAGCATCATATCTAATGCTATCCTGTTTTCCCAAGCCATTTTGCTGATGACATCTAGTTGTTCAGCGATTCCTCTCATCGCATCCTTGGTATAATTGATGAATCTCTGCTGATTATAATAGAAATAATTAATCCAATCCACATTTTTATTGATTGTTACCCACCAGAACAGTAACTCAAACCCTGCAGCAATTTAATTTCTGGCTTTATATTCATCCCGAACTCCTCTAGGTACCCCAATAGAATCTATGTATACTCTATCATCAAATGATATTCCTAAGCCTCCTTTATTTCTTCTGGGTATTTGTGATGTTTCTCTTTCAAATGCCAGGGTGAAGGGTATAGCTGATTGAACAAGTGCACAAGTGCCTTCCCAATTAGATGGTAGGGTGGACCGTAAGATCTTCCCTCCACTGTACCACCAGAGATCTGCCCTGGGGATCTCTAGTCTTGAGCAGTTTCCCATCAAGTCCTTGGTAGCACAAGGCAAATTCTCCCAGATGCCAGGTAGCACTCACACCCTGCCGTGAGAGGCAAGCTGTATGGTTACCTATAGCTGTAGAGAATGCAGGGGGAACTGTGATATTGTTATCATGCAAGAAACAGCAAAGAGAGAGACTTACAGGCCTCATTTCCCCAGGCAGTCTTTTCTTGGTACAATGCAATCATACATTGCATCCCTTGGGAGTCTTTGGTCCACCCCCATGGGAAGGGCACTATCTGGGCAATCGGTCATCCCGAGGCACAAGCATAGCAGTAGCTACGGTTGAGACTCTGGACAGTATATTTGACCCATTCTATCCAGGCATTCACATCCCCATACCCTGTTTGAATCTCAAATGTTTGAACTGCCACATTTCAGAGGGCCTCCTGTTTACTCTCCTGTTTTCTCCTTGAGTTTCTCCCTTTCTCTGATGGCAATAGAGGATTGTTTCCATACAGCTATTCTCAATCTGGCTGTTGGGTCTCTTCCAGTTATTTGTTCTTTCTGCTCAATTGTCATTGGGCATTTAAATCTCCACAAGCTAACACCTCACAAGCATCAAACGTGACGGCTTGTGGTACATAACCCTCTGTCACAGTCACCCATATTTTGATGGGGTATCCCGTTTTTGCTATTATCTGGTCATGCCTTTTCCAAGTTACCAATTGACCGAGGCCTTCTCTGAGGCCTAGAATCTCTAAAAACAAAATTAGTAATCAATTTTTCCCTGTCATTATTTTTAAACCTTAGGTTTCCAAATAATTATCGATACAAAAATAAGATGTACACTACTACTATAACAACCCCCCCCTTGGGAGCACTGCAGTTCACTATAGGTCTGTCCTTTCTCTCAATCACAAGTCACACTCGTTAGTTACCTGTGAAAATAAAAGGTTAGTTTACAATTGTAAGCTCTTATCCTGCTCAGAGTCCACTACGAGATTTTTTTCTCTTCAATTTCAACTTCCAACAAGTCTTTTGTAGGAACAGCTTCCCAGGTACTAGCGTCGATGGATGCCTTCACTCGAGTATAGTGAGTCCAACCTTTTTTCGCAGTTCTTACGGCTGTTTCAGCGGTTAGTAATTGTCCTTCCCATTCAGGCCGGAGTTGACTCTTTCCAGGTCCGAATCAGGACCCAGTTTCCTGGATGATGGTGGTGAATGGGGAATTCCAAAGGTGGGGTTTGAGCCAACAACCCACAGGTCCTGAGAGATGACAAAGAAGAAGACAACCCCAGAATACAGTTCTTAAGGAAACTCTCTTATTTTAAATTGTGGTATCTCATCCCTTCTGCCCAGATAGGGCAATCTGAACAGCATCTCATATGGTGAAATTCCTATATCCTTTCTTGGTGCTGTTTAAACCTGTAGGAGTAAGCATTTTACCAAAGGAAGTTGGGTTTCTAACACTAGTTTAGTTAATTGCTTCTTTAATGTCTGATTCATTCGCTCCACCTTCCCAGAAGAGGAGGGGTGCCAGGGGCTGTGAAAATCCCACTCAATCTCTAAGGCCTGCTTTAACCCTTGCAGTAAAGCTTACACCCATCTAGTCACGTGGTCAATTAGGACAAACAAGTAACTCAGTAAAGTTTACCTGTATACTTTGGAAAGGTCAAACCCCTGGCTCCCGTCCCCCTCTAGATGGGTTACAGAAGACCTTTTTATTTACCTTTTGACATATGGTACATCCTCTATATATGTGCTTCCCTAAAGTGTATATTCCTACACAGACATACTTTCTTAGCACAACATCACACATTGCTTGCACCTCCTAATGACTCTTCTGATGTAAAACAGTTAATATTTGCCTCATTATCACTTTATTCAGCATTTCTCTCCCATCAGGGAGTATCGATTTTCCTTCAGACTTCATGGCTCCTGATTCCTTAAAAAAAAATCTTTCTTTTAAAACTTTTTAGTTCTTTCTTAATTTTCAACAATTCCCTGAATCCTCTCTGCATTTATTCTGTTTTCCTTCAGACATTAGATGCCTTAAATACCTGACTTCTCTTTCTCCGTATTGTAATTTATTTATTTATTTATTTATTAATACTCCCAAGCCCTGCTTTCCCAGAAAGTTGAATAGCTTGTTAGTAGCTTCCTTCACAACTCTTTTCTCCTGTCCTGACAATAGAAAACGATCCACATATTTGTTAACATTAATACCTCCTTGGGAGGTTGCAATTGCTCCAAAATCTCTTTTTTTTTTTTTTCTTTTTTTTTTTTTTTTTTAGATCTTACCCAAATAGATAGGTGGCCCTGTAAACCCCTGAGGTAAAATTGTCCACCTATATTGTTGCTTCCGCCCCCATTTCAGGGTCTTTCCAGTCAGAGGTGAATATACATGTATGTTTGCTCTCAGGGCCAGAGAGCACTCCATTAATAACGCTGTTATTCCAGTCTAACAATTTACTAGTTGAATGCCCAATTTAATCATCAAATCCCTTCCCAACAAATTAACAAAACCCCTTGCCTTGGGTACATACAATAATTACCCAGTGATCATTTTATCCCCTAGTCTCAGCTTGGTATCCCCCCCAAAGTGGCACTGTTATCCCAGCCCCACTTTTTAGGGTTTCATTAGTTAATTTAATCCCTGATACTTTACAGGTCAGTAATGACCTATCTGTTCCCCAGTGTATTAGGTTTGATGGCAAGGTTCGGGGGCTGTGAGCAGGGGGGTGGGAAACTGCAGTGGCAGCCCCCGTGAGAAAAAAAAACCCGGAAGCCTCCCCGTGACAGATAAGGGACAATTTCATCTGGCCCTAAGGGGCCCACTGCTGCCCAGAGCCAAGCCATGAGCAACACAGTCCGTGCCTCTGTGAGAGCACATCCACGAAAACAAACAAACAAAGAAACAAACAAAAGCCTGCTGCTCAACAGCAGTTGGGAGAGCGAGAAACCCCCCCGCAGACACCAAAGTCAGTGCAGAAGGGAGGGGGAGGAGGAGCTCCAGGCACTGGAGCCGAAGCCCCCCTTGCGGCCGCTGGAGAGGCCCCTGGTGGAGCAGGCTGTTCCCCCCTCCCCGGTGCTTGGAAAACTGAACAAACACCACAGCAAATATGCAAATATACCATAACTTCTAGACTGTTACTTAGATAATGCCTACATCCTCTTTCCCTGCTCATTCAACTTCAAACAGCTCTGTTAAATATTACATGCCACACCTTTAACACCTTCAGCAACTCTTTTAACACTTCCTTTATCTTTTTCCAGCCTGTACTTTTCTAATACCAGCACCAAAGGCTCAGTCAGGGTCCAACTTAATTCCATACCTTTTCCCTCCAAGATACTGAAACAACATATCAATATAGCATATTTCATCCCATTTTCCTTCTTTCCTCCTTCTTCCACTCCAGATATTCCCATTCGAAGTGGCCAGCCTGGCCACACTTAAAACATCTTATCAAAGCCTGTCTCTGCTAGGACTCGGGCCACAACACAGGCAGCCCTCTTTGCCTGCCATTCCTTCATCTCTCTTCCTCTCCTTTCCATCCTGGCCCTGACTCCCCCTGAAGATTTTCTTCATCTTTCTCCAACCCTCTGCCTCACTACCCGCTGCACTGTCAATACCATTAGTTTTGATCTTTTTTTTTTTTTTTTTCTTTTTTTTTTTTTTTTTCCCTTCTTATCTCCCCTCCAGACACACCCCTCCAGGGCCTCCCGCAGGAGGGTCCCCCAGTGACTGTTCACTACATTCCCCCCACCTTCTGAAGCATTTTCTGCGTATTTTGCCAGGCTTTAATTACACAATGAACTTTCAAGAGACCTTGGGATACTGGGTCCTCAGGTCTCATCCCCAAGTACTTTCTCATTCTGACACTAAGTCTCTCATATAATTTCTGTGTTGCACACTATTATTATTCCAGCCAGGATTGGCAAGTGGGTATTTCTGCCCTGCCGGTATTACCCCTGGTCCTGGAGGATGAGCTCTTTCCCATTCTTGTATAGCAGCTCTCCTCCTGATCATTCACATTTCTTTCCCTGTAAACAACATACTTATAGACATAATTCCCTCCCCCAAGAGTATAAATCAGGTCGTAGGAACTGGTCTAATTGTTCAGCTAGGCTGTTGGGGTCCTTGAATAAAGACTTCCTCTCCTTAAAAAGTCCTAACCTCTCTGCTGGTAAGGAGGAGGGGGTAGTTCACCTAAGAGGATACACAGTTAGTGTTAGTACTGTTAGTATCAGGGAAGGCAAAATTCTCAACATATCTTCTACCTTGTTCTAATTCTTGCCAGAGCCTAGAGTACAATCCTTCTTTAGGGACAGTGTTAATTACAGTCCCTGTCTCCCTTCCCGGAGTGACTGCTGCTGCCACCAGTTCAATATTAAGATTATAGGGAGCATAACTTGGCTCCTTCTCTGAAAAAGGAATCTTATTGTTTACACATAAATTTAAAGCCTGAATTTTCATCAGACCCGTATTTTGGCCAAAATACTGCTGTTTCCTTAATTGATTCTTTTGTCCAGACTGATACACAATGTTTAACCTTTTTTTTTTTTTTTTTTTTTTTTTTTTTAATTACTTTTCTTTTACAATCCCTCTAATTTTGGGATTATGTTTCCAATTTCTTATCATTTTTCAGGAAGAACTATTAGTAGGCACTCCCCCAGGGATATCTCCCTGTCCCCTGGAACTCATATTTTCCCATTTTTCCTAACCCTCGCCAGTATGTGCTACAGAAATTTCCCTTCTGCAGTGTACCACACACCAACGTACTGAAAAATGGGGGTGTACCGCCAAGCACTTCCCCGTGCCAGCGTTACCGCACACCTATGAGTTTACCAGATTCCCTGGAACTCGTACTTCCCATCTTTCCTAACCCTCGCCAGTATGTGCTACAGAATTTTCCCTTCTGCAGTGCACCACACACCAACGTACTGAAAGATGGGGGTGTACCGCCAAGCACTTCCCCGTGCCAGCGTTACCGCACACCTGAGTTTACCAGATTCCCTGGTGTACTTCCAAGCACTTCCCCGTGCAAGGATTACCGTACACCAGATTCCCCTGGTGTAGTGCCAGCACTTCCCCGTGCAAGGGCTTACCATACACCAGATCACCCGACCCCCAAGGCAATACTTAATATTTCTTACCTTGGTCTGTGCACAGAGTTACCGGATCGATTCTTAAAAACCCGGAGTGCCTACCTTCTTCCTTTCCCCACTACTTCACGGATCCTGCCTCTTTAACCAGTCTCGGGCCCTCTGTCAGCTTTCCGCAGAACCGCCACCGTCGATGCACAGGACCGCTGAAATCAGCGGGGCATGCCTTCCTGCTGCTGCGGCGGTGGGGCTCCCCAGTAGGTGACTGGATCCCGGACGAGCCCCCAAATTGTGAGAAACACTCCGTAGCCAATAACTTAGGCTCAGGCGAGGATCTCAGTGAAGTAGTAATTTATTCGCGATTGCAATGGCGGGCGCCCCACAAGCAGGAGAGAGCGCATCTACTAGTTCCAAAACACAGTTTATATACCTTTTGATGGCAGGACCCTCCCCTGTTTCCCCACTGAGTGGGTAATCCAGATTCACAATCTATCTGATGCTTCACAAACAATGCATGGCCTTCAGTCGCCGGCCTGTTAAATTTCAAATTTCTTTTGACATTTTTACTGCTTGAAGTGGTAATGTTTCTTCACTTATCTGACTTGACTTGACACCGTGATTTTCACCTAATTGTCCTAAGGAGTCTGATTGTCTGCATTTTACAAGGTTGCCTGCTAAACTTTTCTTATCACTGTAAGCATATCTCAGTACCACATTCCCTCCTTCTAAACAATGTAACTCTGCAAAAACAACATTTCTATTCCCACAGGGCCATAGGGGCGGCCAGTGGGGGCTTATTGGGGGGGGGGGACCCTGGAGGGTGGAATCCATAGGGGGTCTGTGGGGGTCCATAGGGGGCAGCCAGTGGGGGTCTGGGGGGGGTCCTGGGGGGGGTGAGCACCCTATGGGGGAGCCCCCTGTGGAGCAGCGTCACCCTACGGGGTGGGGGGGGGGGAATCACACAGTCGATCCCGTTCCAAATTCCCCCCCCGCGGGAGATCCCCTTGCAGCCGATCCCATTACAGCCGGTCCCCGCGGCCGATCCCATTATAACCGATCCCGTTACAGCCGATCCCGTTACGGGCGGTCCCCGTGGCCGATCCCGTTACAGCCGATCCCCGGGGGTGATCCCATTACAGCCGTTACGGGTGATCCCGTTACCGCCGACCCCCCTGGGCCATGGGGGCTCTCCCCGAGCTCTCCCCCGAGGCTGCCCGGCTCCTGGCCTCGGCTGCGCTCGGCCTCGCTGCCCTCCTCGTCCTCCTCACCCTCCTGCCGCCAGGTCAGAGCCCTGGGACCAGTGAGGGACAGGGACTGGGACCAGTTAGGGAACAGAGCCCAGGACCAGTAAGGGAACAGGGACTGGGACCAGTGAGGAACAGGGACTGGGACCAGTGAGGAACAGGGACTGGGACCAGTGAGGAACAGGGACTGGGACCAGTGATTGAACAGCGACTGGGACCAGTGAGGGACAGCGACTGGCACCAGTAGGGGACAGGGACTGGGACCAGTAGGGAACAGAGCCTGGGACCAGTAAGGGAACAGGGACTGGGACCAGTTAGGGACAGAGACTGGGACAATGAAGGAGGTCAAACTGGGGTCAGCAGGGAATAGAGACTGGGACCAGTAAGGAGGGCAGCCAGGGACCAGTAAAGCAACAGAGGCTGGGACCAGCAGGACCCCTCCCCTGGGACACAACGCCCCCCTCCAACCCCAGACCCCCCCCCACGCCTCAGTTTCCCCCCAAACCTCCCCATTTTTACACCAGGCTGCAGCAAAAACAAAAACAAAACCCACCATTTTGCCATTTTGCATCAAAACAACCCCAGAGGTGGCCCTGGGGGGGCGGGGGGGGGGGTGTTGGGGACAACCCAGGGCCATGTCCCCCCCCCCCAGTGCCACCCCCGGGGCCGCCCCTCCCTCCCGGTGCCCGATTTAGGGGCTGACGCGGGGCTCGCTGTCACTTCGCCGCGTGACACCGGGGCCGCGCTCGGTGCCTCTCCGCCGCCACCGAGCCCCCCTCCCAGCCCCCAAAAGTTTGTTGTTTTTTTTTTTGCCCCATTTCCCTCTTTTTTCAGCCAAGAAGATGGCGCAGCCGCCGAAGGCCTGCGTGCACACGGAGAACCTGGGCGCCGGCAAAGCCATCGCCGTCCTCACCTCTGGGGGGGACGCGCAGGGTAAGGAAGGGATGGGACCCCCCAAAACCCACCCTGGTTGGGCTGTTTGGGGATAAAACAGGCTAAAATGGGGCAAAATGGGCTAAAATGGGGCTTGCGTGCGCCTGGCTCTTGGGGTTCGTTGCTTGTTGTATCCCCCAGGTGGTTTTTGGGGGGGTCTCCGCGGGCTGGTGGGGGACAGGAGGGTTTGGAGCTTGGGGGTGACACGGTAACGACCACCAAGAATGGTCTGCGATGACAATTTCCAGCCCTGATTTGGTGTGAATTATAGGAATTTGTGCTAATTGCCCCGCACGGGGACGCGAACACCCCGGAGCTGCCAGCAGCCCTGGTGGGGATGTCCCCGAGGTCCCCAAACCGGGGAAACGCAGAGCGGAGTGGCCGAGGGAAGGAAGCCAAAACCTGGGGGTTTCGGGCAGCAGGATGGCCCAAAACCACTCAGATTGAGCCCAATTTTGCTGTCTGCCCTCGAAGGGGGCCTCATTGAGGCCAGGGGGCTCTGCTTTGCCTCAGCGCCACCGCGGCGTGCCACCAGCTGTCCCCGACACCGGCGTCACGCGGCCCCGGCGCCGCTAAATGTCAGCGGGGCAAAAATAACCCGCAGCTGCGGGGCCGGGGGGGGGAGGAAAACAAACAGGGAGCTTTGCGAGATGAGGGCTATGGGGGGGGGGGGGACACACGGGGATGGCTTTAGGGCCCCCCCCCCCCCCCAGCCCCGGATTTGGGGACTCTCCTCTCCCCGCAGGCATGAACGCGGCCGTCCGCGCCGTGGTGCGCGTGGGCATTTACACGGGTGCCAAAGTCTACTTCGTGCACGAGGTTGGTGGCCCCCCCGCCCCCCTTTTACCCCCCCAAACCCCCACGGGGACCCCAAATCACCGCCGCTTCCCCCCCCCCCCCCCCATATTTTGCAGGGCTACCAGGGGCTGGTGGACGGCGGGGACAACATCAAGGAGGCCACCTGGGAGAGCGTCTCCATGATGCTGCAGCTGGTGAGCCGGGAAGGGGGGGACACCGGGGGGGGGACACAACACGGTTTTGCCCCCCCCCTTGACCTTCTCAGCTGTAACCCAACGCCACGGGGGCGAAGGGCCGAGCCCGAAAATAACCCGAAACCGGAGCCGCCCGCTGGCACCCGCGCGGCGGGGAGCACGGCGCCTGTTTTCGGGGTGCCGCTGCTTGTTTTTAACGACGATTTATCTTTTTTTGGGGGGGTGGGCGCCCCCCAGGGCGGCACGGTCATCGGCAGCGCCCGGTGCCAGGATTTTCGGACGCGTGAGGGGCGCCTGAAAGCCGCCCGCAACCTGGTGAAGCGCGGCATCACCAACCTCTGCGTCATCGGCGGCGATGGCAGCCTCACCGGCGCCGACACCTTCCGCGCCGAGTGGAGCAGCCTCCTGGCCGAGCTGCTGAAGACAGGTACGACCCCCCCCAAAAAAAAAATCCCCCTGGTTGTCTTCCAACACCTTCCTTTAAGCGCGTTTTGCACAAAAATGTGGTTTTTGCCACACCGGGATTTGGGCAGTTTTGCCCCAAATGGGTAGGGGGAGGCAGCGGGAAGGGGGGGTGTTGCCCCACACCCTCGCCACCCCGTTTTTTTAGGGGGGATCACGGCGGAGGAGGCGAAGAAGTCGAGCTACCTGAACATCGTGGGCATGGTGGGCTCCATCGACAACGATTTCTGCGGCACCGACATGACCATCGGCACCGACTCGGCGCTGCACCGCATCATGGAGATCGTGGACGCCATCACCACCACGGCCCAGAGGTGACACGGGGACGGCCCCGTCCCGTACCCAGGTCCCCCCTGCTCCTTCCCCGTGGTGTAACTTGGCCCCGCGTCTCTCGCAGCCACCAGCGGACGTTCGTGCTGGAAGTGATGGGTCGGCACTGCGGGTACGTCCCCACGCTGCCTCCGGGAGCTGGATCCCGATGAAAAATGGGGAAAATGCCCCAAACGGCCTCTTTTTCTGCCCCCACAGCTACCTGGCTCTCATCACCTCCCTGGCCTGCGGCGCTGACTGGGTCTTCATCCCCGAGTCCCCTCCCGAGGATGACTGGGAGGACCACTTGTGCCGGAGGCTGACAGAGGTAGGGTGGGGTCCAGGGGGGTGCCACCTGCCTGTCCCTGTCCCCATCCCTGTCCTCGTCCCCATCCGTATCTCTATCCCCATCCCAGTCCCCATCCTTGATCCCATTCCATACCTTTTTCTGTCCTTGTCCCCATCCCCATCCCTGTTTTATCCTTGTCCCTATCTACATCCCTGTTTTGTCCCCATCTCCATCCCTGTCCCTGTTTGGTCCCCATCCTTGTCCCCATCCCATCCCCCTTTCTGTCCCCAACCCCACCTCCATCCCCATTCCTATTTTGTCCCTGTCCCCATCCCATCCCTGTTCCTGTCCCCATCCCCATCTCCACATCCCCACCCCCATCCCTATTTTGTCTCCATCCCATCCCCATCCCTATCCCTATTTCGCCCCCATCTCTGTCCCCACCCCGCTCCATGTCCCCGTCCCCCTTCCTGTCCCCCTCCTCACCTCCACCTCTCCCCCAGACCCGCCTGGGCGGCTCGAGGCTGAACATCATCATCGTGGCCGAGGGTGCCATCGACAAGCACGGCAAGCCCATCACCTCCGACGACATCAAAAATGTAAGCGGGACGGTGGGAGCCCAATTTCTGCCCCCATTTTTGGTCCGGGGGGGGTCAGGCACCCCATCCCTGAGCCAAACCCTCCGTCTTGCAGCTGGTGGTGAAGCGTTTGGGCTATGACACCCGGGTCACCATCCTGGGCCACGTGCAGCGCGGCGGGACGCCCTCCGCCTTCGACCGTGTCCTGGTAGGTGGCTCCATCCCCCCGTCCTGTGCCGGTCCCAGCTGAACGGGGCCGTGGTGACGTCCCTGTCCCTGTCCCCAACCCCGTCCCTGTCCCCCCAGGGCAGCCGCATGGGCGTGGAAGCCGTCATGGCCCTGCTGGAGGCCACCCCCGAGACCCCCGCCTGCGTCGTCAGCCTCTCGGGCAACCAGGCCGTGCGCCTGCCCCTGATGGAGTGCGTGCAGGTGGTGAGTGCGGGGCAGGGACACGGAACAGCTCGGGCTGCTGCCATGCGAACCCACCCAGCACGGTGCAAACCCATCCACCACGATGTAAACCCATCCACCACGGTGCAAACCCACCCAGCACGGTGCAAACCCACCCAGCACGGTGCAAACCCATCCAGTGCATTGCAAACCCAGCCCATGCGGTGCAAATCCACGCGGTGTGCTTGCTACAACCCCCTCCAGTGTGATGTGAACCCGGCCAGCACGGTGCAAACCCACCACGTGCAGTGTGAAGTCGTGCAGTGTGCTGCAGACCTGGCTGGCATGGTGCAAACCCGGCTGGGTGTGCTGCAAACTGGCTGGTGCAGTGCAAATCCGTCTGGTAACGGGGCAAAAACTGACCAGCACGGTGCAAAACCAGCTGGCATGGTGCAAAACAACCCCTGGCATGGTGCAAATCCGTCTGGTATGGGGTAAAAACATCCAGCACGGTGCAAACCCGTTTGGCATGGTGCCAAAACATCCCTGGCACAGTGCAAACTCATCTGGTATGGGACAAAAACATCCAGCACAATGCAAACCCATCTGGTATGGTACAAAACTGTCCCTGGCATGGTGCAAACCTATGTGGTATGGGGCAAAACCCATCCCTGGCACAATGCAAACCCATCTGGCACAGCGCAAACGCATCTGGCATGGTGCAAAACCCACCCCTGGCATGGTGCAAACCCATCTGGTATGGGGTAAAAACATCCAGCAGAGTGCAAACCCATCTGGCATGGTGCAAACCCAGCCAGTGCTGTGCAAATCTGGCCAGAGTGATGCAAAACCGTCCCGTGTGGTGCAAACTCGGCCGGCACGATGCAAAACTCATCCAATGTGACACAAAACCCGGCCGGTGTGGCACAAACACATCAGCACGGCACAAACCAAGTGGGCACGGCACAAACCAGCCCATCTCTGCTCCCCGCAGACCAAAGACGTGACAACGGCGATGAACGAGAAGCGCTTCGATGATGCCCTGAAGCTGCGGGGCCGGTGAGCACCCACAGCACCCACAGCACCCACAGCACGTCCCTTGTGGGGCTCTGCCCATCCCCAGCGCTCCCTCAACTCTCCCTATTTTATTTCATTTTATTTCATTTTATTTCATTCCATTTCACTATTTCATGTCATTATTTCATATTTTTTTTCTTTTTCTTTTTGCAGGAGTTTCCAAAACAACTGGAACGTGTACAAGCTGCTGGCGCACATCCGCCCGCCCTCCACCAAGGTGAGGCGTTGAGGAGGGGGCGGCGGGGGGCACCCCGAACCCCCCCTAAAACCATCTCCTCGCCTCCCCCCAGAGTGGCTACACGCTGGCCGTGCTCAACGTGGGCGCCCCGGCCGCCGGCATGAACGCGGCCGTGCGCTCCACCGTGAGGATCGGCCTCATCCACGGGCACCGCATGCTGGCGGTGCACGACGGCTTCGAGGGGCTCGCTTTTGGGAAGGTGGGTGAGGAAATGGGGGGGGGAAAAGGGGTGCACGGGGAAAGGGGGTGCACGGGGGAAGGGTGCAGCCCCCAAACCTGCAGCCCCCAGGGATGGGGCTCCCCTTGCAGCCTTGCTCGGGGGTACCCCAATATTGATGCCCGACCTGCACGGTGAGGTCGGTGCGCCCCAAAACTCTCCTCCTCCTGCTTCTTCTCTCCCCCCCAACCCCCCAATTTTTGTGTTTGGCTTCCCCCCCCCACGCTGCCAGGTGGAAGAGATCAGCTGGGAGAGGGTCGGCGGCTGGACGGGGCTGGGTGGCTCCAAGCTGGGGACGAAGAGGTAACGCCGCCCCGCGCAAACCCGGGTGCGGGGGCCCGGGCAAAGCCCACCCCCGGAGGTTTTACTCCCCCCCAACACTTCGGCCAGGACCTTGCCCAAGAAATACTTCGAGGAAATCAGCGCCAACATCAGCAGCTTCGGCATCCACGGGCTGATCATCATCGGGGGCTTCGAGGTGAGCGGGGCGGTGCTGGGCCAGGGGTGGGGGGCAGCTCCTGACACCCATGCCCTCATTTTTGGCTGCCCCCCCCCTCCCCAAACTCCTTCCCAAGGCCTTCACGGGCAGCCTGGAGATGATGGAGGGCAGGGCCAAGTTCGAGGAGCTCTGCATCCCGCTCTGCGTCATCCCCGCCACCGTCTCCAACAACGTCCCTGGCTCTGACTTCAGCATCGGCGCCGACACCGCCCTCAACACCATCACCACGGTGCGGCACCCAGCCCCCCGCTTCCCCCCCGTTAATTAGTCGCCCCGTTAATTAGACGCCGCCCCCACCGTGGAAATGTTTTCTTGCTGCCCTGCAGACCTGCGACCGCATCAAGCAGTCGGCGGCGGGCACCAAGCGGCGCGTGTTCATCATCGAGACGATGGGCGGCTACTGCGGCTACCTGGCCACGCTGGCGGGGCTGGCGGGGGGCGCCGACGCCGCCTACATCTACGAGGAGCACTTCAACATCCGTGATCTGCAGGTGGGGGCCCCCCCCTGACACGCAGCACCCCCCTCCCATCCCCAGGGCACTGCAGCGGGGCCAGGGCTGCGCTCGTCCTCTTGGTGTGCCCCAAACGGAGCCTGGTTGGAGGGGTGGGGGCTGCCTCCATCCCTGTGTACCCCAAAACGGAGCATCATTTTAGGGATGGGGGGCTGCCTTTATCCCTGTATCCCCCCCCCCAAATTGATTGCCATTTTAGGGGTGGGGGCTGCATTTATCCTTGCCCACATCGCCCCCAATTAGAGCCTCATTTTAAGGGTGGGGGCTGCCTTGATCCCTGGGTACCCCAAAACAGAGCATCATTTTAGGGGTGGGGGCTGTCTTTATCCTTGCCCACATCGCCCCCAATCTGAGCCCCATTTTAGGGGTGGGGGCTGCCTTTATCCCTGCCCGTGTCCCCCCCAATCTGAGCCTCATTTTAGGGGTGTGGGTTGCATTTACCAATTCCTGTGTCTCCCAAAACTGAGCTTCCTTTTAGGGGTGGGGGCTGCCTTTATCCCTGTGTCCCCCCCAAATTGATTCCTATTCTAGGAGTGGGGGCTGCCTTTATCCTTGCTCACATCCCCCCCCCAAAACTGAGCCCCGTTTTAGGGCTGGGGGCTGCCTTCATCCCTGCTCACCCCCCCCCCCAGCCAAGCACCACCGCAGGGACAGGGCCACCCCATTAATCCCCCCCCCCATGCTTCCAACACCCACCTCCCACCCGGCTTTTCCTCACCCCCCCAGATCAACGTGGAGCATTTAACCGAAAAAATGAAGACGACGGTGAAACGAGGGCTGGTGCTCAGGTAAGGACGAGGCCGGGGGGGGGGGCCCCCATGCCCTCGAGCTGCCCCCCCTGAGCCTGGCCTCATCTCCTCGTGCAGGAACGAGCGCTGCAACGAGAACTACACCACCGACTTCATCTACAACCTCTACTCCGAGGAGGGGAAGGGCATCTTCGACTGCCGCAAGAACGTGCTGGGGCACATGCAGCAGGTACGGCTGTGCCCCAAACCCCCCCACGAGGGGCTGGAGCCCCCCCCCGGGATGCAGTTCTCCCTGCTCTGCCCCATCACCCGGTGCCGTTTGTCCCGCAGGGCGGCACCCCGACCCCCTTCGACAGGAATTTCGGCACTAAAATGGGCGCCAAGGCGGTGGCTTGGATCACCGGGAAGATCAAGGAGTGCTCCCGGCACGGTGGGTCCTGAGGAGGGGGGGTCCCGGGCATCAGAAATAAACCAAACCCCCCTGAACACGTGCTCGGGGGTCTCGGGGAGGGGGGGGCGAGGTGCTGAGGCTGCTGCTGCCCCTCCTCACAGGTCGCATCTTCGCCAACACGGCCGACTCGGCCTGCCTGCTGGGCATGCGCAAGCGCAGCCTCGTCTTCCAGCCCGTCGCCGAGCTCAAGGAGCAGACAGATTTCGAGTAGGTGCCCCCCCCAAACCCCCCCGGGGCTGGGGAGGAGGAGGAGGAGGATGACGATGAGGAAGGCTGCGGGCTGGGAGTGCAGCTGGGGGCTCACGCCGCCCTCTCCCCCCTCGCAGGCACCGCATCCCCAAGGAGCAGTGGTGGCTGAAGCTGCGCCCCATCCTGAAGATCCTGGCCAAGTACAACATCGAGCTGGACACCTCGGAGAAGGCGCACCTGGAGCACGTCAGGCAGAAGAGGATCTCCCTCGAATCCAACATCTGAGGGGCGACCGGGGGCCCTGCGCAGCTTTCCCTCAGCTGTGGGGGGGGGGGGGGGGGGGGGCGTCCTCGGGGTAAATTCGGGCTGGGTGAGACCCGGTTGTGTGTTTCGTGGGCTGTGTGAGCAGAGCGGCGCTTCCCCAGCGGCGGGGAGAGCGAGGGCTGTGCCCCACGGGGAGCTCTTTAGTTCTGAATTCCCAATTAAGACGCTTCAATAAAACTGGCACCGCTCACGGCGGCGGCAAACTCACCCATGGGCGGAGGGAAACGCGGCACCCTCGTGACTCCCACCCCTTGCTCGACCCCACAGCCGTGTTCCCAGCACGGCGGGGAGGAATTAAAGCCCTAAAATCTTCTTTTTTCCCCCCACGTTTCTCCCATTGCAGCCAGCACCCAGGTTTACCTTCCTCACCCCACCCCATGTGCGCGTTGCAGCTCTCCCGGAGGATCCCCGGCCGCCGACGCGGTGCCAAAACCGTGCCCCACCCCGGGAAACCCCCCGAGGAGAGCAGGGCACCCCCCTTACCCCCCCGGCCATCGACACAAACCTCCTCCAGGCCTTGCGAGGAGCCGTTTATTTCTGTACACACAAGCTGGGGACGCGGTGGGCTGGGGGCGGGCAGCGGCTCCGGGGGGGGGTTTCGCCCCTCACCCACCGTCGGGAGCGAGAGGCAGCGACCCGGGGAGCTGCTGCCAGCGCCTCCGCGCGCACGCGGTACAAAAACACACACAAATAAAACCAGGCACGAGGCGGGGAGGGGGCAGCGCAGAACCAAACCGAGAGCTCTGATGGCAGAGGGGAGCCAAAACCTCTTGCTCGGGAGAGTTTGGTGCCCGGAGCGGAGCCATTCTGGACGGCAGGGAAATGTTTTCTTCTTTTGCAGGAATTGTGGCCAAATTTCCGGGGGGAGAGCAGCGAGTGCTGGGCCCCAGTGACATGGGGACACCAGGCCCTGGTCGTGGGGGCCTCCTCCCCTCGCTGGCCTCGCGTCCCACAAAGGTTTCTCGCTCCTGCGGGTGCTGTGCTCCCTCCAGCTCCCCTCCTTCTGCCCCTAACGCGCCGTTACGTCTTAAAACTCAGGGGGACGGGGGTGAACAAAGCTGCCCCGGGTGCCCAGGGGGCGCCCCGGGTGCTGTGCGCGGTGAGGAGGGCGCTCGCCCCATGGGGCTGCGGGCTTGAGGTGTGTGATCACCCACCAGGCCTCTCCTTGCCCTGCAGCGCCTCTAGTCCTTCCCAAGGGGGAGACTCCGCCCGGAAAGCCTCGCTTTGCCCGCCACAGAACAAAAAAACACAAAAAAAAAAACCACCAAAAGAAGGACCAGGTTAATCCAGCGGCCGCGACGGCTTCGCCATCTGTTAGAGGGAGGCTCGAGCTTCCTCGCCCGGCTGAAAACACAGCGCAGGAGCTCGCCAGGAGCAAGCGTGGCAGGCGCAGAGAGGAGCACGGAGCCTTTCGGAGCGTCCCCGCTGCTCGCCCAGCACCCACGGGTGCTCAAAATCGCTGCTCCGGGCGCCTAGCTGAGGAGCAGCACGTACTCCTTCAGGCAGGTGGGCAGGGGCAGCTGCTCCACGGCCTCGGGCAGGAAACGCACGCCCAGGCTGCGGCGCACAGCGTAACGCGAGAGCGTCTGCAGCGTGCCGGGGGCCGAGCAGAGCAGGGTGAGCTTCTGGCAGAGCTGCTGGTCCGCCGCCACCCGGAAGTGGAAAGCGGCGGTGGTGGCGCATGCGCGGAGGACTCACCGGCCTCGCCCCGCTCGCCTCTCCGCCAATCAGCGAGCGGCGCCCTCCCGGAAGCCCCGCCCTCTCAGCGGGCTCGTCCCCGCTCGGCGCTTTTAACCAATCGGTAAGCTCGGCGGAGGGTAAGCCCCGCCCTCGTGGTGGCTCTCAGCCAATCCGCTGCCGCCGGGCTCGGCTAGGGCCGCCGGGGCCCCGGCTGGGGGGGTTCGGGGGGGGCGGGGGCGCTGGGACGGGACCGGGCGGGGGGGGGCACGGGGAGGGGGGGCGGAAGGAGCCCCCCCACCCCCGGGCTGCGGGGCACTGGGATGTACTGGGATATACTGGGATGGACTGGGACGTACTGGGGGCACTGGGAGGCACTGGGATATACTGGGATGTACTGGGACATGCTGGGGGCACTGGGACGTACTGGGATGTGCTGGGAGAACTAGGATGTACTGGGAGGCACTGGGATGTGCTGGGACATACTGGAGGCACTAGGATGTGCAGGGAGCACTGGGATATACTGGGATATGGTGGGGGCACTGGGACGTGCTGGGATATGCTGGGGGCACTGGGATGTGCTGGGGGCACTGGGACTCACTGGGTACACTGGGACGTACTGGGAAGCACTGGGTATACTGGGACACACTGGGTGCGCTGAGATGCACTAGGACACACTGGGATGTGCTGGGAGGCAATGGATATACTGGGGACGCTGGGAGGCACTGGGACTTACTGGGAGGCACTGAGTATACTGGGATGCACTGGGACACACTGGATGTACTGGGAGGCACTGGGTACACTGGGACACACTGGGAGCACTGAGTATATACAGGGATGCACTGGGACACGCTGGATGTACTGGAAAGCACTGGATGTACTGGGAGGCACTGGGTGCACTGGATGTACTGGAAAGCACTGGGTGCACTGGGACACACTGGGACACCCCCACCAGCCCCATCCAGCTGCAGACACGGGGGGGTGGGTGGGTGCAGACCCCCCCCCAGCACCCCCTGCACCCCCCCACATCCATCCCACCCAAGGGGGGGGGTCCCCATCTCCCCCCATTCACCCCCCCGGTGGGGGTCCCCCCTTTGTCCCCGCCCCCCCCGCGGCTGGAGGGGTCCCGTCCCCCGGTCCCCACGGCCGGGTGGGTTTGATTTGGGGGGGGGGCGATGTGAGGGAGGGGGGGGCAGGAGCTGCGCCATCGCGGGGGCCGAGCGGGAGGCCCCGCCGCTGCCGCCCCCCCCCCCACGCCAGGCCCCGGTGAGTCTTTATTTTTTTTTGGGGGGGGGGGCAGCGATGGTTACGATGAGTTTGTATTTTGGGGGGGGGGGTCCGGTGGTCTCCCCCCCCCCCGCGGCCACCCCATTTCTTTGCTTGTTTCCCCCCCCCCCCCACCAGCGTTTCCCTATCGGAGCGTGATGGACGCCGAGGGGGGGCCGTCAGCCCGGGACCCCCCCCAGGACCCCGAGACCCCCGAGGGCACGGCCGCAGGTGAGCCCCCCCCCACCCGCCCCCCGACCCCAAAATCCCCCCCCCCCCCGTAGCGTGGGGATGGTCCCGTATTAGGGGGGGGGGCACGGGTGAGCGGGGAGCGGGGGGGTTGGGGGGAGATGGGGGGGGGTTGGGAGGGGGATGCTGCGATTCTACAGCGTGGGGGTGTCGCCATCCCATAATATGGGGGCATTCTGATTCGTTGGGGGGGGTAAAAGGAGGGCAGGGGTGCCCCCATCCCATAATATTGGCGTGGCTCAATCGAAGGGTGAGGGGGTGTCCTGGTTTGGGGGGGCACCCTCAGCCCATAATATGGGGGTGTCCTGATTTGGGGGGGCGAAACAGGGGTGCCTCCATCCCATAATAGGGCAATGTCTCAGTCCCACAGCATGGGGGTGTCCCGATCCTAGGGTGTGGGGATGCCCCGTCCCCATTTCATTGGGATACCCCAAATCTGGGGTATGGGGGTGCCCCGATCCCAAGGTATGGGGGTGTCCCGGTCCCTTGGCACAGGGATACCCCAAATCTGGGGTATGGGGGGTGCCCAAAACCAGGGGTGTGGGGATGCCCTGTCCCCATTTCATGGGGACACCCCGAATGTGGGGTATGGGGATGCCCCAATCTCAAAGTATTGGGGTGCCCTGATTCCTTGGCACAGGGATACCCAAAAACTGGGGTATGGAGGTGCCCTGATCCCAGGCAGTGGGGGTGCCCCAATTCCTTGGCACAGGGGTGCCCCAATCCCACTTTATGGGGGTACTCTGATCCTAGGGTAAGGGGTTTCCTCGGTCCCTTGGCACAGGGATACCCCAAAATGGGGTATGGGGGTGCCCCAGACCCAGGGTGTGGGGATGCCCCGTCCCCATTTCGTGGGGATGCCCCAAATCTGGGGTATGGGGGTGTCCCGGTCTCTTTGCACAGGGATACCCCAAATCTGGGGTGTGGGGAAGCCCTGATTCCTTGGCACAGGGATACCCCAAATCTGGGGTGCCCTGATCCCAGGGTATGGGGGTGTCCCAATTCTGGGGTGCAGGGGATGCCCCAGCCCATCAGAACAGGGGTGCCCCATCCCTACGGCACGGGGGTGCCCTAACCCCACAGCACAGGGACGCCCTGATTTTGGGGTGCAGCAGAGCCCTGCTCCTGCCCCATGGGGTTTCCCGGGACCCCAACTCCAGGAATTTGGGCTCCGGGGTCCCCCTCGACGGTGCCACCCCCACGCCTGTCCCTACCTGGGGATGCGCTGTCCCCGTCCCACACCCCAGGCCTGTCCGGGGGGGGGCACCCTCTGCACCCCAATTCCAGCCTCAGGGGGCTGGTGGGGGTGTCCAGTGGGGTGTCAGCGCTGTCCCCAAAGTGGGGAGGGGGCAGAGGGGCCAGGGAAGGGGGGACAGAGGGGGTGGGGAAGGGGAAAGGTTTGGAGAAGGTGGGAAGGGGGATGGAGAGGATGAAGGGGCTGAAGGGGTGAAGACGGTGGAAATGGGATGGGGAAGGGGCTGAGAGGATGGGAAAGGGGTCAAGGGGTTGGGGAAGGGGTCAAGGGGATGGGAAAGGAGTCAAGAAAATGGGGAAGGGGTCAAGGAGATGGGGAGAGGGTCAAGGGGAGGGGAAAGGGGATGGGGAAGGGGTCAGGGGATGGGGAAGGTGCAAAGGGGTGGAGAAGGTTGGAAAGGGGCTGGGGAATGAAGGGACCGAAGGGGTGAAGAAGGTGGAAATGGGATGGGGAAGGGACCGAGGGGATGGGAAGGGCCCAAAGGGATGGGAGAGGGGTCAAGGGGATGGGAAGGGGCCAAGAGGGTGGAGAAGGTGGAAAAGGGACGGGGCAGATGGAAAAGGTCTGGGGTAGGGACAGGGGCTGGGGAAGAGGTCGGGGAGATGAAGGAGGTGGAAGAGGGGCAGAAAAGGGGAAGAGGGGATGGAGAAGGTGGGAGAGGGCTGGGGAGGGGATGGAGAGGATGAAGAGGGGGTGAAGAAGGGGATGGGGAAGGGGCTGGTGGCTGGAGAAGGTACAAAAGGACGGAGAAGGTGGGAGAGGGCTGGAGCAGATGGAGAAACAGGAGGGTGCAAAAGGGATGGGGAAGGGGCAGAGGGGTCGTGGTGCCCCCCGCCTGCCCTGCGCCCCCACCGGTGCCCAGCTCCGCTCTCCCTGCAGCCCTCCCCGGCAGCGAGACCCCCGGGTGCCCGGCGGCGAGGCGGCGGCGGAAGGCACCCGCCCGGCCCCGGGGCAAGGCGTCGGGGGGCTCGCGGGGTTTGGGACCCCTGGAGGAGCTGCTGGGGCTGCGGGGGGGCCGCCTGCGCCCCACCATCTGCGGCGAGTGCGGCAAGGGCTTCAGCCGCAGCTCGGACCTGGCGCGGCACCAGGTGACGCACACGGGCGAGAAGCCCTACACCTGCGGCGCCTGCGGGAAGGGTTTCAGCCAGAACTCCAACCTGGCCACCCACCGGCGCATCCACACCGGCGAGAAGCCCTACGGCTGCGGGGCCTGCGGCAAACGCTTCAGCGAGAGCTCGGCGCTCGTCCAGCACCAGCGCACGCACACCGGGGAGAAGCCCTACCGCTGCGGGGAGTGCGGCAAGCGCTTCAGCGTCTCCTCCAACCTCATCCGCCACCGGCGCACCCACACCGGCGAGAAGCCCCACGGCTGCCCCGATTGCGGCGAGGGGTTTCGCCATAAATCCCAGCTCCGCCGGCACCAGAAGCTCCACGCCGCGTGACGGGGACCCTGGCGCAAGGGGACGAGGAGCGGTGGCGCTACCGGTGCCGATGCTCGGCCAGGATGGGGACCATAAGGGATGGGATGGGGGTTGGGGATGCGTGGCACCCATGCGCCCAGCCCCGGTGCACCCAAAATCCCCAGGACTGGCCTCAAAAGCCAGGCTGAGGAGGCGCTGTGGGGCCGCAACCTGGATCAATAAAAGGTCCCGGTGCCGAATCGCTCGCCCAACGTCTTCCCCAAGTGCCCCCGGGCAGTGCGGGCTGGGTTTTGGGGCCCCCACCGCTGCCACCCCGCTTTGTGCGGCCCCCACCACCATAACACTAAATAGGACCCTAAGGAACACAAACATTGACAGGTTCTCCCATTAAAAATGCTCCCAATGGAAGCCTTTGGGTACACCTTAACTCCCCAGGGGAGCCTTTACACAACCCCACACTCAACAGGACTCTGCGCCTTCTCTCCTTCCAAACAACCCTAAACATAAATGTGACTATAACACTCGACCTTAACTAGGACCCTAAAAAATGCCTACGTCGCCACTTTCTCCCATCAAAAAGTGCTCCCATAAGAAGCCTTTGGGTAGACCTGAATTCCCTTTGGGAGCCTTTATGCAACCTCCCACACGACAGGACTCTGCTTTCTCTCTTTCCAAACAATCCTAAACGTAACACTAAACCTTACCCTAATTAGGACCCTACAAAAACTGACGTTTCCAGTTTCTCCCATCAAAAAGTGCTCCCAATGGAAGCCTTTGGGAAGACCTGAACTCCCTTAGGGAGCCTTTAGGCAACCCCACTCTGCGCTTTCCCTCTTTCCAAACAACCACGCCATGCCACTCGGCATCCTGCAGGCCCCCTGGCCCCCCAGGCCCCCCCCAGAGGAACACACACCAGGCACAGCCTGACCCTGCCCTGGTGGTAACTGAGCCACCAGGGCCAGGGCACTCTCCTGGTGGGTCTGACGGTGACAGATACGTTTTTAATCAGTGGTGGAAGTGAATCAATGTCGTAACAGCCTTGGGGAGGCATAGGGGGCATGGCAGAGTGCAGCAGGAAGGGAAGTTTGGGGCTGCCGTATTCCCTAGAGCACGAAGAGGGGGCTCCAGGGGTCTTCTCTGGGAAAGGAACGGGAAGAGGGCAGCTCCTGGAGCTGCAGGACCCCAACCCTGATCCGAGCATTCCCAGGGAAGATGCCTGCTTACTGCAGAGTCCACGGTACACAGGGCAGGAAGGGGCAACGGCAGCTGAGCTACCTGTGCCCGGTTTGGGGGGGGGGGGGGGGAACAGGCTCAAGGAGGGGTGGGGAAGATGCGGTCGAAGTGTGCCAGCAGCAGCTCCACGGCCTGGTTCTGCTGGGACATGCCCACGGCCAGGCTGCCGGGCTCCCGCTCTGGGCGCAGCAGCGTTGGCCCGAACACGATGCCGATGTTCTGGCGCGTCATGAGGTTGACGTCTGCCCGCTCCATCACCCTGGGAACGCCCGAAATTCAGGGAGAGGTGCCTCATGCAGCCCACCTAGCCCCCCCCATTCTCCCTCTGTTGTCCTTGGGGTCTTGTCCACCACGGCTCCATCGCTCTGATGGCGTGCCCTAATCCCTCATCCCACCCCATGGGGACCACCCCGTCCCTCCCCAGCTCAGCCCCTGTGATCCTCATAATGCAAACCTTCAGACACCCCATACCCTGAACCCTCTGTGGGGAATCCCCAAGCCCACCCCCAGCCCGGCAGCAGCCCCCTTACCGGCAGAGGTGGGCCACGAGGTAGCGCAGGGTGGCATAGTTGGGGGGGGGCAGGCTCTGCACCAGCTCAGCCACCCGCTGCACCTGCTCCTGGGGGTCCGGCAGCTCTGGGGGAGACACAGGGGTCAGACATCACGCCCCCCCCCCGAGATCCCACAGCCTGGGGAGCCTGTGGGGAGGCACTTACTGATGGCTTCAATGAAGGGGTTGAAGAGCTCGTAAGGCACGAGGGGTTCGGGTAGCTCGCGAAAGAAAAGCTTGAGGGCACCGGTCACCACGTGGATGTCGCTCCACTCAGGGTCCTCCAGGCTGAACCGCTCCTCTGGGGGGGAAATGGGGAGGCTCAGCCTTTGCCCGGGCCACCACGGTCCCAACACCACCAGGGCAACCTCGGCACAGCCACCCCGGCTCACCTTGGCACAGCTGCTCGGGGAAGACGTAGCGCCCATCCGAGGTCACAGCTCGTTCTGCAGAGATCAAAGGGTATTTGGGGTGTGTTGGGGACAGGGATGGATGGTCACCTCCCCCCTGTCTGTGTGTGTGTTCTCCAGCACAGCCCCCTTGCCCCCGCCCAGCTGGTGCCCCCTCATCCCCTCACCCTGGTCGACGGCAAAGCGCAGCTTCTGGATCACGGACAGGTTCCCGTTGATCCGGTAAATCCCATCGACGTCAAGGCCTGGGGACAACGATGGGGTGAGACAAAGCAGGTGGCCCTGTGCTAACTGGGGGGGGAGCTGTGCCCCCCCGGGGTACCGACCTCGCTCCTCAACAGCCTCCACGCAGAGCCGGACGAAGCGGGGCACCGTGGTGTTCTCCCGCTGGCACAGGGCTTCCAGGCGGCACCCGAACACCTGGTCTGGGACAAGGCAGTGCTGGGGCAAACTGGGAGCGGAGGGAATGGGGTTTGGGGACTGGGGCTGGGGGGGGGGAAGCAGGGAATTAGGGAGACTGCCAGCAAGGGCAGGGAGGGGCACCAGGAATGGGGTAAGTCACTGAGGTCAGAAAGCGGCGCTGGGATGGGAGACACCAAGTCCAGTTGGGACTGGTGGGGGCACGGGGACTTGGGGTGGGGATGGGGGCAGTGGGACAACTGGGGACCAGCATCCAAATCTCACTCTTACAACCTCGCCTCCCGCTTTCGAGTGCAAAGGGGGTATGTGGAAGGGTTTGGGGGGTTCCAAGGGTGCAGTGGGATTTAGGGGAGGTCCCAGAGCTGGGGATCCCCACCTCGAATGAGCCCCTTCTCCTGCAGGCTCTGGAGCGGGGGCCGTTTGATGATGAAGCGCCTCAGCCTGCTCTTCACCCGTTTCTTCTCCGAGCTGTCAGGAGCAGGGGGGGTACCTGGAGGCAGAGCAGGCCTGGGGGGATCACCACAGCCCCGAACCCTAACCCTAAGCCTGCCACCCTCAATCCCCAGCCCTACCTGGGGACCTGGTCCCCTCGGTGACCCAGGGCGCCTCATCCTCGTCCCCGCTGAGCTCCCCCAGGTCCCTGCTGGGTATGTGGCGCAGCCACCCGAAAGGCACATCCATGGGGTTCTCCAGGTCCTGGTGGTGATGGGGAGGGTCAGCAGCGAAAGGCAGAGCTGTGGGCGACCACCGGGCAGCCCCCGTCCCCCAGGCACTCACCAGCCGGTGGATTACGTCCCGTATAGCCCGGGCCCACTCGTGGATCGTGGCCTCGTGGTCTGACTGCAGCAGGAACTCATTACCTGTCACCGTGCGGAGCTGGGGAGGTAGCAGGACGTGGGAGAGGGGCAACGAACCCAGGGGAACCCAGAGCCTCCCACCCTGCCCTAAACAGGGGCTCCTGGGGTGCCCCCAACCCAACTGGGGGTCTCCGTGGCCCCGGCTGAAGTGGCAACCCGTGGCCCATTCTGGGGCATGTTTTAGGGGTCCCCTTGTCCGAGAGGGCATCGCTGTAAGGTCTGTGTGTTTTCGGGGAGCCTGTTGTGCATTTAGGGTCCCGCTGCACTCACGTGGATGACGTTCTTCTTGCTGGAGAGGTGGCGGGCCCAGTCCAACGCAGCCCCTCGCAAATCCACGCTGCTCTCGGGGCGGCTGCTGGCAGGGCACTGCGGGGCAGGGGGGGTCAGGGGTACCCCGTGTCTCCACAGCCCCCACCCCTGCTGTCCCCACTGTCCCCCCGTGCCTCCCATTGCCTTGGCAGCCCCCCAGCTCCCCCCCCCCAGCTCCTGCGTGCCCCCAACTCACCCAGGTGGCGGGTGCCGGGCCCTTGGGCTCCTTGTAGAAGACGAGGCTGTTCCTGGCCAGCACCACCCAGCAGACCCCCCAGCTCTTCCTGGGGGCAGTGGGCGAGGGGCACCTCACCAGGGCTGGGGGCAGGCTCGGTGCCCCCCTCCCCAGTAGAGGGTCTCTCCATGGGCCTCCAGCGCTCTTTGATCACTCTTGCCCCAGATTCCCCCCCCCCCCATCCTGGCACAGCCAAAATCACACTTTTTTTACCCAGGACATTGCGTGCCTGAAGCTGTAGAGCCCCCCCCTCACCCCCCAGGTATGGCACAGCCCCTCCAGCCTGGCATAAACTCCCCACCCCAGCTCGCACAGTCCCCGTCCATCCAAATGGGGATCCCTTCTCCCCCCAAATCCGGCATGGACCCACAGCCTGACACAGCCCCCCCATCTTAATACAGACCTCTGCAAGGCTGCACAGTCCCTTCTGCTTTACCAGAGGACCCCTCTGCCCTGGCAAAGCCCCCCCATGCCCTGACACCTCCCCTTAATTAATGAGAGCCCCCCCGCCCTGTGGTGAACCCCACCTTAACCCCTGATTAAGCACCCCATGAGCTCCCCAACCCCAGTCCCCCTTCCACCAGGACCCCCCCATCCTGGGGCAACATCCCACCTACCCCAGCCCTCACCTGAGCTTCCTGCCCCCCTCAGCGATCTTGGTCCTGTTGAGCTGCCCGGCCTTCTGCACCTCCTGCGGGAGCACAGCCCCACGCAGTCAGCGCTGCCCCCGCTGCCCCCGCTGCCCCCAGCCCCCCCGGCCCCAGGGTAACTCACAGTGGGTAATTCAGGGCTGCAAGGAGGGGGCTTGGCGGGGGCCTGGGGGGGCAGCGAGGTGGCTGCGCAATCCTCCTGGCCGTGCTGGGCTCGGGGCTGGCCATGGATCACCTGCGGGGAGATGGTGAGAGCCCCAGATACCTGCCAGGCTCTGGGTGCTGCTCCTGTTTCCCATCCACGCTGCCTCAACGCCCCCCCTGCCCAGCCCGGTGCCCCCCGTCCTCCTCCTTTCCCTCCCACCCCGTCCCCGTGCCCGCACCCCGTGGCTCACGGTGCCGCCGCTGTCCGGGGAGCTCTGGTGTGCCGGGCTCCTGGGGCGCTCCGCAGCAGGGCTCTGGTCCTGTGCACGATGGAGGGGACACGGCTCAGCCTTGGGGAACGGCACGGCTGGAGACCCGCGAGCCGGGGCTCCCCACGGCAATTAACACGAGTGTTAATTGCCAGCAGCACGGTGGGGCCATGCCAGGGATGTGGGTGGGTACGGAGAGGGTTTGGGGAGGCATCGGGAGAGGTGCGGGGGGCAGTGGTGGGGCCACAGGGGAAGGGTGGGAATGAAGATATAGGATTTAGGATATAAGATATAGGATATAGGATGTAGGATATAGGATATAGGATATAGGATAATGGGAGAGCATCAGGGGGTCACAGGAACCATTGTGGGGGAGAGATGGAAGAGGATGGGTGGGCATTGGTGGAGGCACAGAGGGCACGGGGAAGGATGCTGGTAGGGAAATGGAGCACGTAGGGGTGCACGGAGGGGTGGGGGCGTGTAAACCCAGCCATTTGGGGTGCTGCCCCCCATGCCCACCGCCTCCCGGTGCCGCCGGGGGGGTTTCCAGGAGGTCACGCCCGTCTGGGGGTTGTAGAAGAAGCAGCGACCGGTGCTGGGGTCCTGGTGACGTTCCCAGGCCCCCAAAACCTGGAGGGGGGCCCCAGCTGGCACGGGGGGCTCTGCTTGGCCCCCCGCCCGCTGCAGCTCCTCGAAGTTGCAGTAGATGGGGGGGGTCACCATACCAGCTCCGGGCAGGGGCACCTGTGCAGAACAGACCCTCACCTTGACACTTGCCCTGTCCTGGGGGCTTAACCCCTGCACCCCAACCCTCTACAACACCCCCAGCCCCAGGAGCCCCCCCCCCCAGCAGCAGCACCCCCTCGCCTTGCCCTTCTGCCATGCCCCCAGCCCCACGCCGTGCCCCCCACATCACACCCCAAAACCTGCACCATGCCCAGCGCAGGTCAGGGTTTTGCAATCACCTCCCCGCAGACATTTCCCCTGCTGTGTCCCCCCCCCCCCTGGCATCTGTGCCCTGTGTCCCCCCCCCCCCCAGGCCTGATGCCTCTCTCCCACCTGATGCCCGCAGCAGCGCAGCCCCGGCCCTTGAGCCCTGCTGCGGGCAGCACGGCCCCCCCCGGACACCCCCCCCCCCACTGCACTTCCTCCGCTGCCCCCACCGAGATGAGGAAGCGGTGGCAGCGGGGGCGGGGTTGGAGGGTGCTGGGGTGCAGGGGGGGGGTGCGTAGGGTGCGGTCCAGCGAGGTTCAGGGTGCAGGCAGGAGGTGCAGGGGTGTGGAAGGTGGGTTCATGGATTTTTTTTTGATTTTTTTTTTTGGGGGGGGGGGGGCAGGAACAAGGGGGGCAGGTGCTCCGAGAGGGACAGGGCTGGAGGCTGCCCTCGGAGAGCCCCCCTCACTCCCCACTTACCCCAGTGCCCTGGGCCAGCAGCTCCTGCTGGGATTGGGATGGTGGCGGGGCTGGGGGGCCAGGCAGGGCCCCCCCCGCCAGCTGGCTGGTGCTGACGCTGCGGCCCACGGGGCGCAGGGGTCCGCTGGCCTCCCGGGGAGGGGCAGAGGGGGGGCCACACAGGTTCTCCACTGAGTGGTACTTGGACAGCAAGCCTGGAGGAAGAGAGCGGGGCACCCACCAACCTAAAAGGATGCTCCGGGGGGGGGGCAAAGTCCCCAGCCCCATGACCTTTGTCTCCCCCAGTGCTGTACCCTCTGCTCCCAGTGTCCCCAAACGCCCCCAGCCCTTTGCTCCCTGTGCCCCCCCCATCCCCACCTCACTCACCCGTGTACGCCGGCAGGCTCGGGGGCTGCACGTCCCATCTCCCAGCCTCACCGGGCTCCAGCTCGGCCACGTAGGTGGCAGGGACGAAGAAAGGCCGAGCCCACCGGGGCTCGCCGGCCCGCCTCACCTGCCACCAGTCCTCGTTGGCCTTGCGGAGCAGCAGGAACTGCTCGCCCGCGGCCATGGCCACGCGCCGCCCGTCCTCGGCACAGTAGGCGTAGTCGTAGAGGGCGCGCAGCACCACGGCCGGCTCAGCACGCCGCCACCGCCGCCCCTCCAGCCGCCACCTCCCCGCCAGCATCCTGGCTCAGGACGCCGGAGCCCCGGCCATCTGTAGGGCGCGACGTCGGGGGGTCAGATGTGCCCCGCGCCCCCATAGCCGGCGCGGCTCCGGGTTGTGGTGCAAAAGGGATTGGCGGTGGGGCAGCAGCGGGGACCCCGTCTGTAGGGTCCGGGGTCTCCGGGGAACACCGAGCCCCGAGGCCAGGCTGTGCCCTGCCACCACCGCGGTGGCACACGTGCACCCCGTACCCCACTATCGTGGATTTTCCCCCCCCACTTACAGCAGTGCCCCATGGCAGGCCCAGCCGTGAGCAGTGCAGGGATCCGTGCGCTGCCCCGGTTCCTGATGCCGAGGGAGCCGGCGTCTGAACCTCGGTGTGGGGGGCAGCGAGGGGAAGCGAGGGGGCTGGGGTGTGGGGTTGGCTGGGGGTGCGGGGGGTGCTGGGGGTACGGGGTTGGCTGGTGCTCGGGGACCTGACGGAAACGCAGCAGTTTCTGCAGCAGGAAGCAGCGAGGCTGCGGCTTCCTCGCACCGCACGCTATGGGGTTGGGGGGCACTTCCCGGGGTGGTCTCGGCCCCAGGTTCCCCAGCGCCCATCTCCCACGGTCCCACGGCCCCAAAACTCCCCACGCGTCCCCCGTTCCTCATCCCACAGCCCCGCGGTGCCACGGCCCCCGCTCCTCACCCACAGCCCTGCCGCTTTCCCGGTTCCCCGCTCCCCATCCCAAAGACCCTCCAACCCCACAGCCGTGCTTCCGGACCCCCAACCCCACAGCTCAGCAGCTCCCGGCCCTGTTGGGGTCCCACTCACCATCTTTGGGGTTCTGCCATGGAGCCAGCGGGCAGGACCCGACGCCGGGTCACGGGGGTGCCAGGGACGGACGCGGGGCACGGGCAGAGGAACCGGGCGTCCCCCCACCCGCCCCCCCCCAGCCCCACTCGACCCCAAAAGCCTTTCGGCTCTGCCCACCCGTTAAGCAGAGGGGGCGACACCCGTGGGGCCGAGCCCCGGTGGCAACCAGCCCCGGGGTGCTCGCACCGCCCCGGTGGCAAAACCGGCCCTGTTCCGGGGGAGGACCCCAGCCCGATCCCCGCCGCCCGCCCCCGCTTCCCTTCGCTCCCCCCCCTGCACGGCGGCGGCCCGGGGACCGGGACCGGGACCGGCACCGGGATTGGGACCGGGATTGGGACCGGGGGGGGGTGAAGCCGGGCTGCATTTGCACGGAGCCCCCGGTGCGGCCCCCCCGACGGCTCCCCCCGGGATCTGCACCTGCCGGGGGGGGGGGGCAGCGGCGGTGACGCGGGGCGTGCTGCGAGGCGGGGCGGGACGGGTGGGACGGGGCTGGACGGGGCTGGATGGAGCGGAGCAAGACAGAACGGGACGGGACCAGATGGGACGGGGCTGGAGGGGACGGGTGGGACGGGTCGGGACCGGACTGGATGGAAAGGGGCTGGACGGGGCTGGACTGGACGGGTGGGACGGGACGGGACGGGGCCGGAGGGGGCTCGACGTGACGGGACGGGACTGGACGGGGCTGGACGGGACCAGACGGGACCAGACGGGGCTGGACGGGACGGGTTGGGACTGGATGGGGCTGGACGGAGCGGAACAGGACCGGACGAGACGGGGCTGGACGGGACGGGACGAGACTGTACGGAACCAGACGGAACCAAACGGGACGGGACCAAACGGGACGGGGCTGGACGGGACAAGACGGGACGGGACAGGACCAAACGGGGCTGGACGGGACGGGACGGGACCGGGCTGGACGGACGGGACCAGACGGGACTGGGCTGGACGGATCCAGACGGGACCGGACGGGACTAGACGGGACCAGACGGGGCGGGACGGGGCACTCTGACGCCCGCGGGCCGTTCTCGGTCCGAGGTCAGGGCTCCGGCTGCGCTCCCGGGAACGCGCCCGGTGCCGGCGGCTGCCCCCGTGGGATGGGGGGGGGGGGGGCGGCCGCAGCGCCGCTCCGTGACGTCACCGCCCCGTGCCCCGACGGCAGCGGAGCCGCAGCGGCCGCGCTCGGTTGCCATGGCAACGCCGGCCGGCGGGCTGCGCCGCGAGGAGGCTCTCGCGAGAGCTTGGGCGATCCCGCGCGGAGCATTGTGGGAGTTGTAGTTCTACTAAACGGGGACTGCCTATGTCGGAAGCTCCCCGCGCGGAGCATTATGGGAGTTGTAGTTCTAATAAACCAGGACGCCCCGTGTCGGTAGCTCCCCGCGCGGAGCATTGTGGGAGTTGTAGTTCCGGGCCGAACCGGACGCCCCGTCCCGGAAGCCGTCGCCCTCCCGCCCCGGTTGCATCAGCGGCGATGCGGTTGCAGGTGGCGGCGGGCGGCCCCGCGGCGCTGAAGGTGGTGGCGGCCGCCGAGTTCGCCGCCGCCCCGGTGCGGCTGTGCTGGACCCCCCCGGCAGGTCAGGCCTTTGCTGTGAGGGTTGGGGGGGGACCGGCAGCACCGGGAGGGGGGGACCCGGGGCACCGGGAGCCCCCCCCGTGCCCCCCCCACGCCTCACGGCCTGTCCGCCCCCCCCCCCACCCCCCCAGAGCAGCCCCTGTCGCCGCTGTGCTCGCCGTGGGTGCCCGCCCTGCAGCTGGACAGCGGCGCCGTCCTCTTCTCCCCCAACGCCATCTGCCAGTGAGTACCGGAGGGGCTGCGGGGCACCGGGACACCGAGTGGGGACCGGGGACGGAGCCGCAGCGCTGCCCCTGCCCCTCCTCTCCCCCCTCTTGCAGGTATTTGTTCCTGGCCGGCGGGCAGGAGCCGACCGACCTCACCAACCAGTGGCTGGAGTGGGAGGCCACGGAGCTGCAGGTGGGTGGCTGAGGCGCTGCTGGGACACGGTGAAGGGGTCGGGGTCGTGGCCTCGCCTGCCTGACCCCCGCCCTGTCCCGTTCTGCCCTCTGCTCCTTCCAGCCGGTGGTGGCGGCGGCCCTGTACGCGCAGCTGGTCCATGGCAAGAAGGGGCTGGAGGCGGCAGGGCAGCTGGGAAAGCTGCTGGCTTACATCGAGCAGAGTTTGTCCGGGAGAGGCACTGCCTACCTCGCTGGGGTAAGTGGGACCCCAGCGTGGGGGAATCCTGCTCTCAGGGTGGGATTTGGAGGGCAGCCCTTTCCCCAGGGAGCTGTGTGCCCTCCTGTGTTCCCTGAGGCAGAGCCCCGTGCCTGGGCTGGGGCTGTCTCAAGGCTTGACGCTGCTTTTCTGGCCCAGGATACGCAGTCGGTAGCTGATGTGGTTGTGTGGGGAGCCCTGTTCCCTGTGCTCCAGGATGAGGCCAGCCTGTCAAGTAAGAGGGAAATCAGTGGGTCAGGAGGGGGATATTTCCTGTGTCCCCACAACTATAAGAACCGCCTACTGTCTCCTCCCCAAGACGAGCTGCAAGCGCTGAGAACCTGGTTCCACACCATGACGCTCTCGGAGGCCTGCAGGAAAGCTGCTGACTCCGTGCTGATGCCCAAGGGGCTCCTGGAGTTCAAGTCCTACCTGCAGAAGCAGCCTCCACCTTGCCTGGCCATGGAGAGAGCCACCAGCAACGAGCCTGAGGTACAACCCTGCCCTCCTCGCTCAGCCACGACACAGGAACAGGTTTCCCCTGGAGGCTGATGGCAATAATCACGCAGCCCCCCGCTGGGACCTGCTGACCCCTCGCTGTTTTCCCCACAGGAGGAAGAAGCTTCCGAGCGGGCCCTGACAGAGGAGGAAATCACAGCTGCTGCAGACGCCTGGGCCCGTGGTGCTGCGGCACTGCCCAAGCCCTGGCAGCCACAGAAACCTGTGTGAGTCCCAAACTGACGCAAGGTTTGGGCTGTTGCGGACGCCTGGGCGATCTTGAAGGGGGTTGCAGGCTGATGCTGTATTGCTGCAAGGTGAGCTGGCCTCGTTGCCCTTTGTGTTTGCAATAACTGCTCCTGCCTGTGCCAGGTTGCCTGTGGAGGGCATGAGGAACGTCCTGATCACCAGCGCCCTGCCCTACGTGAACAATGTGCCTCACCTCGGGAATATCATCGGCTGCGTTCTCAGCGCTGACACCTTCGCTAGGTGAGTTCTGGGCACCACAGCATGAGAAGGACGTGAAACTGGTGGAGAGTTCCAGAGGAGGGAGACAAAAATGGTGAAGGGCCTAGAGGGGAAGAGGTATGAGGAGTGGCGGAGGGCACTGGGCCTGTTCAGCCTGGAGAAGAGGAGGCTGAGGGGGGACCTCATCACAGTCTACAACTTCCTTGCGAGGGGGAGTGGATGATGCAGGCGACCTGTTCTCTGTAAGACCAGTGGTAGGACCCGCGGGAATGGCATTAAGCTGAGGCAGGGGAGGTTCAGGCTGAACATCAGGAAGAGGTTCTTCACCGAGAGGGTGGTTGCACACTGGAACAGGCTCCCCAGGGACGTAGTCACTGCACCGAGCCTGTCTGAATTTAAGAAGCGATTGGACTGTGCGCTTAGTCACCGGGTCTAAACTTTTGGGCAGACCTGTGCGGTGCCAGGAGTTGGACTTGATGATCCTTACGGGTCCCTTCCAACTTGGGATATTCTATGATTCTATGATCAGATTCTGGCCGGTGGAAGCTCCCTGGTGCCAGAGGTTCATTGGGGGAGGTGGAGGGGGCAGCCCCCAGCACCTGCACAGGTGTCAAAGCCCTCTGCCCGCAGGTACTGCCGCCTGCGGAACTGGAACACGCTGTACGTGTGCGGCACGGACGAGTACGGCACGGCCACGGAGACCAAGGCGGTGGAAGAGGGGCTGACTCCTCGGGAGATCTGTGACAAGTACAACGCCATCCACGCTGACATCTACCGCTGGTTCCACATCTCCTTCGACTACTTTGGCCGCACCACCACGCCTCACCAGACCACGTGAGCTGCTGCATGGCCCAGGGCTTCGTGGGGGGGTGGTTTTGGTGCTGTGGATGTTGGGGAAACCCCAGCGAGCCTGGCTGAGGGTGTCCTAGGGCTCTTGCGTGTCTTCTGGCTGATTTGTGACTGCTCTGTTCCTTTTTCTGGGCTTTTGTAGGATTGCCCAGGACATCTTTCAGCGCCTGCTGGCCCGTGGCTTCCTGCTGCAAGACACCGTGGAGCAGCTGCAGTGCGAGGGCTGCCAGCGCTTCCTGGCTGACCGCTTTGTGGAGGGCATCTGCCCCTTCTGCAGCTACGAGGAGGCACGGGGGGACCAGTGTGATAAATGTGGCAAACTCATCAACGCCGTGGAACTGAAGGTGGGATGGGATCCCTCTGGGAGGCCCGTTGCTTTGCCTGGGACCCCAACCCTGTCCTGGGCTCTGTCCAAGCCGCGTTTTTCTGTTTTTCTTCCCAACAGAGGCCCCAGTGCAAGCTTTGCAGGGGTGTCCCTGTGGTAAAGCCCACCCAGCACCTCTTCCTAGACCTTCCCAAGGTAAGCTTCCCTCTCCCTGGGGGGCTGGGGAGGGGACAGGACCCCCCCTGGCACCGCTTCCCATCCCGGTGTGCTGCCAACAGCTGGAGGAGCAGCTGGAACCGTGGCTGGAGCACTCCTGGAGCACCGGGGACTGGACAGCCAACGCTCGCTACATCACTCGCTCCTGGATCCGGGACGGGCTCAAGCCCCGCTGCATCACCCGTGACCTGAAGTGGGGCACGCCCGTGCCTCTCGATGGCTTCCGTGACAAGGTGGGGGGCTCCCCAGCCACAGGGTGTCCTCCAGTGGCCAGCCGGGGTGTTCCTTGCTCAGATATTGCTTCCCTCCTTCCCCCCCAGGTGTTCTACGTGTGGTTTGATGCTCCCATCGGCTACTTGTCCATCACGGCCAACTACACGGACCAGTGGGAGAGGTGGTGGAAGAACCCGCAGCAGGCAAGAGCTGGGAGAGGTGCAGGGTTGGGATTGGGGCAGAGCCGGGCTGCTGGGGTCTGCTCACGTCCCCCCCCTGCTTCGCAGGTTGAGCTGTACAACTTCATGGCCAAGGACAACGTCCCCTTCCACAGCGTCATCTTTCCCTGCTCGCTCCTGGGCGCTGATGACAACTACACCCTGGTGAACCACCTCATTGCTACAGGTACCGGGGGGCTCTCCGGGGATTTTGGGGGGGTCTCTGCTTTCCCTCAGTCCTGGGAGCAGTCCCGTCAGCCCCACGCAGGCACAAAACAAAAACATTTCCCTACTTTGATTTGGAAAACCCCCGTGAGCAGAGCGTGGGGCTACGACTATATGGCCGTGCCCTCTGTGTTGTGGGACCGTTCCCTGCCTGAGTCCCACGGTGATGTCTCTGCCCTCCCCAGAGTACCTGAACTACGAGGATGGGAAATTCTCCAAGAGCAGAGGCGTGGGGGTGTTCGGGGACATGGCCAAGGACACGGGCATCCCAGCCGACATCTGGCGCTTCTACCTGCTGTACCTGCGGCCCGAGGGGCAGGACAGCGCCTTCTCCTGGAGCGACCTCATGCTCAAGAACAACTCAGAGCTGCTCAACAACCTGGGGAACTTCATCAACAGGCGAGGCACAGTGGGGAGGGTGGAGCACCTCCAGCTCCAGTCTCTGCTCACGCCTGCCCCTCCGTCCCCAGAGCTGGAATGTTTGTCTGCAAGTTCTTTGGTGGCGTCGTCCCCGACATGATCCTGACAGCGGATGACAAGAGGCTGCTGGCTCGGGTCACCCTGGAGCTGCGCCAGTACCACCAGCTGCTGGAGAAAGTCCGGTGCGTGGCTGAAATCTCAGGGCCGGGCAGTTCAGGGAGGTGGGGGTGAAATCTGAGCAGGCACTCAACCCCTCTCTGCCCTCCCCCCCCCCAAGAATTCGCGACGCCCTGCGCTGCATCCTCAGCATCTCCCGCCACGGCAATCAGTACATCCAGGTCAACGAGCCCTGGAAGAGGATTAAGGGCAACGAGGAAGACAGGTAGGAAGAGGTTAGGAGCAGGGGGGCTGCCAGGGCTCAGGAATTAGTGCTGACAGAGGGGTTTCTGCCTGGCAGGCAGCGCGCAGGCACCGTGACCGGCGTGGCAGTGAACATGGCCTCGCTGCTGGCCGTCATGGTGCAGCCCTACATGCCCAGCGTCAGCCTGGCCATCCAGGGGCAGCTCTGCATCCCCCCGGAGTGCTTTGTCCTCAGCCACATCTTCACCTGCACCTTGCCCCCTGGGCACCGTGTGGGCACGGTAGGCGGCCGGCTGCGCTCCTTGGACAGGGGATGGGTGGGGTAGGGGGGGTTAACCAGAGCCCCGCAGGGCTAAGCCCTCTTTTTCCCCGGTTCCAGGTGAGTCCCCTTTTCCAGAAGCTGGAGAATGACCAGATTGAAGCCCTCCGCAAGCGATTTGGGGGAGGGCAGGTGAGTGGGGGCCATAACTCTCCTCTGACTTGGGCAGCTCCTATTTGCTCCATCTCTCCTGCTTCTTTCCTCACTGTCTCTCCTTTCCCAGCCTGAAGACCTCACTGTAGTATGTCAGGTAACTCCCTGGTGCTGCTGTAACTCTTCCCCAGCATGCAGGGGGTGCATGGATGCATAGCTCTGTTTCTGGACCCTACACCACCCCCTTCTGTCCTTCCACAGGCTAAGCCAACCCCTCCAGCCTCAGCCCCTGTTCCAGCTCCAGCCTCTGGGCCTGTTGTGGCTCCAGGTGACCCCCAGCTGATCCAGGAGCTGACAGAACAGGTAGCCAAGCAGGTGAGTGCATAGAAGCTGCCCCATCTCAACCCTTTTCCCCTCTCCCTGGCCTCACAGCCCTCACCCCCGGCCTTCCCCAGGGCAACCAAGTGCGGCAGCTGAAGGCCAACAAGGCAGAGAAGGCAGAGATTGATGCTGAGGTGGCCAAACTGCTGGAACTGAAGAAACAGCTGGCACTAGCAGAGGGCAAAAGTCCTGAAGTCCTTGTACCGAAGGGGAAACGGAAGAAATAGCACCTGGCTTCCCTGTACCGCGGGACAGCTGCAGCCCTGGAGCTACAAAGAGACCAGACTGAACTGTGCTGATGGTTACATGCGTGTAATAAAATGCAAGAACTGTACAGTGTCTGGAAGCTATGCCTTCCCCATGGCATCAGTCTGTGCCAGGTGGGCAGCGCCCCTCCAGTTCATGGCTGCCCCCCAAGTCCATCGGGGACAGCAGAGTCCTGGTCCCGGTGCCTACAAGGCCGTGTCAGCAGCTAGGTCTGGCGGAGGTTCACTATGCGGTTGATGAGCGCTCTCCGGGTGTTCTCCACCTCAGCACTGAGCCGCCGGATCTCCTCCCGGAGCTGCTCGTTGCGGGCTGTCAGCTCCAGCACCCGCTGCTCGTTGCTCAGCTCCCGGTTCTTGGCCAGCACCTTGTTTGCTGTCACACCACTGCCCCTCTTCCTCTTCGCCTTGTGCCCCGCCTGCTCGTCCTTGGTGCCCACGGGAGTGGGGGAGCTCCTGCAGAGAGCAGGGTCCGGTGGCTGCACTGCCTCAGTGCCCGCTGCGCTGTGTGGTCCCAGCAGCTCCTGCAGCTCTGCAGTCAGGGCAGCATCCAGCTCACAACTCTCTGGAACACTGCCAGTCCCCTCCGGGCCCCACAGGGGGGCTGTCTCTGATGGCCCTTCCTACAGGGAAAAAAGAAGGAGCCAGTCCCAGATGACAGACACCCCCTGACCCATCTCTCCCCCCAGAGCATCCCCAGCCCCTCTGCTCACCTGCTCAGCCCCCCACGGTGCTGGAAGGCCCGTGGGCTCCGCTGCTGCCAGCACCTCTTGCAGGTCCTGGTACCAGGCCTCAAGCTCCCAGCCAGGCAGGCCACCAGCGGGCCCTGCCACAGGCAGCCCCTCAGCTGCCATCGTCACCTGCAGGCCAGCCTAGGGCTGCATGGAAAGGGAAATAAGTGCAGTCAGGACCCCTGACACCACAAAACCGCTCCTGGGGAGCAGGGCTTCTCCCCCAGCCCCCCCGCACGCAGGGTGAGGCTCCCCCTTACCTGCTCTCAGGTGTGGTGATCCACCAGGATGCACTTTCTCCGTGATGCCTGAGGAGCGAGAGGAGCGGGATCAGATGCGCTGTGCCCCCCTCCCACGGCTTTAGGGACAATCCCGGAGCCCCCAGCCCACCCCCCAGCTCCCCGGGGGTGTACACGGAGCCCCCCCCCCCCCCAGTACCACAGCCGGGCCTCCCTCCCGCCTCACCCCGGGGGCAAGGCCTAGGCCCCGGCCCCCCACCCCCCAAAGCCACCGGTGGTTCGGGACCGGACCCCTCGGGACCGAACCACACCGGACGGGACCGGGCAGCCCCGCGGGGTCCCCCCGCACCTTCCTGCGCGGCCCCGGCTCCCCACGGCTCCGTCCCGCGCGCTGCCCCCGGCCCATCCTCATCCGCATCTTCCCCGCTCCCGCAGTGCCGCCGCCCGCCCCCGCCGCTCCTTTTAAGCCCTCGCATGACGCAAGGCTTGCGTCAGCCGCGTCCAATGGGCGCCCGCGGCGGCCGGAGGGGCGGGAAGAGCGAGCCAATGGGAGAGGGAGGGGGGGGGCGCGCGGCCCCCTCGCCCGACGGTCACGCGCCCCGCGGTGGGTCACGTGGGGGGGTGATGCAACGGCTGGAAACAGGGCGCTCTCTGCCCCGCCCCGCCTTAAAGGGCCCGCAGCGAGGCCGTGCGCATGCGCAGAGGCGCTGCTCCGCCTCTGATGGGGCTGGGGGTTTGCTTAATCGCGTTAATGATTTATAAATAAAATAATCATTATTAGGGAAGCCAGGAATGGGAGAACTTTTAATCGCGTTAAAATGGATGTTGCTGAGTGTCTTTGCTTAGTACCGTGCAAATGAGGAGCCTCGGGGCCGCTCGCAGAGGGTGTTTCCTGGCAAGAATGGGGAATCTGCCTCAAAAACAAACAAAAAAACCCAAAGCTGTCTGAAAAGACCGACTGAGTGGGTCGGACAAGAGCCAAGGAGCAGCTGAGTCTGTACAAAGGCAGGGGGTGCTGACGAGGAGTCGTCAGCCTTCATCCCCACGGCCCCCAGCAGCAGGCACTGCGCAGGCAATTGGGAGGAGTTTATGCAAATGACTCCTTGGAGCTCATTTTAATACAAAGCGGGGACTGGTTATGCATATGTGTAGGCGTACTGGGAAACTTCATGCATACGTAACCCTTTGCTGCATATAACGAAGGCAAGTTGCCGTGTTGGGGTGTGCATGCCTTTGGGAGCTATCCCAGCGCCGAAATAAACCACGTATCTATTTTATATCTCATTTGCTTTGAGCTGTAGAGTTCTTCCATGGATCACACAAGCAGAGAGCTAGGAGCAGGGCTGAGCATGATGGAGAGGCCGAGCCCTGCAGCTGCTGCTTGCAGACCGTCTCATGCTCAGGAGCACCGGGATCAGATGGGAGCACCTCACGAAGGTCCCACACCAGCACACACAGCCTGGTCAGAGAGGTGACAGATGCAGAAGGGGTTCTGAGAGCAAGCCCATTCCCCCGTATCCCAATCATGGGGAGAGGAATAGCCGCACGAAGGGAGACACAGCGCTGGGCTGGGGTATGAGCCCCCTGTCAGGCTCTTTCCCACCTGCACCTTGCCATAAGTCTTTGCAAAGACTTTGCAAGTATTTGAGTCTTTTCAAAATGAGGGGGGTGTAGCTGCTTCTCCCTCAGGCTGTGATGGCTTCTCCCATTCTCTTGCTTGTCAGAGGCATCCTGGGGTGACCTGCCCCACAGAGTACCCGTGGGATGAGCGGTAAGTGATGAGAACAGCCCCAAAGGCCTCCAGACGTGGCCCCTGTACTGTGTCTGGCTGGGATAGAGTTAATGTTCTTAATAGCAGCTTGTAAGGTGCTGTGTTTTAGAGCTGTGGCCAAAACAATGCTGGTAGTGCCCTGAAGTTGTTAGCTTTTGCTGACCAGTGTTTGCACAGCGTGGAGGCCTTCTCTATTTCTGTTACACCTATTTTTACAGCTGTTTACACTCTATTTTTCTATTACACCCGCCCCTCAAGTGAATGGCCTTGGGGTGAGCCAGAGGTTGGGAGGAGACATAACCAGGCAGAGCAACCAAACTAACCAACGCCATGAAACGTCAGGCTCCGCAATAAAAAGGTAAAAGAGGGGGTTCAGAGAGTTGTGACACATCCTTTCCAGGATTGGTCCCATCACTGGGATTGGCCATTTTAGAGTAGAATGGAATAGAATTGCTCAGTCAGAAGGGATCTTCAAAGATCATCCAGTCCAACAACTTAACTGCTCCAGAGTTAACTAAAAGTTAGAGCTTATTATTGAAGGCATCATCCAAATGCCTCTCGAACACTGACAGGCATGGGGAGCTGTCACCTCACCAGGAAGCCCCTATCAGTGTTGGCCACCCTCATGGTAAGGCAATTTTTCCTTATGTACAGTCTGAACCTTCCCTCGTGCATCTTTGTGCCATTCCCACACATCCTTTCATCATTTACCAGGGAGAAGAGATCGACACCGACCTCTGCGTTTCTCCTCCTCAGGAGGTTGTAGAAAGCAATGAGGTGGCCTCTTGGCCTTCTCTTCTCCAGCCTCGACAACCCAGGTGCCCTCAGCCTCTCCTCACAGGACAAAGCTTTCACCAGCTTTGTTGCCCTCCTCTGGATGCTTTCAAGGACGTTCACATCCCTTTTATATCGTGGAGCCCAGAAGTGCACACAACACTCAAGGTGAGGCTGCACACATAGTAATTACAGCAAGATAATTAGTTATTAACTAATTAATTAATTAAATGCAGCAAGATAATTAACAGCTGGCTTTACTGGGTTGAATGCACTCCAGAGCTACGTAAGGGGCAAGGAAGGGGGGTGCTGGGGACAGTGGCGTGGCCTGACAAGGGAGGTCCTGGGGTCTGGGGGCCCTCCCGTGCTGAGTTTTCGCCTCCTTCCCAGCCACACAGTTTGGGCAGGTCCTTGTGCACCTGGACCCTCTTCTCACACAGCAGGATTTAGCTGGTGTTCTCAAGGACAACACCGTGCTGCTGGCAGAGGCGAGTCTCAGCAGCATGTGCTGGGGTGGGAGGGGTCCCCATCCTGTCCCCCCTGCTCACTCCCTTCCCCACTGACCCCCCTGCAGGTCCAGAAGACGATGAAGGAAAACCTGGCCATTGCAGGGGACAACCTTGCTGACATAGAAGCCCGCATCAAGCGGCTGCAAAAGTGAGAGCACCCTGGAGCACCTCCCTGAGCATCTGCATCCCCCCCCAGCGTCATGGTCCCCTGGGAATCTCTCCCTCTGCCTGCAAGTAGCTGTCCCTGTTTGTGTGTACCTGGCCGTGCTCCCCTGCACAGAACGGGGCTGTGGAGGGGCCCTTCCCAGCCCTCCATTAGCACCCAGGGGTGGGTCACTGCCCACTGCCCCCCATACCTGTGGTCACGCTGAGGTCTGTTTGATGCCCTCTGCTAGCCCCACACACTGGTAAGCTGCCAAGCAGACATTCAGCAGGCGTATTTGGCTTTGCTCCATCACTGTTTTCAGCAATAAATATATTGCTGCTTCTCTCTTACAAGGGAAGTGCGTGATTCCTTTTGCAACACAGGGAGAAGCACAGATTTCTGAGCTGGGATTCTTCTTGTTGTTTCATATTGCTCACTGTGGGGTGCATCAAACACCCAGCAGGCCACCAACTGCTCGGCAGCATCATGCAGTCAGCACCGGCCATGCAGAATGTCTGCCCTGCCCTTCCCCGCTAATAAAAGACTGCGGATTATTGGTAGGGTTATTGATAAAGGGCTGTGGTTTATTGGTAGGGTTAGAAGAGAAAGGGTCGTGGTGGATGGCTTCCAAGGGCAGATGCCAGCCCTGGAGGAAGGACCCAGTGGAGGATGTCCCTCTTCAGCAGGACCAGGATGAGGAAGGCGAGCTGCAGGCCGGCAAAGGACACCAGAAATCTCCTGCAGAACAGAAGAAGGTTCAGACAGAGCCAGCGATAAATTTGTCCCAGCTCTTCCCAGCCATCCTCTTTAAGCGCTGCCATGGGACCCTGTGCCGTGCTGGGAGCAACAGATACTGCTCAGGAGTGGGGTGAGGAACCTGCCTATCCCTCTTGGCTCTGTGGTACTTTGAGGGCCAGGGGAGGCTGAAATCCACACCCCGCCTGCTTCCCCAACCCAGGAAACAAAGAAATGCTGAAGCAGTTCATCCTGGAGAAGTCAAAAGCTGCCTAACGCCTTGGGAGCCACGACCTCCGAGAGCAACTCACCGCAGCCAAGTAGTGATTCTGTGCCTCCTTGATGCCAACTGTTCATCCTACAGGACAAGGCAAAGCAGGGCCACGTGTTGGGGCACGCAAAACAGGGAAGGCATTGGGGACGCTCAGACCCCCTCCCTCGTTCCCACTGAGGTGAATGGCCCCATGTCCTCTGGGGCCGAGTCCAGACCGCCCCCCCCCAGCCCCACAGCAGGGGTATCTCTCCTACCAGCTGCGCAGCCACGATCTCCTGCATCAAAGTCTTGGGCAGCTTGGCCGCCTGCTTCCTCTTCCCCCTGTTACAGACACCACAGAGTTTCTGGGCTGCGAGAAGAGACCTCGGCCAGCATTAGGACTTCCCCCTTGACTGAGGTGGCCAGGAGGGGCTCAGGGTGCTGCCCAGCCTCTGCTGGAGCAGGGACGAGGCATCTCATCGTCCCAGCACCGCATAAACCTACACTCCCTCCCTGCATCCTCTGCCTCCTCCCTGCCCCAGGCCTTGGGGGTGGGGGGGTCTCTGACAAGAGGCTGGGAGCTGCTCACAGTCGTGCAGCATTGCTAAAAGGAGTCAAGAGTTGCTCAGAGATGCTTGGAGCTGCTTAGGAGAAGGCAAAAGGCTCCCCAGAGCAGCTGTGAGGAGCTGAAAGGAGCCCCCAAACTGTGACACAGGTGCCTGGATGCTGTGCAGATCCTCCCCGCTGTCTACCCCTGGTCGGGGTCAGGGCCCTGTCCCCACTCACGTGGCAGTTTGTGTTTCAAGAACCTCCTTTCTCTCCCGGAGGTGCTTAATCTCCTCCCTCAGCGCCTGGAGAAACAAAGGACCAGGTTGTGAGTCCACCCTACACCTGCTTGGAGGGGGCTTCCTCCCCCACAAACACGTTGATCTCCCCTCCCTCCTGCCCTCAGGACCTTGTTGATCCTGGCGCTTTCAGCAACAGCCTTTTCCAGCTCTGCACGCCTCCGTTCGCACTGCAAAGCAACCGGGACACATGGCATGGAGTCACGGTGGGAAAGGGAATCCCCAGCCTATCCCCAGGGCTCTGCAAGGCCAGGCCAGAACCAGGGCGGCAAGCGCTAAGGCGTTCTGGGGATCGCAGCACTCCCCAGCAGCTCTGCCGTGCCCCTGTTGGATTTCTGCCGTTGGGTTACAGACCTTGAAGAACTCCTCCAGCGCCGCTTCCAAATCAGCCCTTGCCTGACGGAGCTGTGCCAACACCTCTGCCATGTTCTGGCCGCACTCCTGCGCACGCTCCAGGGACCCCTTCACACCCTCTGCCTCCATGGCTTCACCTGCACGTCACAAGCCAGCACAGCGTGAGGAGCATGGCCATGGGCTCAGACTGCAGCACCAGCAGCTCCCTATCCTTCGAGTCCTGCATCTCCGTCAGCTCTTAATTGCGGGCCTACATGTGCTCCAAGACCCCTTCATGACCCCCCCCCAGTGCCTGCACCTGCACAGCGTGCACAGGGCTGCTCGACCCGTGGGCCTCCGTGAGGCCACCTCCAGTGTCAGCATCCCACCCTGTGACGTTACCAGTGCCCACAGCCCCTGGGACCCCTTTCCTTTGCCCCCCTGCCAGCCTCAGCTGCCCCACACAGCTCTCCCTCGTGGCCCCAAGACAGCTGGGGGGGCTCCTGCCCGCCCCTCACTGCTTGCAGCCTCACACACAGCCCTGTTCACCCCCTCGCCTGCCTGCGGGCTGTACGGGCTCCGGGGAGGTCACTCTGCCCTCACCCTCTTCTCCCAGTTTGGTGGCCTCACCCTGCGTGGCAGCCCTGGTGTGGCTTGTCAGAAGCACCCCCAAAAGCCAGACACAGCAGAAAACCTCAGCAAGCAGCCCTCCCTATACTCTCTGAGGCAGCCGTATCACAATGACACACCATGGTGACACAATGGTGACATAGCCACTGCTGCCCACTGGGACATGGCTGGCACTGAGACCATGGGGGACAATGGGACATGGCGGTCACAGAGATCACGGGGGACAGTGCAAGTGCTTTGCACAAGTCCATGAAGATGATGTCCGTTGCTCTTTCCCCACCCACCAAAGCTGTAACCCCATCATAGACGGCCACCAGATTTGTCAGGCACGATCTGCCCCGAGTGAAGCCATGTTGTCTGTCATCAACAACCTCCTTATTTCCTATGGCCCTTAGCAACAGCTTCTCAGGTATGACGGCCAGCGGGTGGTGAAGGCTCTGCAGCCCCACAAAGGGAGGAAGGCCGTGGGGGGAGCTTTGTTCCCCTTTAACAGGGAGGAGGACAACTCCTCCATTGACACTCGTGTGTGCCCCCACTCCTATATGACCTCATTTCCCCTCACCAGTTCCACTCCTATGGCCATTATACCCCCACTGTCACTCACATGTGCCCCCCAACATGCAGCCCCATGTCCTCCACCCTGAGCTGCTCCCCCCGCATCTCCCCCCACACTTTGCAGAATCACACAGTTGTAGGGGTTGGAAGGGACCTCGAGAGCTCATCGGGACCAACCCCCCTGCCAAAGCAGCTCCCTACAGCAGGCTGCCCACGTAGGCCTCCAGACGGGCCTTGAATATCTCCAGAGAAGGGACCCCACAGCCTCCCTGGGCAGCCTGTCCCAGCGCTCCGGCACCCTCTCTGTGAAGAATTTCTTTCGTCTGTTGGTGCGGAACTGCCTGGGCTCCATTTTGTGGCCGTTGCCTCTTGTCCTGTCCCCACAGGCCTCTGAGAAGAGGTTGGCCAAATCCCTGTCTCCCACGCTTCACATATTTAAGCACATTGATGAGATCCCCCCTCAGTCTTCTCTTCCCAAGGCTGAACAGCCCCAGGTCTCTCAGCCTCTCCTCCTAGGGAAGATGCTCCAGGCCCCGTATCACCTTCGTGGGCTCCGCTGGACCCTTCCCAGGAGATCCCGGTCTGTTTTGTACCGGGGAGCCCAGAGCTGGACCCAGGACTCACGAACTGCATTCAGTCCTCAGCACGGGATACAGTACAGTTCTCCCTGACTGTGTGCTCCAGGTGCCCCCAGCCCCATGTGTCCCCTTAGCTCTGTGTTGTTCCCCCCCAGCACCCCCCACATCATGCCCCCAGCACAGAACCTTCCAGAGCGGCCCTGCACACCCAGCCCTGCCCTGCCTCAGCTCTTCCTTGCACCTGAGGGTGATGAAGGCTCTGCACCCCCACGAAGGGAGGAAGGCTTGTAGCTCCCGGGCCTTCCTCTTTCCCTTTTTAAACACTGGTGCTAGATTTTCCCTCCTGCAGTCAGTGGGAACTCCTTAAACGCACTTCCACAACTTCTCAGGTATGAGGGACAGTGGCTTAGCAAGTCCACCGGTTCCCTCAGGACCCGTGGATGTACGTTGAAGACATCGTGTGGGGCAACCCAGGAGAGGATGCTTTTGAGAAAGGGGAGAAAATAATAAAAAATTGGATGGCTGCTTTTTTCACGTTAAACACAGTAAGGTGAAAGGATGTGCGCTGGAAATGCTTTTATTTAGGAATAAATTGGCAAGATGGAGGTCATCAGCTCCCTACGGATGTGGTCAGTAAAAGAGCAGCTATGCCCATGCCTGAGGCCTCGCCGACAGATTCTTGTTGTGCACCTGTGCGGGGGCTCCGTCTGCACTGGTTCCCAAGGCCTCACCTCCCTCCTCTGCACCCCTTGTGCTGAGGCTGTCGGGGCGTATTTGGGGCTAGCACATGCCATATAAGGGCATATGACGTCATCTCTCCTTTATGACATCACACACCATATAAGGTCATGTGACGTCACCCCTCCTTTATGACGTCACAGCCAGACACAGTATATAAGGCCCCGCTCGCGCCCACAGGGCCAGCAGTAGAGATTGCCTCTGCTGCTGTGCGGTGCTGGTGTTTGCCGAGGGCTCAGAGCCTGCTGTCCCTCTCAGGCCCAGGCCGTGCGATTGCTGGTAGCTTTTGCTGGCAGCGTTTGGTGACTGTTCACCAATTTGTAATTCTTTGTTCACCAATTTACAATTCTTTCAACGATGAGCCGGGGTGGTGTTGGCCAGGGACCCATGGTGTCTGGTCACTCCTCATCCCGTCGGGGCCCAGCGCGACGTCCCAGCAGCCCTGTGCAGCAGAAGGAGCACGGGCAGGAGCTGGACGAACTGCGGGCCCAGCTGGAGGCCGAGCGTCTCCAGACCCAGGAGCTGCAGCGCCGCTTTGCTGATGAAGCCCGTGACATAAAGAAGCGGGCAGAGCAGGAGCGGCAGCTTCTGGCTGAGAAGCTACGCTCCAAATGGGAGCAGGAGCGGGTGCGGGAGCTGCAGCGGTTCAAGGAGCAGAGCCAGACGCAGCAGGCAGCGGAGATCCGTCAACCGCTGCGCGAGAAGGATGCCGAGCGGTGCCAGGCACACGAGATGCTCCAGAAGCAGCGGGACGATTCCATCCGCCAGGCACGGGAGCTGCAGCGGCAGCTGGCTGAGGAGCTGGAGTGGCTCAAGAAGAACACTAGTACGCTAGGCCTCCTTACCAAGCCTCTGCAAGAAAGAGCCAGGCAACTGAAAGAGGTTGCAAAGACAGAGCAGGTCGACCAGCAGCAGAGAGGGCAATTGGAAAGCGAGGCTGGGAAAAAGCTTAGGCCTCACATGAACCTGGATGAGGAACGCACAAGACTGCGGAAAAGGTACGAGGACCTGAAAGTGCGTCTAGCAGAGATGACAAATGAAAATGCCAGACGCGCAGAAGAAAATTCTCAGCTCCGCGGGCAGAAGGATTGGATAGAGGAGGTCCAATCTGAAAACGCTGTTCTGAAGGCAAAACTTGTGCAAGTGACAGAGCAGCGAAATTCTGCCATTGCAGAGGTCAAACATCTTCAAACGCAACTGAAAGGTCTGGGTTGTGAACTGAATGCCATGCGTCAACTGGCAGAAAAAAGGCAACAACAGGAGAAAGACCTCGAGGAAACAAAGCGACTGCTGCAGAACAAAGCAGAGGAAGTTGAGCATTTCCAGAGGGCTTGGGCAGAGCAAAGAAGGACACATGAGGAAGACTTGCAAGTGGCTCAGGCGCAGCTGAGGGAATTAGAGAAGCAGTATCAGCAGCAAAGTCAACAATGTGAGCTGCTCTCTCAGCAACTTGAGCAAGAAAAAAGAAAAAAATCCAACCGTATCACCTCAGAACTACTCCAGGTGACATCTCCTCCCACAGCACAGGCCTCTGCAGAGCAGTGCCATGACCTTTGCAACCAGGAAGACTGCTACGATGCTTCTGAGAAGGCAACCGAAGTGTTGGCATCCCACACAAATACCTCAACATCGGATGCCGCACACGACAGTCCTGGTTGCAGCCTTCTTTCAGACGAGGGCCCTGTGGGTGAGACCGGAGACTCAGGAATTGAGCATGTGTCCTTCGAACTGCCGTCCCTGGGACAAGGATTGCTAAAACTTCGAAGATTTATAGCTCGCTATAGCTACAATCCTTTTGAGGGTCCTAATGAGCACCCCGAAGCAGAGCTTCCTCTGACTGCAGGAGAATACGTTTATGTACTTGGAGACATGGATGAGGACGGCTGGTTTGTGGGAGAGCTGACGGATGGCAAACGAGGATTTATCCCCTCTAATTTTGTAGAAGAAGTTTCAGACGATGAGCCAGTGACAAATGTACCTCCAGAGCTACGTGATCTCCTGCAGGATAGTGATGATGAAGTGAGGTTCTGCAGCAGAAGTAGAAGGAAGAAACAAAAAAAAAATAAAAAGTCTTAATCAAAGAATCTGTGTCTCTTTTTTGGGATGCGAGGGAAAAGCAGTGTGGGATCCTAAAGGGCTGACACAATGTTTAGGGGAGGAGCAGCTGCGGGGAAATTAAGGGGCAGCTGGCACCTTGAGCTGATGGGGGTTTGCCTGCATGTGCACGAGTGGAGAGCAAGTCCGGTGAGCAAGCAGCACGAGTGTTCTCCAAGGGATGCCAGTTCTGCGCGTGCATGCGCCGGTGAATCTCTAGGGGTGAGAGCACAGCATGGCCAGCTCCACACCTCGGTTTGGAGCACCCTTTTTCCTTCATTCTTGGTCACAATGGTGACCATGACTCTGCTTTACCTGGCTTGTGGAAAGGCTGCTCAGCCTGTAACTTGCCATGGTTGTGCTCCCTGCTACGAGTTGGTTGGAAAGCTCCAGCTCTTTCAGAACCCAATTTCCCCTTTGGACCAATGGCTCAGGTGTGCTCGTGGTGGCGGTGTGTGCCAGCTGAGATGGATTTCACATCATTGCTGCTTCTGGAAGCCTGCTGCAGGCCCACCAAGCCAGCTATCTCATGCTGTGTGGTGTCCATGTGCACAAGGACCTGCCCAAATTCTGTGGCTGGGAAGGAGGCGAAAACTCAGCACGGGAGGGCCCCCAGACCCCAGGATCTCCCTTGTCAGGCCACGCCACTGTCCCCAGCATCCCCCTTCCTTGCCCCTCACCTTGCTCGTGCAGCTCCCTGAGGGTCAGCAGTCGCTACAACTTCCTCGTAAGGGGGTGTCGAGAGGCAGGAGACCTTTTCTCCATTAACACCAGTGACAGGACCCGCGGGAACGGGGTTAAGCTGAGGCAGGGGAAATTTAGGCTTGACATCAGGAGGGGGTTCTTCACAGAGAGGGTGGTTGCACACTGGAACAGGCTCCCCAGGAAAGTGGTCACTGCACCGAGCCTGTCTGAATTTAAGAAGAGATTGGACTGTGCACTTAGTCACATGGTCTGAACTTTTGGGTAGACCTGTGCGGTGTCAAGAGTTGGACTTGATGATCCTTAAGGGTCCCTTCCAAATCAGGATATTCTATGATTCTATGATTCTATGATCTGCACGGTCTCCTGGGGAAGGAGAAAAGGGTGGTTGGGGGCAACCATTGCCCAAGTGCCATGGGCAGGGGAGGAGAAAAGTGTCCCCACTCCATGGCCAACTGTCCCTGGAGTGCAGTCAGCACAGCAGAGCTAACCGGTCAAAAGAAGTGACATTCCCAATCCATATTGGCTCCCCAGTGTGAGAAGGAGATTAAAAATACCAGCATGGGCCCAAAGGAGGGCAGCTCCCTGTCCTTGTGCTGTGTTTCCCAGCTGTCCACGGTTGGATCCTGTGCCAGCTTTTGGCCAGCCCAGCCAGCCATGTCCCAGTGGGCAGCAGTGGCCATGTCACCATGGTGTCACCGTGGTGTGTCATTGTGATACAGCGGCCTCAAAGGGTAGAGGGAGGGCTGCTTGGTGAGGTTATCTGCTGGGAGGTGGGTGTCTGTCTGTGCACGGGGAATCTGATGGACCCTCATTCCTGCAGGCGGCAGAGATTCTCATGGCAATCCAGGGAGCCAAGAAATGCTGGACAGGCCCTGCGAACTCCAGGAGCACCTGACGGAGCTCAGCAGAGAGGTTGGTGTCCCCTCCTTTGTCCGTGTCCCTCAGCTGTGACAGCTAGGGCAGTGTCAGGGGCTAAGTGCCTCTCTGCCGCTCCTCTTTGCAGAAACGTTGCGTGGCCCAGCTGCAGGAGTTGGTGGCACCTGTGAAGGTGAGTTCACAGACCCTCAGACTCACAGAGTCACAGAAGGCTTGAGGTAGGAAGAGGTGGCTGGTGGCGATGATCTTATTAATCACAAATTCAAGGCGAATGGCAAGGATATCTTGCCAGGTGGAGAGCTCACAGGAGTGCCTCAGTGCCCTGATGGCTACTCCTCTTCCCCTTCCATCTCACAGAAGCACACGCTGGAGCAGGGAAAAAAGACAGTCGCAAAGACCAAGATATAAGGAACAATGTGGCTCATCCTAACAGAGAAGGGGGGAGAGGGAAGGGGGGCAGTGCTGGGTCCATGCACCCCCTGTGGCATATGGCAGCTCTACTCTGCTCTCCTGAGACCCCATCTGGAGCACTGTGTTCAGCTCTGGGGCCCCCAGAAGCAGAAGGACATGGAAATATTAGAACGAGTCCGGCAGAGCACCACAAAGATGATCAAGGGGCTGGAGCACCTCTGCTACAAAGACAGGCTGAGAGAATTGGGACTCTTCAGCCTGGGGAGGAGAAAGCTCCACAGAGACCTTTAATAACCTTCCAATACCTAAAGCTGAAGAAAGCTGGGGAGCGCAGTGATACTTGACAAGGAGTAATGGCTTTAAACTAAAAGAGGGTAGATTTAGATGAGATACAAGGAAGAAATTCTTTACTCAGAGGGTGGTGAGGCACTGGAACAGGCTGCTCAGAGAAGCTGTGGATGCCCCATCCCTGGAAGTGTTTAAGGTGATTAAGGAGGTATTGGGGAGGTATTGGGGAGGCAAGGAGAATCCCCAGACATGGACTGTATATCTCGAAACAAGACACTGAAACTCATGATAAGGAAGCGGCAGACGGACAGAGAAACAAACGTAAGGACTATAAATCTCAAAACTGGACATTGGAATTCATTATAAAGATACAACAAAGGGAAGAATTGGCAACAACCAGCTCTTGCAATTAAGAAACCTGCCAATTCAGCAGATTCCTGACCAAAGGTGAAAAGTACACTGTGAGGAAGACTCGGGGTCTTCCTCCCAAAGACCCCTGCCCACGTCCCAAAGACCCCTGCCCACAATTCTTGGAAGGCTCTACGCAGGCGCAAGGTGCCAAAAGGCTAATTAGCATGAGAAGCGAGGGAAGGCGGGGATAGGTAATGCATATGTATAGGTGCTTGTAGAATATTGATAGATTGATTGTATAAATTCAAGACTGCTTTTTGTTTTGAGTATGCACGATAGGTGGAGAGATCCCCCGTGCATCCAGCGCTGCAATAAAGAATATACCACTTAAAGGAATTTCGGCTTCGATCTTTGAATCAAAGGCCACGTTGGATGGGGCTTGGAGCAACCTGGTCTAGTGGAAGGTGTCCCTACTCATGGCAGGGGGCCTGGAATTTGATGATCTTTAAGGGCCCTTCCAACCCAAGCCCTTCTATGGTTCTGTGATCCTATGAGTGCCCTTCCTGTGGGTCTGGAGCTCCAGCAGCTGGAGGGATGGTCGCCAGGAGGGGACACTGGCAAGGATCTCCAGCTAGGCAGAGATCTCTCAGCAGTGCCCCAGTGCCCTGATGGCTGCTCCTCTGCTTTTCCTCTTCCACAGGAACTTGAGCTGAAAGCGAACGAAGAGACATCTGACGGCCTGAAGGTGGGGTGCAAGGCAGAGGGCAGAAGTTGGCCCTTCCTTCGAGGGTCAGAGAGGGGGGTGCCAGCGCTGCTTCTGTGCAGCCCAGCGGCCTCAGGCAGCGGTGTAGCTGGGCCAGACATTTGTGCCAGAATGTGGTGGAGAGGGAAGGGGGGGGGCATCATTTCCCTGTGCCTGTCTATGAGTCGACAGCTCTCCCTGTGCCTTGGGGCAGTGGGGGAGCTAGATGGCATGGCCCCAAAGCTGGAGAGCAGTGAGGGTCCCTGGGTCCCAGCACGATTGTCCAGAATACTGTGCCTGTTGTTTTGCAGCACATTCCCAAGCTGGAAGAGCAGCTGCAGGAGGAGGAGGAGCAGACAAAGGTAGCGTGCAGGGGCCAAGGGGAACCGTGGGGTGCCCGCTGGCACAGGGTGGGTGATGTGGGGGAGGGCTGGAGTAGGGACAGGGAGTCAACAGCTCTGTCTCCCAGGTGCTGCGTCAGGAATTAAGATGTCTACAGGAGGATGTAGAGGAGAAAGAAATAGAACATGCCTGGTGAGTGGGGACTGCCCCCGTGGTGCTGGAGTTCTGCACTCACCCAACCAAAAACCCTGTTACCTGCAGGCAGCAGCAGCAGACGGAAGTGCAGGCTGTGACACAAGGGAGTGTGATGATGGAGGTGCTGGAAGCACAACAGGTAAGGGGGAGAGCCCATGTCAACCCCTGCCCCTGCCCCTGCCAGCATGGGGCTCCCTAGGGACAGGGGTCCATGGAGCGCTTGGTCCAGGCCCAGGCTGCGCTCCTGCAGGCAACTCCTGCACTTGGGCATCAGCCCGGACTGTGCAGTGGGGCCTGACAAGTGTCCCTACCTTGTGTTGCCCTACAGAAGGAGAAGCTGGCGAGAAGAGGTGCCATTTCCTGACTGTGGTGAGTGTCCCCTCAGGTGCCCTCAGGCCGCAAGCCCACACCCAGGTTCCCCTGCAGGACGCCTGCTGCGGCGTGTCTGCCCCACAGGACATTCTGCCTTATCTTTGTGTGCTTGGAGCTGGCTGTCCCTTTCATGCTGGGAGTTGCGGTGCTCTACGCCTCCTGTTATGACCAGGAGTTCTTCTACCACCTGCTGCTTCATGTGCTGCCAGAAGACACCTACACTGACCTGGTGTACTTCCTTGAAGACACCCTGTCTTCATGCAGCCCCATGTCCTCCACCCTGAACCCCTCAGTGCCCTCTGAGGGGTTCCTCCTGCTGGTTCCTCTTGGCCCTTTTCGGTGGTAGCTCTGTCCTTGTGCTGCCTGCCCCACACCTGACTGCCAGGGCTCAGTTTTGCTTGCACTCTGAGCAGCACTGTGAACTTCTCCCTGGGCTGGGTGTCCAGCCAGGCACCTGCTGGGCTTGGCTCAGCTTTGGAGGCCCTTCCTAGAAACTTGCAGGTCAGTCCCATCCTCCGGCCCAGCTGGAAGGGGGCCTCTGCATGCAGCAGCTGGCTCAGGGCATGACTCCATCTCCAGGCTGGTCTGGAGAGTACACAGGGTGGGGAACATGGCTCTCAGGCAGAACCTGAAGGCGGTCTGTGCTTTGGCTCTGGACACTGGTGGCCTTTTCCAGGCTTCACGTGGTTCATCTGGGAATGCTCACAGTCTGGCACCTTTTCTGACAGGTCTTGCCTTGGGTTTTCTGACACGGAGCCCTTCCTTAGCTCTCTGCTAGGAGTCTGCTCATGCAGAACTGCTGTGTGTTTGTGCTCACTGCTGTATCTCCATTCCTTTTTTTTTTATTATTATTTTTCCCCAGAACATTCTGCACTTCACAACGAACGCATTTGAAAAGGCGCTTAAAATCTACACCTGGATGCCTGACTGGGCCCTGAAATCCTTAGGTATGTAGACAGAGTTCAGCTTGTGTCTGACTCTCCCCAAAGCAACAAGCTCTGCATTCAGCGTGAGAAACACATCATAATTCACTGCTTCTGCTAATCTCCTGCCTGTCCTGGTGAACTTCTTCCCATATTCATTTCAGGTGCCACAATTGATGTGCAGAGGACTTCCAAGAGTTATGGCGGGAAAGACGCAAAGAAGTGGTGGATTTTTCCACTCTTTTCTTTTGCAAAACATCCAGAGACCATATTGCAGGTATTGTAAGAGAAATTGTGACAGCTGGTTTACTTTCTTGCTTTCTGGTTGGGAGACCATGCGTTTCTAGTGTGGGTGGGAGTTCTGTGAGTGTGCTGAGCCATGGAAGCTGCAAGAGATGTTTTCTGGGCCCCCAACACTGATCTGGTCAACCAAATCAGCCCGAAGAATGCCTGAAATGGTCCTCACAGGTCCAGCTCAGTTTTTGAAGGTTGATGGAGTGACATACATGTACATTAGGAACACCACCCTGCCTCTGCCTTTCAGAAAGCCTCTCAGGCCTCTGCCTTTGAGAAAGCAGAACTGGATTGCGAAAGGCAATTGAGCCTAGGCACTCTCAAAACTTGTGCATCTTCACCTTCTGTTCATAGCCTAGCGTTTACTTGTGAGCTGAATTGCGACCTATAGAGAAGGCAAGGTCTGTGGCTCCTTGCTGAACAGCCAGATCTGTTGGCCCTCTGACTGCCTTGCCACTGACGGTCACTGGCTTTCTCGTTGCAGCCCAGTATCTCCCCAGGCGACTGCTGGGCCTTCCAAGGATCTCAGGGACACGTCGTCATTCGGTTGCCGGTGAAAATCTGGCCAGCAGCTTTTACCATCTGGCATATCTCCAGGACAGTCTCTCCTTCCGGAGAAGTCAGCAGCGCCCCCAGAGAGTTTGCTGTCTCTGTAAGTCTCTGCCTGGCACTTCTTTTTGGGAGGCCCTGGCCGCAAGGAAAAGCAGCGCCAGAAAGCGTGGTGTGTTCCCTCAGGTATCTGAGGATTGGTTGCTGCAGAGCACCGCATCCTATCGAGGGGCACTGGAGACACTTGAGCATTGTTAGACACGCCTGGAACCTTCTTCTGTGGTTCACAGACAAGGATCTGGGAGCAATTGCTCCAAGTGCCCTGACTTGGGTTCACTCTCACTTGCACTAGAATACTGCTAGAGCCAAGGAAGGTGGGAAAGGGTTCCCAGCTTTGGCCTCAGCATATTCTTTTACTGATGGCCTGCTTGAGACTGACCTGCCCCCATCATCTCTTGTCTTTGAGGGAGTGGATGAGGACAAAACGGAAACGCTCCTTGGGCTATTCGCCTACAGCGTGGATGGAATGATTGCTCAGACCTTCCATGTGCAGGTATGGCAAGTGCGTGTGGGCAGGATGGCAGGGAGGAAGGACGGGTTGTCTGCTAGTCTCTGGAAGAGAGGGTTCAGATGATCACCCAAGCCACCCTCTGCTCTCCCATGTGGCTGCCTCCTGCTGGCAGGATGAGGTGGTTAGCCCACCTTTGGAAGTGCTTTCCTTTTCTTTCTGGTAAAGCAGAAAAAGCAGCAGTGGGAAGGGGCTCTGGAAGGGAATTAGTCCCCTTTAGGGCGAGGAGGAAGAACTGGGGGTGGGAGGGGAGATTGCAGACATCTGTCTCCATCAGCAAGACTGTCCCAGTGTCCCAAGGCAGCATAGGCAGCAGAGCAACTTGGGTTTCCATAGCTCCCCTCAGCAAGCCTCTGAGGCCAGGGCTTTGCTGTCTAGGCACAGAGGGTGCCTCTATGGCCCTGGTGAGAAACGGCCTTCTGATTTCCCTTGCTTCCTCCTCTGTCGGGGCTGCCATTTGGTCAGGGATTTGGCCAACCTCTTCTCAGAGGCCTGTGGGGACAGGACAAGAGGCAACGGCCACAAAATGGAGCCCAGGCAGTTCCGCACCAACAGGCGAAAGAAATTCTTCACAGAGAGGTCTCTTGCGTCAGCCGCGTCCAATGGGCGCCCGCGGCGGCCGGAGGGGCGGGAAGAGCGAGCCAATGGGAGAGGGAGGGGGGGGGGCGCGCGGCCCCCTCGCCCGACGGTCACGCGCCCCGCGGTGGGTCACGTGGGGGGGTGATGCAACGGCTGGAAACAGGGCGCTCTCTGCCCCGCCCCGCCTTAAAGGGCCCGCAGCGAGGCCGTGCGCATGCGCAGAGGCGCTGCTCCGCCTCTGATGGGGCTGGGGGTTTGCTTAATCGCGTTAATGATTTATAAATAAAATAATCATTATTAGGGAAGCCAGGAATGGGAGAACTTTTAATCGCGTTAAAATGGATGTTGCTGAGTGTCTTTGCTTAGTACCGTGCAAATGAGGAGCCTCGGGGCCGCTCGCAGAGGGTGTTTCCTGGCAAGAATGGGGAATCTGCCTCAAAAACAAACAAAAAAACCCAAAGCTGTCTGAAAAGACCGACTGAGTGGGTCGGACAAGAGCCAAGGAGCAGCTGAGTCTGTACAAAGGCAGGGGGTGCTGACGAGGAGTCGTCAGCCTTCATCCCCACGGCCCCCAGCAGCAGGCACTGCGCAGGCAATTGGGAGGAGTTTATGCAAATGACTCCTTGGAGCTCATTTTAATACAAAGCGGGGACTGGTTATGCAAATGTGTAGGCGTACTGGGAAACTTCATGCATACGTAACCCTTTGCTGCATATAACGAAGGCAAGTTGCCGTGTTGGGGTGCGCATGCCTTTGGGAGCTATCCCAGAGCTGAAATAAACCACGTATCTATTTTATATCTCATTTGCTTTGAGCTGTAGAGTTCTTCCATGGATCACACAAGCAGAGAGCTAGGAGCAGGGCTGAGCATGATGGAGAGGCCGAGCCCTGCAGCTGCTGCTTGCAGACCGTCTCATGCTCAGGAGCACCGGGATCAGATGGGAGCACCTCACGAAGGTCCCACACCAGCACACACAGCCTGGTCAGAGAGGTGACAGATGCAGAAGGGGTTCTGAGAGCAAGCCCATTCCCCCGTATCCCAATCATGGGGAGAGGAGAGCCGCACGAAGGGAGACACAGCGCTGGGCTGGGGTATGAGCCCCCCGTCAAGCTCTTTCCCACCTGCACCTTGCCATAAGTCTTTGCAAAGATTTTGCAAGTATTTGAGTCTTTTCAAAATGAGGGGGGTGTAGCTGCTTCTCCCTCAGGCTGTGATGGCTTCTCCCATTCTCTTGCTTGTCAGAGGCATCCTGGGGTGACCTGCCCCACAGAGTACCCGTGGGATGAGCGGTAAGTGATGAGAACAGCCCCAAAGGCCTCCAGACGTGGCCCCTGTACTGCGTCTGGCTGGGATAGAGTTAATGTTCTTAATAGCAGCTTGTAAGGTGCTGTGTTTTAGAGCTGTGGCCAAAACAATGCTGGTAGTGCCCTGAAGTTGTTAGCTTTTGCTGACCAGTGTTTGCACAGCGTGGAGGCCTTCTCTATTTCTGTTACACCTATTTTTACAGATATTTACACTCTATTTTTCTATTACACCCGCCCCTCAAGTGAATGGCCTTGGGGTGAGCCAGAGGTTGGGAGGAGACATAACCAGGCAGAGCAACCAAACTAACCAACGCCATGAAACGTCAGGCTCCGCAATAAAAAGGTAAAAGAGGGGGTTCAGAGAGTTGTGACACATCCTTTCCAGGATTGGTCCCATCACTGGGATTGGCCATTTTAGAGTAGAATGGAATAGAATTGCTCAGTCAGAAGGGATCTTCAAAGATCATCCAGTCCAACAACTTAACTGCTCCAGAGTTAACTAAAAGTTAGAGCTTATTATTGAAGGCATCATCCAAATGCCTCTCGAACACTGACAGGCATGGGGAGCTGTCACCTCACCAGGAAGCCCCTATCAGTGTTGGCCACCCTCATGGTAAGGCAATTTTTCCTCATGTACAGTCTGAACCTTCCCTCGTGCATCTTTGTGCCATTCCCACACATCCTTTCATCATTTACCAGGGAGAAGAGATCGACACCGACCTCTGCGTTTCTCCTCCTCAGGAGGTTGTAGAAAGCAATGAGGTGGCCTCTTGGCCTTCTCTTCTCCAGCCTCGACAACCCAGGTGCCCTCAGCCTCTCCTCACAGGACAAAGCTTTCACCAGCTTTGTTGCCCTCCTCTGGATGCTTTCAAGGACGTTCACATCCCTTTCATATCGTGGAGCCCAGAAGTGCACACAACACTCAAGGTGAGGCTGCACACATAGTAAATACAGCAAGATAATTAGTTATTAACTAATTAATTAATTAAATGCAGCAAGATAATTAACAGCTGGCTTTACTGGGTTGAATGCACTCCAGAACAACGTAAGGGGCAAGGAAGGGGGGTGCTGGGGACAGTGGCGTGGCCTGACAAGGGAGGTCCTGGGGTCTGGGGGCCCTCCCGTGCTGAGTTTTCGCCTCCTTCCCAGCCACACAGTTTGGGCAGGTCCTTGTGCACCTGGACACCACACAGCAGGATTTAGCTGGTGTTCTCAAGGACAACACCGTGCTGCTGGCAGAGGCGAGTCTCAGCAGCATGTGCTGGGGTGGGAGGGGTCCCCATCCTGTCCCCCCTGCTCACTCCCTTCCCCACTGACCCCCCTGCAGGTCCAGAAGACGATGAAGGAAAACCTGGCCATTGCAGAGGACAACCTTGCTGACATAGAAGCCCGCATCAAGCGGCTGCAAAAGTGAGAGCACCCTGGAGCACCTCCCTGAGCATCTGCATCCCCCCCCAGCGTCATGGTCCCCTGGGAATCTCTCCCTCTGCCTGCAAGTAGCTGTCCCTGTTTGTGTGTACCTGGCCGTGCTCCCCTGCACAGAACGGGGCTGTGGAGGGGCCCTTCCCCGCCCTCCATTAGCACCCAGGGGTGGGTCACTGCCCACTGCCCCCCATACCTGTGGTCACGCTGAGGTCTGTTTGATGCCCTCTGCTAGCCCCACACACTGGTAAGCTGCCAAGCAGACATTCAGCAGGCGTATTTGGCTTTGCTCCATCACTGTTTTCAGCAACAAATATATTGCTGCTTCTCTCTTACAAGGGAAGTGCGTGATTCCTTTTGCAACACAGGGAGAAGCACAGATTTCTGAGCTGGGATTCTTCTTGTTGTTTCATATTGCTCACTGTGGGGTGCATCAAACACCCAGCAGGCCACCAACTGCTCGGCAGCATCATGCAGTCAGCACCGGCCATGCAGAATGTCTGCCCTGCCCTTCCCCGCTAATAAAAGACTGCGGATTATTGGTAGGGTTATTGATAAAGGGCTGTGGTTTATTGGTAGGGTTAGAAGAGAAAGGGTCGTGGTGGATGGCTTCCAAGGGCAGATGCCAGCCCTGGAGGAAGGACCCAGTGGAGGATGTCCCTCTTCAGCAGGACCAGGATGAGGAAGGCGAGCTGCAGGCCGGCAAAGGACACCAGAAATCTCCTGCAGAACAGAAGAAGGTTCAGACAGAGCCAGCGATAAATTTGTCCCAGCTCTTCCCAGCCATCCTCTTTAAGCGCTGCCATGGGACCCTGTGCCGTGCTGGGAGCAACAGATACTGCTCAGGAGTGGGGTGAGGAACCTGCCTATCCCTCTTGGCTCTGTGGTACTTTGAGGGCCAGGGGAGGCTGAAATCCACACCCCGCCTGCTTCCCCAACCCAGGAAACAAAGAAATGCTGAAGCAGTTCATCCTGGAGAAGTCAAAAGCTGCCTAACGCCTTGGGAGCCACGACCTCCGAGAGCAACTCACCGCAGCCAAGTAGTGATTCTGTGCCTCCTTGATGCCAACTGTTCATCCTACAGGACAAGGCAAAGCAGGGCCACGTGTTGGGGCACGCAAAACAGGGAAGGCATTGGGGGCGCTCAGACCCCCTCCCTCGTTCCCACTGAGGTGAATGGCCCCATGTCCTCTGGGGCCGAGTCCAGACCGCCCCCCCCCAGCCCCACAGCAGGGGTATCTCTCCTACCAGCTGCGCAGCCACGATCTCCTGCATCAAAGTCTTGGGCAGCTTGGCCGCCTGCTTCCTCTTCCCCCTGTTACAGACACCACAGAGTTTCTGGGCTGCGAGAAGAGACCTCGGCCAGCATTAGGACTTCCCCCTTGACTGAGGTGGCCAGGAGGGGCTCAGGGTGCTGCCCAGCCTCTGCTGGAGCAGGGACGAGGCATCTCATCGTCCCAGCACCGCATAAACCTACACTCCCTCCCTGCATCCTCTGCCTCCTCCCTGCCCCAGGCCTTGGGGGTGGGGGGGTCTCTGACAAGAGGCTGGGAGCTGCTCACAGTCGTGCAGCATTGCTAAAAGGAGTCAAGAGTTGCTCAGAGATGCTTGGAGCTGCTTAGGAGAAGGCAAAAGGCTCCCCAGAGCAGCTGTGAGGAGCTGAAAGGAGCCCCCAAACTGTGACACAGGTGCCTGGATGCTGTGCAGATCCTCCCCGCTGTCTACCCCTGGTCGGGGTCAGGGCCCTGTCCCCACTCACGTGGCAGTTTGTGTTTCAAGAGCCTCCTTTCTCTCCCGGAGGTGCTTAATCTCCTCCCTCAGCGCCTGGAGAAACAAAGGACCAGGTTGTGAGTCCACCCTACACCTGCTTGGAGGGGGCTTCCCCCCCCACAAACACGTTGATCTCCCCTCCCTCCTGCCCTCAGGACCTTGTTGATCTCGGCGCTTTCAGCAACAGCCTTTTCCAGCTCTGCACGCCTCCGTTCGCACTGCAAAGCAACCGGGACACATGGCATGGAGTCACGGTGGGAAAGGGAATCCCCAGCCTATCCCCAGGGCTCTGCAAGGCCAGGCCAGAACCAGGGCGGCAAGCGCTAAGGCGTTCTGGGGATCGCAGCACTCCCCAGCAGCTCTGCCGTGCCCCTGTTGGATTTCTGCCGTTGGGTTACAGACCTTGAAGAACTCCTCCAGCGCCGCTTCCAAATCAGCCCTTGCCTGACGGAGCTGTGCCAACACCTCTGCCATGTTCTGGCCGCACTCCTGCGCACGCTCCAGGGACCCCTTCACACCCTCTGCCTCCATGGCTTCACCTGCACGTCACAAGCCAGCACAGCGTGAGGAGCATGGCCATGGGCTCAGACTGCAGCACCAGCAGCTCCCTATCCTTCGAGTCCTGCATCTCCGTCAGCTCTTAATTGCGGGCCTACATGTGCTCCAAGACCCCTTCATGACCCCCCCCCAGTGCCTGCACCTGCACAGCGTGCACAGGGCTGCTCGACCCGTGGGCCTCCGTGAGGCCACCTCCAGTGTCAGCATCCCACCCTGTGACGTTACCAGTGCCCACAGCCCCTGGGACCCCTTTCCTTTGCCCCCCTGCCAGCCTCAGCTGCCCCACGCAGCTCTCCCTCGTGGCCCCAAGACAGCTGGGGGGGCTCCTGCCCGCCCCTCACTGCTTGCAGCCTCACACGCAGCCCTGTTCACCCCCTCGCCCGCCTGCGGGCTGTACGGGCTCCGGGGAGGTCACTCTGCCCTCACCCTCTTCTCCCAGTTTGGCGGCCTCACCCTGCGTGGCAGCCGTGGTGTGGCTTGTCAGAAGCACCCCCAAAAGCCAGACACAGCAGAAAACCTCAGCAAGCAGCCCTCCCTATACTCTCTGAGGCAGCCGTATCACAATGACACACCATGGTGACACAATGGTGACATAGCCACTGCTGCCCACTGGGACATGGCTGGCACTGAGACCATGGGGGACAATGGGACATGGCGGTCACAGAGATCACGGGGGACAGTGCAAGTGCTTTGCACAAGTCCATGAAGATGATGTCCGTTGCTCTTTCCCCACCCACCAAAGCTGTAACCCCATCATAGAAGGCCACCAGATTTGTCAGGCACGATCTGCCCCGAGTGAAGCCATGTTGTCTGTCACCAACCACCTCCTTATTTCCTATGGCCGTTAGCAACAGCTTCTCAGGTATGACGGCCAGCGGGTGGTGAAGGCTCTGCAGCCCCACAAAGGGAGGAAGGCCGTGGGGGGAGCTTTGCTCCCCTTTAACAGGGAGGAGGACAACTCCTCCGTTGACACTCGTGTGTGCCCCCACTCTTATACGACCTCATTTCCCCTCACCAGTTCCACTCCTATGTCCATTATACCCCCACTGTCACTCACATGTGCCCCCCAACATGCAGCCCCATGTCCTCCACCCTGAGCTGCTCCCCCCGCATCTCCCCCCACACTTTGCAGAATCACACAGTTGTAGGGGTTGGAAGGGACCTCGAGAGCTCATCGGGACCAACCCCCCTGCCAAAGCAGCTCCCTACAGCAGGCTGCCCAGGTGGGCCTCCAGACGGGCCTTGAATATCTCCAGAGAAGGAGACCCCACAGCCTCCCTGGGCAGCCTGTCCCAGCGCTCCGGCACCCTCTCTGTGAAGAATTTCTTTCGCCTGTTGGTGCGGAACTGCCTGGGCTCCATTTTGTGGCCGTTGCCTCTTGTCCTGTCCCCACAGGCCTCTGAGAAGAGGTTGGCCAAATCCCTGTCTCCCACGCTTCACATATTTAAGCACATTGATGAGATCCCCCCTCAGTCTTCTCTTCCCAAGGCTGAACAGCCCCAGGTCTCTCAGCCTCTCCTCCTAGGGAAGATGCTCCAGGCCCCGTATCACCTTCGTGGACCCTTCCCAGGAGATCCCGGTCTGTTTTGTACCGGGGAGCCCAGAGCTGGACCCAGGACTCACGAACTGCATTCAGTCCTCAGCACTGGATACAGTACAGTTCTCCCTGACTGTGTGCTCCAGGTGCCCCCAGCCCCATGTGTCCCCTTAGCTCTGTGTTGTTCCCCCCCAGCACCCCCCACATCATGCCCCCAGCACAGAACCTTCCAGAGCGGCCCTGCACACCCAGCCCTGCCCTGCCTCAGCTCTTCCTTGCACCTGAGGGTGATGAAGGCTCTGCACCCCCACGAAGGGAGGAAGGCTTGTAGCTCCCGGGCCTTCCTCTTTCCCTTTTTAAACATTGGGGCTAGATTTTCCCTCCTGCAGTCAGTGGGAACTCCTTAAACGCACTTCCACAACTTCTTAGGTATGAGGGACAGTGGCTTAGCAAGTCCACCGGTTCCCTCAGGACCCGTGGATGTACGTTGAAGACATCATCGTGTGGGGCAACCCAGGAGAGGATGCTTTTGAGAAAGGGGAGAAAATAATAAAAAATTGGATGGCTGCTTTTTTCACGTTAAACACAGTAAGATGAAAGGATGTGCGCTGGAAATGCTTTTATTTAGGAATAAATTGGCAAGATGGAGGTCATCAGCTCCCTACGGATGTGGTCAGTAAAAGAGCAGCTATGCCCATGCCTGAGGCCTCGCCGACAGATTCTCGTTGTGCACCTGCGCGGGGGCTCCGTCTGCACTGGTTCCCAAGCCCTCACCTCCCTCCTCTGCACACCTTGTGCTGAGGCTGTCGGGGCGTATTTGGGGCTAGCACATGCCATATAAGGGCATATGACGTCATCTCTCCTTTATGACATCACACACCATATAAGGTCATGTGACGTCACCCCTCCTTTATGACGTCACAGCCAGACACAGTATATAAGGCCCCGCTCGCGCCCACAGGGCCAGCAGTAGAGATTGCCTCTGCTGCTGTGCGGTGCTGGTGTTTGCCGAGGGCTCAGAGCCTGCTGTCCCTCTCAGGCCCAGGCCGTGCGATTGCTGGTAGCTTTTGCTGGCAGCGTTTGGTGACTGTTCACCAATTTGTAATTCTTTGTTCACCAATTTACAATTCTTTCAACGATGAGCCGGGGTGGTGTTGGCCAGGGACCCATGGTGTCTGGTCACTCCTCATCCCGTCGGGGCCCAGCGCGACGCCCCAGGAGCCCTGTGCAGCAGAAGGAGCACGGGCAGGAGCTGGACGAACTGCGGGCCCAGCTGGAGGCCGAGCGTCTCCAGACCCAGGAGCTGCAGCGCCGCTTTGCTGATGAAGCCCGTGACATAAAGAAGCGGGCAGAGCAGGAGCGGCAGCTTCTGGCTGAGAAGCTACGCTCCAAATGGGAGCAGGAGCGGGTGCGGGAGCTGCAGCGGTTCAAGGAGCAGAGCCAGATGCAGCGGGCGGCGGAGATCCGTCAACTGCTGCGCGAGAAGGACGCCGAGCGGTGCCAGGCACTCGAGCTGCTCCAGCAGCAGCGGGACGATTCCATCCGCCAGGCACGGGAGCTGCAGCGGCAGCTGGCTGAGGAGCTGGCGAGGAGAGGCTGGAGAGGAAGCAGCGAGGTCCGCAGCAAGCTGCAGGAGGTCCACAGGCAGCTTAGCGGGCGGGCAAATAGCAAGCAGGCCACCCAGATCCTGAGCCTCCAAAATGAACTGCAAGTGCAGAGGAGACTCTTCCTGCAGTACATCCTGGAGCAGGGTAAGGGTGGGTCGCCTGCCTCCCACAAAGGGGACAAGGCCTGGCACCGCCTGCAGACTCTCCTGGGCATAGGAGCCACCGGGCCCTGCATTTCAAAGCGCCCTGGTGCATCTGGTGCATCTGGTGCTGCTGGTGGAGGACGGCAGCAGACAACCCCCTCCAGCTTAAAAGACGCTCACCTCCAGGGAGATGGGAAGAGCAGCGGGCGCTCTGTCGCAGACGTGGGTGTTCAGGTCGCAGCGCAAGAAGAGGCCTGTCCACCTGGCAGCGGAGACAGCCAGCTCCTGGAGCTGAAAGTTCAGCTGCAGCATGCTGTGGAGGACCTGCGGAGGCAATGCAGTGCCCTTCAGCAGGAGACCCGCTGCCTCATAAAGAAAAGCTCTCTGGAAGTGACGGAGGAGGTGGAGTGGCTCAAGAAGAACACTAGTACGCTAGGCCTCCTTACCAAGCTTCTGCAAGAAAGAGCCAGGCAACTGAAAGAGGTTGCAAAGACAGAGCAGGTCGACCAGCAGCAGAGAGGGCAATTGGAAAGCGAGGCTGGGAAAAAGCTTAGGCCTCACATGAACCTGGATGAGGAACGCGCAAGACTGCGGAAAAGGTACGAGGACCTGAAAGTGCGTCTAGCAGAGATGACAAATGAAAATGCCAGACGCGCAGAAGAAAATTCTCAGCTCCGCGGGCAGAAGGATTGGATAGAGGAGGTCCAATCTGAAAACGCTGTTCTGAAGGCAAAACTCGTGCAAGTGACACAGCAGCGAAATTCTGCCATTGCAGAGGTCAAACATCTTCAAACGCAACTGAAAGATCTGGGTTGTGAACTGAATGCCATGCGTCAACTGGCAGAAAAAAGGCAACAACAGGAGAAAGACCTCGAGGAAACAAAGCGACTGCTGCAGAACAAAGCAGAGGAAGTTGAGCATTTCCAGAGGGCTTGGGCAGAGCAAAGAAGGACACATGAGGAAGACTTGCAAGTGGCTCAGGCGCAGCTGAGGGAATTAGAGAAGCAGTATCAGCAGCAAAGTCAACAATGTGAGCTGCTCTCTCAGCAACTTGAGCAAGAAAAAGAAAAAAATCCAACCGTATCACCTCAGAACTACTCCAGGTGACATCTCCTCCCACAGCACAGGCCTCTGCAGAGCAGTGCCATGACCTTTGCAACCAGGAAGACTGCTACGATGCTTCTGAGAAGGCAACCGAAGTGTTGGCATCCCACACAAATACCTCAACATCGGATGCCGCACACGACAGTCCTGGTTGCAGCCTTCTTTCAGACGAGGGCCCTGTGGGTGAGACCGGAGACTCAGGAATTGAGCATGTGTTCTTCGAACTGCCGTCCCTGGGACAAGGATTGCTAAAACTTCGAAGATTTATAGCTCGCTATAGCTACAATCCTTTTGAGGGTCCTAATGAGCACCCCGAAGCAGAGCTTCCTCTGACTGCAGGAGAATACGTTTATGTACTTGGAGACATGGATGAGGACGGCTGGTTTGTGGGAGAGCTGACGGATGGCAAACGAGGATTTATCCCCTCTAATTTTGTAGAAGAAGTTTCAGACGACGAGCCAGTGACAAATGTACCTCCAGAGCTACGTGATCTCCTGCAGGATAGCGATGATGAAGTGAGGTTCTGCAGCAGAAGTAGAAGGAAGAAACAAAAAAAAATTAAAAAGTCTTAATCAAAGAATCTGTGTCTCTTTTGTCTCCCCCCTTCTCCCTCCCCTTCCACAGCTTTTACTGCTGAGTGTGACATCGCCGTATGGACTCTCCCTTTGGTCTTTTGGGGTCAGCTGTCCCGGCAATGCCCCCTCCCCACCTCTTGCCCACGGCCAGCCGACTGGATTTGGGGCTTGGGGGGTGGCAGAGGGAGGGTGCTGCGGGAGTCCTGGCGCTGTGCTCAGCAGTAGACAAAACACATGGGTGCAGTATCAAGTCAGTTCTAGCTACAAGCACAGAGCACAGTGCTGTACGGGCTGCTGTGGGGAAGGTTGAGTCCATCCCAGGCAGACCCAGCACACCAAGCCCACCATGGTGGGGATGGGATGACCAGGCAGGGTCTAGAGGGGTGGTTGGATCCCAACCAAAACAGTCGCCAGGGGGCTGGGAATGATGGGGAAGGTGCTGGATGCTGTGGTGGGAGCTCCTACGCTCACCCACCAAGGAGCTCAGAGGGACGGCGGTGTCAGGGGGAGCCCAGACAAGTCCCTGCCGGGCTCCTGCCAGGCCCATCGCAGGGGCCATCTGCCCAGCAAAGGCCCATCCACACAAGTCCAGGGGGGCACAGGAAGGCACCATGGCAGTGTGAACCCAAACTAAGGACTCCAGCGGAACGGGCACCTTGTCCCGGTCCCTCCCAGGGCTATCCCAGCAGAGCCACCAGCCCCACTGCCAGGAACCCATCGCCGTGGGCTCTTGGGTCAGCCTTCCAACTGGGGGGTGTAATACACAATAAATGTTTGTTCATTGTTTTTTGTAGTATAAAAACATGGAGTTCCGTTTGAGGAGCGGGAGTTGCGAAAGCTCCCTGCTGAAGTAAGGAGCTGTATAATGCTTGGCTAGACACTATGAAAATTCTTTTGCTTAATGTAACAAAAAAGAGAACCCCCTCCCCTTCTCTCCTTCTGCATCTCAGTTGCCTCATTTGTTCAAAGACACTACTGCAAAGCTCATGGAACCATCTCCTGATCAGTTGCTAACCTAGTGTATCAACATCCTGCCTTCCTGTCTCACGCTGGGCCAACATGACCAAATAAAAAAAGAAGTTGAACCATAACGCTGAGGAAGACTACGGCCTTCATCTTCACGACCACCAGAGGGACAGAGACGACCCCCTAGCAACAGTGCGCGCAGTTGCAGAATATACCAGGATGTGCTGCGTAATCCCGGAATCACCAAGATATAAAAAGGGACCCTGGCGGGGGTGAGGTGCGCGCCGTTGGCGGAGCCGAGACTCCCCAGCCGCCCAGCGCTGTTTTGCTTGCTGTTGGCTTACTCAATAAATTCCTTTCTATGATTAATATAATGCTCTCTGAAAAATTAATTAAGGGGGCAACTTATAAATAACACTCCAGTCAGTGGGAACTCCTTAAACACACTTCCACAACTTCTCAGGTATGAGGGACAGTGGCTTAGCAAGTCCACCGGTTCCCTCAGGACCCGTGGATGTACGTTGAAGACATCATCGTGTGGGGCAACCCAGGAGAGGATGCTTTTGAGAAAGGTGTAGTGGGTTTACGTGGCAAGGTTTTGGTAGCAGGGGGCCATAGGGGTGGTTTCTGTGAGAAAGATCTAGAAGCTGCCCCATGTTTGGGAAGGGCCCCATTGTTTTCCAGAGCTGAGCCAATAAGCAATGTTGTTTGCGCCTCTGTGAGAGCATATTTAAGACAGGAAAAAAAACACTGTGCCACACAGCAGCTGGGAGGGAGAGAGCAGTGAGAAACAGCCTTGCAGGCACCAAGGTCAGTGTAGAAGGAGGAGGAGAGGTGCTCCAGATGCCGGAGCAGAAGTCCCCTGTGGCCTGTGGTGAGGACCATGGTGAAGCAGGATGTCCCCCTGCAGCCCATGGAGTACCACGGTGGAGCAGGGTTCCACGCTGCAGCCCGTGGAGGAGACCACGGTGGAGCAGGTGGCCCTGCACCGACGGAGGCTGCCGCCTGTGGAAGACCCCTGCCGGAGCAGATTCCGGGCCGGACCTGTAGCCCGTGGAGAGGAGCCCACGCAGGAGCAGGTGACCTGGCAGGAGCTGCTGCCCGTAGGGGAGCCAGGTTGGAGCAGTTTTCTCCTGAGGGATGGACCCCGTGGTACAGACCCATATCTGGAGCAGTTCTGGAAGACCTGCTGCCTGTGGGAAGCCCACGCCAGATCAGTTCATCAAGGACTGCATCCCGTGGGTGGGACCCCACAGCACAGGGGACGAGAGTGACCGAGAAGGAGCGGCAGAGAAGAAGTGCTGTAAACTGACCATAACCCCCATTCTCCCGTTCCCTTGCGCCGCTCGGGGGGAGGAGGTGGAAGAGGGTGGATGGGGGGGCAGGTGCTTTTGGTTTCTTTTCTTTGTTTCTCACTTCTCTAGCTTGTTAGTAATGAGCAATAAATCTTACTATCTTCTTATGCCGAGTCTGTTTTGCCCGTTACAATAATTATTGCATGATTTTCTCGTCCATATCTCAACCCTTGAGCCCTTTTCACATTTTTTCTCCCCATTCCTCTTTGAGGAGGGGGAATGAGAGAGCGGCTGTGGTGGAGCTCGGCTGCCCACTCGAGCGGAACCACGACAGAAAGGGGAGAAAATAATAAAAAATTGGATGGCTCTTTCCCCACCCACCAAAGCTGTAACCCCATCATAGAAGGCCACCAGATTTGTCAGGCACGATCTGCCCCGAGTGAAGCCATGTTGTCTGTCACCAACAACCTCCTTTTTTCCTATGGCCCTTAGCAACAGCTTCTCAGGTATGACGGCCAGCGGGTGGTGAAGGCTCTGCAGCCCCACAAAGGGAGGAAGGCCGTGGGGGGAGCTTTGTTCCCCTTTAACAGGGAGGAGGACAACTCCTCCATTGACACTCGTGTGTGCCCCCACTCCTATATGACCTCATTTCCCCTCACCAGTTCCACTCCTATGGCCATTATACCCCCACTGTCACTCACATGTGCCCCCCAACATGCAGCCCCATGTCCTCCACCCTGAGCTGCTCCCCCCGCATCTCCCCCCACACTTTGCAGAATCACACAGTTGTAGGGGTTGGAAGGGACCTCGAGAGCTCATCGGGACCAACCCCCCTGCCAAAGCAGCTCCCTACAGCAGGCTGCCCAGGTAGGCCTCCAGACGGGCCTTGAATATCTCCAGAGAAGGAGACCCCACAGCCTCCCTGGGCAGCCTGTCCCAGCGCTCCGGCACCCTCTCTGTGAAGAATTTCTTTCGCCTGTTGGTGCGGAACTGCCTGGGCTCCATTTTGTGGCCGTTGCCTCTTGTCCTGTCCCCACAGGCCTCTGAGAAGAGGTTGGCCAAATCCCTGTCTCCCACGCTTCACATATTTAAGCACATTGATGAGATCCCCCCTCAGTCTTCTCTTCCCAAGGCTGAACAGCCCCAGGTCTCTCAGCCTCTCCTCCTAGGGAAGATGCTCCAGGCCCCGTATCACCTTCGTGGACCCTTCCCAGGAGATCCCGGTCTGTTTTGTACCGGGGAGCCCAGAGCTGGACCCAGGACTCACGAACTGCATTCAGTCCTCAGCACGGGATACAGTACAGTTCTCCCTGACTGTGTGCTCCAGGTGCCCCCAGCCCCATGTGTCCCCTTAGCTCTGTGTTGTTCCCCCCCAGCACCCCCCACATCATGCCCCCAGCACAGAACCTTCCAGAGCGGCCCTGCACACCCAGCCCTGCCCTGCCTCAGCTCTTCCTTGCACCTGAGGGTGATGAAGGCTCTGCACCCCCACGAAGCGAGGAAGGCTTGTAGCTCCCGGGCCTTCCTCTTTCCCTTTTTAAACATTGGGGCTCGATTTTCCTTCCTGCAGTCAGTGGGAACTCCTTAAACGCACTTCCACAACTTCTTAGGTATGAGGGACAGTGGCTTAGCAAGTCCACCGGTTCCCTCAGGACCCGTGGATGTACGTTGAAGACATCATCGTGTGGGGCAACCCAGGAGAGGATGCTTTTGAGAAAGGTGTAGTGGGTTTACGTGGCAAGGTTTTGGTAGCAGGGGGCCATAGGGGTGGTTTCTGTGAGAAAGATCTAGAAGATGCCCCATGTTTGGGAAGGGCCCCATTGTTTTCCAGAGCTGAGCCAGTAAGTGATGTTGTTTTGCACCTCTGTGAGAGCATATTTATGCTCTCACAGAGCATAATTAAGCTCTCATTGCTTTCTACAACCTCCTCAGGAGGTTGTAGAAAGCAATGAGGTGGCCTCTTGGCCTTCTCTTCTCCAGCCTCGACAACCCAGGTGCCCTCAGCCTCTCCTCACAGGACAAAGCTTTCACCAGCTTTGTTGCCCTCCTCTGGATGCTTTCAAGGACGTTCACATCCCTTTTATATCGTGGAGCCCAGAAGTGCACACAACACTCAAGGTGAGGCTGCACACATAGTAAATACAGCAAGATAATTAGTTATTAATTAATTAATTAATTAAATGCAGCAAGATAATTAACAGCTGGCTTTACTGGGTTGAATGCACTCCAGAACAACGTAAGGGGCAAGGAAGGGGGATGCTGGGGACAGTGGCGTGGCCTGACAAGGGAGGTCCTGGGGTCTGGGGGCCCTCCCGTGCTGAGTTTTCGCCTCCTTCCCAGCCACACAGTTTGGGCAGGTCCTTGTGCACCTGGACACCACACAGCAGGATTTAGCTGGTGTTCTCAAGGACAACACCGTGCTGCTGGCAGAGGCGAGTCTCAGCAGCATGTGCTGGGGTGGGAGGGGTCCCCATCCTGTCCCCCCTGCTCACTCCCTTCCCCACTGACCCCCCTGCAGGTCTGGAAGACGGTGAAGGAAAACCTGGCCATTGCAGAGGACAACCTTGCTGACATAGAAGCCCGCATCAAGCTGCTGCAAAAGTGAGAGCACCCTGGAGCACCTTTTGAGAAAGGGGAGAAAATAATAAAAAATTGGATGGCTGCTTTTTTCACATTAAACACAGTAAGGTGAAAGGATGTGCACTGGAAATGCATTTATTTAGGAATAAATTGGCAAGATGGAGGTCATCAGCTCCCTACGGATGTGGTCAGTAAAAGAGCAGCTATGCCCATGCCTGAGGCCTCGCCGACAGATTCTCGTTGTGCACCTGCGCGGGGCCTCCGTCTGCACTGGTTCCCAAGCCCTCACCTCCCTCCTCTGCACCCCTTGTGCTGAGGCTGTTGGGGCGTATTTGGGGCTAGCACATGTCATATAAGGGCATATGACGTCATCCCTTCTTTATGACATCACACACCATATAAGGTCATGTGACGTCACCCCTCCTTTATGACGTCACAGCCAGACACAGTATATAAGGCCCCGCTCGCGCCCACAGGGCCAGCAGTAGAGATTGCCTCTGCTGCTGTGCGGTGCTGGTGTTTGCCGAGGGCTCAGAGCCTGCTGTCCCTCTCAGGCCCAGGCCGTGCGATTGCTGGTAGCTTTTGCTGGCAGCGTTTGGTGACTGTTCACCAATTTGTAATTCTTTGTTCACCGATTTGCAATTCTTTCAACGATGAGCCAGGGTGGTGTTGGCCAGGGACCCATGGTGTCTGGTCACTCCTCATCCCGTCGGGGCCCAGCGCAACGCCCCAGGAGCCCTGTGCAGCAGAAGGAGCACGGGCAGGAGCTGGACAAACTGCGGGCAATGCAGTGCCCTTCAGCAGGAGACCCGCTGCCTGATAAAGAAAAGATCTCTGGAAGTGACGGAAGAGGTGGGGTGGATCAAGAAAGAGAGTGGCCCAAAACAGAACACAGTACAGGGGGACGATCACCTCCCTAGCCCTGCTGGTCACACTGTTTCTTATGCAAGCCAGGATGCCGTTGGCCTTCTTGGCCACCTGAGCACACTGCTGGCTCATATTCAGCCGACAATTTTCAGTCAGCACAACAGAGCTAGCCGGTCAAAAGAAGTGACATTCCCAATCCATATTGGCTCCCCAGTGTGAGAAGGAGATTAAAAATACCAGCATGGGCCCAAAGGAGGGCAGCTCCCTGTCCTTGTGCTGTGTTTCCCAGCTGTCCACGGTTGGATCCTGTGCCAGCTTTTGGCACAAGCCCCAGAGCAGTGCCAGCCATGTCCCAGTGGGCAGCAGTGGCCATGTCACCATGGTGTCACTGTGGTATGTCATTGTGATACGGCTGCCTCAGAGAGTATAGGGAGGGCTGCTTGCTGAGGTTATCTGCTGTCTGGCTTTTGGGGGTGCTTCTGACAAGCCACACCATGGCTGCCACGCAGGGTGAGGCTGCCAAACTGGGAGAAGAGGGTGAGGGCAGAGTTACCTCCCCGGAGCCCGTACAGCCCGCAGGCGGGCGAGGGGGTGAACAGGGCTGCGTGTGAGGCTGCAAGCAGTGAGGGGCGGGCAGGAGCCCCCCCAGCTGTCTTGGGGCCATGAGGGAGAGCTGCGTGGGGCAGCTGAGGCTGGCAGGGGGGCAAAGGAAAGGGGTCCCAGGGGCTGTGGGCACTGGTAACGTCACAGGGTGGAATGCTGACACTGGAGGTGGCCTCATGGAGGCCCACGGGTCGAGCAGCCCTGTGCACGCTGTGCAGGTGCAGGCACTGGGGGGGGGGGTCATGAAGGGGTCTTGGAGCACATGTAGAGCTGTTGGAGCAATTAAGAGCTGACGGAGATGCAGGACTCGAAGGATAGGGAGCTGCTGGCGCTGCAGGCTGAGAGCACGCGGCTGGCAGAGGAGCTGGCAGGGGGCAGAGGGCCATGGTGTCCCGTGGGAGGCGGGTGTCTGTCTGTGCACGGGGAATCTGATGGACCCTCATTCCTGCAGGCGGCAGAGATTCTCATGGCAATCCAGGGAGCCAAGAAATGCTGGACAGGCCCTGCGAGCTCCAGGAGCACCTGATGGAGCTCAGCAGAGAGGTTGGTGTCCCCTCCTTTGTCTGTGTCCCTCAGCTGTGACAGCTAGGGCAGTGTCAGGGGCTAAGTGCCTCTCTGCCGCTCCTCTTTGCAGAAACGTTGTGTGGCCCAGCTGCAGGAGTTGGTGGCACCTGTGAAGGTGAGTTCACAGACCCTCAGACTCACAGAGTCACAGAAGGCTTGAGGTAGGAAGAGGTGGCTGGTGGCGATGATCTTATTAATCACAAATTCAAGGCGAATGGCAAGGATATCTTGCCAGGTGGAGAGCTCACAGGAGTGCCTCAGTGCCCTGATGGCTACTCCTCTTCCCCTTCCCTCTCACAGAAGCACATGCTGGAGCAGGGAAAAAAGACAGTCACAAAGACCAAGATATAAGGAACAATGTGGCTCATCCTAACAGAGAAGGGGGGAGAGGGAAGGGGGGCAGTGCTGGGTCCATGCATCCCCTGTGGCATATGGCAGCAGAGCAGTCTCTGCTCTCCTGAGACCCCATCTGGAGCACTGTGTTCAGCTTTGGGGCCCCCAGAAGCAGAAGGACATGGAAGTATTAGAACGAGTCCGGCAGAGCACCACAAAGATGATCAAGGGGCTGGAGCACCTCTGCTACAAAGACAGGCTGAGAGAACTGGGACTCTTCAGCCTGGAGAGGAGAAAGCTCCACAGAGACCTTTAATAACCTTCCAATACCTAAAGCTGAAGAAAGCTGGGGAGCACGGTGATACTTGACAAGGAGTAATGGCTTTAAACTAAAAGAGGGTAGATTTAGATGAGATACAAGGAAGAAATTCTTTACTCAGAGGGTGGTGAGGCACTGGAACAGGCTGCTCAGAGAAGCTGTGGATGCCCCATCCCTGGAAGTGTTTAAGGCCACGTTGGATGGGGCTTGGAGCAACCTCGTCTAGTGGAAGGTGTCCCTCCTCATGGCAGGGGGCCTGGAATTTGATGATCTTTAAGGGCCCTTCCAACCCAAGCCCTTCTATGGTTCTGTGATCCTATGAGTGCCCTTCCTGTGGGTCTGGAGCTCCAGCAGCTGGAGGGATGGTCGCCAGGAGGGGACACTGGCAAGGATCTCCAGCTAGGCAGAGATCTCTCAGCAGTGCCCCAGTGCCCTGATGGCTGCTCCTCTGCTTTTCCTCTTCCACAGGAACTTGAGCTGAAAGTGAAAGAAGAGACATCTGAAAGCCTGAAGGTGGGGTGCAAGGCAGAGGGCAGAAGTTGGCCCTTCCTTCGAGGGTCAGAGAGGGGGGTGCCAGCGCTGCTTCTGTGCAGCCCAGCGGCCTCAGGCAGCGGTGTAGCTGGGCCAGACATTTGTGCCAGAATGTGGTGGAGAGGGAAGGGGGGGGGCATCATTTCCCTGTGCCTGTCTGTGAGTCGACAGCTCTCCCTGTGCCTTGGGGCAGTGGGGGAGCTAGATGGCATGGCCCCAAAGCTGGAGAGCAGTGAGGGTCCCTGGGTCCCAGCACGATTGTCCAGAATACTGTGCCTGTTGTTTTGCAGCACATTGCCAAGCTGGAAGAGCAGCTGCAGGAGGAGGAGGAACAGAGAAAGGTAGCGTGCAGGGGCCAAGGGGAACCGTGGGGTGCCCGCTGGCACAGGGTGGGTGATGTGGGGGAGGGCTGGAGTGGGGACAGGGAGTCAACAGTTCTGTCTCCCAGGTGCTGCGTCAGGAATTAAGATGTCTACGGGAGGATATAGAGGAGAAAGAAATAGAACATTCCGGGTGAGTGGGGACTGCCCCTTCCCCTCCCTTGCCCCACACTTCACAGAATCACAGAATTGTCTAGGTTGGAAGAGACCTCCAAGATCACCCAGTCCAACCTCTGACCTAACACTAACCAGTCCTCCACTAAACCATATCACTAAGTTCAATATCTAAACGTCTTTTAAAGACCTCCAGGGATGGGGACTCCACCACTTCCCTGGGCAGCCCATTCCAATGTCCAACAACCCTCTCAGTAAAGAAGTTCTTCCTAATATCCAACCTAAACATCCCCTGGTGCAACTTTAGCCCATTCCCCTTCATCCCAAGCTTCGCTGCCCTTCTCTGGACTCTCTCAAGCACCTCCATGTGCTTCCTGTAGTGAGGGGCCCAAAACTGAACACAGTACTCGAGGTGCGGCCTCACCAGAGCCGAGTACAGGGGGACGATCACTTCCCTAGACCTGCTGGCCACACTGCTTCTTATATAAGCCAGGATGCCGTTGGCCTTCTTGACCACCTGAGCACACTGCTGGCTCATATTCAGCCGACTATCCACCAATACTCCCAGGTCCTTCTCCGCCAGGCAGCTGGATTTGACTCCATTCACCACAACTCTTTGGGCCCGGCTACCCAGCCAGTTTTTAACCCAATGAAGTGTACGCCAGTCCAAGCCACTTGTACCCAGGGGGTTCTCCACAGCACCCAGTGGAGCAATGGGACCGCCAGGGCTGGAGACGGGCAACCAGGGATGGAGTGTGGGAGCCCGTTCTGATCAGCACCTGGCATGACAGAGGAGCCCAATCCCAGTCTGGGGGTGTGCACATTCTGCTGGGGAGCCCCCGTGGTGCTGGAGTTCTGCACTCACCCAACCAAAAACCCTGTTACCTGCAGGCAGCAGCAGCAGACGGAAGTGCAGGCCGTGACACAAGGGAGTGTGATGATGGAGGTGCTGGAAGCAGAACTGGTAAGGGGGAGAGCCCATGTCAACCCCTGCCCCTGCCCCTGCCAGCATGGGGCTCCCTGGGGACAGGGGTCCATGGAGCGCTTGGTCCAGGCCCAGGCTGCGCTCCTGCAGGCAACTCCTGCACTTGGGCATCAGCCCGGACTGTGCAGTGGGGCCTGACAAGTGTCCCTATCTTGTGTTACCCTACAGAAGAGGGAGGAGCTGGCGAGAAGAGGTGCCATTTCCTGGCTGTGGTGAGTGTCCCCTCAGGTGCCCTGTGCCCGCGAGCCCGCACCCAGGTTCCCCTGCAGGACGCCTGCTGCGGCGTGTTTGCCCAATGCCAAGGTGTCTCACGTCCAAGCGAGCAATGAGAAATGTCTGGAGGGGCAGCCAGTGGGACTCCCAGAACAGTCCCCTCTGGCATGGGTGCGGGATGTGTCCAGCCTGCCCTTTTTCCAGCCCTTTTTCTGCCCCACAGGACATTCTGCCTTATCTTCGTGTGCTTGGAGCTGGCTGTCCCTTTCATGCTGGGAGTTGCGGTGCTCTACGCCTCCTGTTATGACCAGGAGTTCTTCTACCACCTGCTGCTTCATGTGCTGCCAGAAGACACCTACACTGACCTGGTGTACTTCCTTGAAGACACCCTGTCTCTGGTCAGTGAGGGCGTGCTGCCCTACTGACATCTCTTCTAAATAAATCTGAGGCTTCTCTACCCAGTTCCCCTGTGCTTGTGCAAGAAAAGGAATTGACCAGAAAAAGCAAGTAGCTGAGTCCCTCTACAGATAGGTAGGAGAAACTTCATGTTTGCAGGGTCCGGTCCTCCCAGGGGACTTCAAGCCCCATCTGTCTGCTGGAGGGATCACACTGCAAGACATCAGCAATCCAGGAGGGTCCTGGGGTGCGCTGACGGCAGCTTCCTCACCCAAGGGTTAGGGAGAGCCCACAAGGAAAGGTGAACCCACAAGGAGAGGTGTTGGGCTGGACCTCATGCTCACCAGCACCGAGCGGCTTGCTGGGAATCACGGAATGGTTTGCCTGGAAGGCACCTTGAAAGATCATCTGGTTCCAAAGCCCCTGCAATGGGCTGGGACATCTTTCACGATGGATTTTCTGCTCACACTGTAGTTTGACCAGAAGGTCCTTACTCAGCCATGCTTTCTCTCCTGCATTCACTGCCTGATTGCTATCACATGGGAATGGAGAACTCTTTCTCCCTAAGAAAAATGTCTGTAAGGAGCTGCCGTCTCTTCGTGCACAGGTCAGAGGCAGCCTTGGCTGCAGTGACCGTGAAATGGTGGAGTTCACGGTCCTGGGGGTGAAAAGCAAGATCACAACCCTGGACTTGAGGAGAGCAGACTTTGGCCTCTTCTAAGATCTGCTTGCAGATCCGGGATAAGGTCCCAGAGAGAAAAGGGACCAAGAAAACTCATTCATATTCAAGGATCACCTCCCCCAGGCTCAGGAGCAATGCATTCCAACAAAGAGGAAGTCAGACAAAATCAGCAGGAGGCCTGCAGGGATGAACAAGGAGCTCCTGGCCAAACTCAAACACAAAAAGCAAATACGCAGAGGGTAGAAGAGACGATGGTTAACATGGGAAGCATGCAGAGGCATCATCTGAGCATCCAGGGATGATGCCAGGAAAGCTAAAGCCCAAATGGATTTGAGTCTGGCTGGGGATGTCAAAGACAACAAGAAGGGCTTCTCTAAGTGCATCGGCGGCAGAAGGAAGACAAGCGAAAATGTGAGCCCGCTGCTGAAGGACACAGGGGACCCAGTGACACAGCGCAGGGAGAAGGCTGAGGTGCTGAACACCTTCTTTGCCTTAATATTTGCCAGCAAGACCAGCCTTCAGCAATCCCACAGCCCAGAGACAAGGGGAAGGGCTGGAGCAAGGAAGATTTACCCTCAGTGGAAGAGGATCAGGTCAAGGAATATAAAGCAAACCAGGCATTTCTAAGTCCATGGGCCTCAATGGGATGCAGACGCAAGTGCTGAAGGAGTTCTCAGATGTCACTGTGAGACCACTCTTGGTAATCTGTGATTGAACATGGCGAGTGGGAGAAATGCCAGTGGACTGGAGGCAAGCAGATGTTGCTCGTGTTTTTATGAAGGTCAAGAAGAAGGACCCAGGGACTACAGGCTGCTCAGCCTCACCTCACTCCTGAAGGGAGCCACCATAAAGGCAACCAGGTTATTAAGGGAAAAATACTGACAGAGCAAAGATGTCTGCTAGCTTGGGAGCTGCTAGCCTGGGAACCCTGGGCATCCTTGAAGGGCATCTTTGAGAAGAACAGCTGAGATCCTGAGATGTCCTGAGGTACCCTCAAGATGCACAAAACAAGAAACTGTGACAACAAACAGCACCCTGGAAAGGTAGAGGCAGCCCTCTGCCACTGGGAGACAGTTTGGGGGCTCCTTTTTGCTCCTCAAGGCTGCTCCAGAGAGCCCTTTGCCTTTGCTTAAGAAGCTCAAAGCAACTCTTAACTCCCCGAAAAAATGCTGCACGACTGTGAGCAGCTCCCAGCCTCTTGTCAGAGACCCCAAGTCCATCTGGGCAGCACCCTGAGCCCCGGGAAGTCTGCAGCAGGGGGAAGAAGCGCAGACAGCCGGGTTGTCCACGTCTTCACTGCAGGAGATCATGGTTGTGCAGCTGATCAGAGACACCCCTGCTGTGGGACCTTGTGAGGGAATCATAGAATCATAGAATCATAGAATATCCTGAGTTGGAAGGGTCTGCACTGGGCAGTAATAACTTTTGACTTCTCTGGCATGAAATGGTTCGCTATTTCCTTGTTTCCTGGGCTGGGGGTGCAGATGGGGTGTGGATTGTGGGAACCTGGGGAAAGGCACAACAGAGCCAAGAGAGATGCTCAGGCCCCTCACCCCAATCCTGAGCAGGGGTTGCTGTTCCCAGCATGGTATAGAGCCTATAGAAGGGTTTAAAGAAGACGGTAGGAACGAGTCAGGACTGAACTGGTCCTCACAGCTCCAGCTCAGTTTTTGAAGGGTGATGGAGTAGAGACACTAGGGAGGCCGCCCTGATTCTAGGCTTTGAGAAGGCAGAGCTGGGGCCTAACCCACAGGATCTCTCCTTGCTGGGCAGCCCCTCTGAGGTCATCAGGGACGCCACCTTACAATTACAGCTGTTGCTTCTTGTGATGTCACAGCTGGCTGTCCTGTATTAAACCCTGCACTGACGAGGTGTGCAGCGGCACCAACCAGAGAGCAACTTGGGTTTCCATAGCTCCCCTCAGCAAGCCTCTGAGGCCAGGGCTTTGCTGTCTAGGCACAGAGGGTGCCTCTATGGCCCTGGTGAGAAAGGGCCTTCTGATTTCCCTTGCTTCCTCCTCTGTCGGGGCTGCCATTTGGTCTGCAGCAAGGGGAGTGCTGGCAAAGAGAGCTACATGGTTGTGCTGCAGTTCTTCCCACCTGAGTAATGATGCTTCCCCTTGTTTTCTTTACAGAAGAAGCCTCCCAAAACGTTCCGCCATATCAGATTGGAGGTGCGAAGCAACTGGGGAAACCCAGAATACACCTGCATCTATCGAGTGCAGGTTCATGGGTGGATAGAAAAGCCACAAGAATTTCTTAAACACGAATAATAACGTTAGAAAGATGTGGCAGCTCAGTTTCATGTGTTTCAGCCAACCCTGAGGGTGGTCCCTGAAGCAGTGCACTGGGTTTACGTGACAAGGCGTTGGTAGCCGGAGGGGGCTGCAGGGGTGTTCTGAGTTTTAAATTGGGTGTCCTGTATTAAACCCTGCACTGACGAGGTGTGCAGCGGCACCAACCAGAGAGGCTTCCAGAACCAGCTGGAGCCCAGAAAGGATCTTCTTGGGTCTTGGGAGGGGAGCAGACTTTTCCATATGCCTGGCCAGTGTGCTGGTGCTGCGGAGATGCCAGCCAGGCTGGGCAGGTAGGTGCAGGAGAGCCCAGAAAGCTGGGAGGGGAAAGTGAGAAGCCCTGCATGCTGTCTGGATTCCTTCAGCCAGGAAACCCAGCAACCCTCTTTTGTGGGCACAGCCCTGCTCCTTCTCTGGGGAGAGATGAATGGGGCCAGGCTGCTTTCCCCCTGTCACGCCAGAGTTCTTAAGCCACCTTTGCATACCGTGGGTGGTGTGCCACTAGCCAGATCTTACCAAAGGCCCGCGGGCCCTCAGGGGTTCAGCTGTATTGAGCAGAGGAAACTGGTGACAAGCTAGCTCCTCAACAGATGCCTGGAAAATGTGTGTCCCAAAAGTGGGCTGTGATAACCACAGTCTTCCCTCTCCTTTAGAAGAAGCGTCACTCACCAGAAAGGCAGGAGGATTCTCAAGCTCCTTCTTCTTCTGCTTCCAGTCCTTTTTGGTGAGTATTCCTTGACCAAAAATCATCTTTGCAGAGCTAGGGAGAGAGACTGTCCTTGTACACCATTGACAAGCCCATTTCTGTGATGCAGTGAATGCCACCGATGTCCCTTACAGGCAGGCTCCTGCCTGCCTAAGGCTTTGTATGGCTGCTGGCAGTGACAGGCTTGCAGCCAGTAAAATTCCCTAAGTATAGCTTTATAGCTTTGCTTTTTGACCCTGTGAGTAGAATCAACCGTGGTCTCTGTGCATGTTCTCCAGGCACTAGACCACACCACTGGTCTCGTCAGCAGGTCTGTCGGAGCAGGGCTCCTCCATTTTCTAAATTTTCTAAATTCCATTTTCTGGGCCTGGTGTATGACCAGGAGGTTGGGGTGGAAGCCTCTCTCTGCAGTTGCAGCTGTCCCAGCCAAACCCCTCCGTGGGTGTGAAAGAAGAAAATGGGGCTACAGGGATCATTAGCAGTCTAAGAAAATAACTCTCTCTTGATGATGTGACCCACAGCTGGTGACTACTGCTGGACACTGTGGGGAAAAGAAGCATTGCAAGTAAGTCTTGGTGTGGGAAAGCCAATGCCTGCAAAGGCCACGGATCTGCCCTGCTGTGTCCATGTGGAAAATGAGGAGTTTGGTCAAAGGCTCATCACTGCTGAGACAGAGAGTGGGTGGTGGGCAATTGTGTTGGTCAGTCCATCTTGGCACCTGGATGGGCTTCAATGTGCAGACGGATCTTCCCAAGTGACCTGTGCAGGGACAGGATGAAGAGAGGAGCACTTTGGCAGAAGAGGCGTTTGCTCCCTCTGTACTGCTGGGAGAGGCTGGGTGGGATAGGAAAGCAAATGGGAATGCAGACGGTGCTCTGCTGAGCATGGCTAGTTAAAGAGCCCGACTATTGGGTTGGGATCTCTCAAAACTGCCTCAAAGCAGGGGAAAATTTTGCCAGCTGTTACTGGGGCATTCTCCTTTGGGAAGCCCTGGCAGTGCTCCTCGTGCTTTCTCCAGTGGAGTGTCTTTATCTTCCAGACAACGTTAGCGGTGCCTGAAGCAGAGCACAAGTCTACCGGGTAAGAGTGCTTTCTTGACATGGAAGTTTTCCTGGGGATTTGGCTCAGCCAGCTGTGTGCTATTTTTGCACTCCCTTGCCTTGTTTTCAGGGCTCCCAACCTTTACCTAGGGTAGTGGAAAGGAGCCTTTTGTAAACCAGAGTAAGGGAAAAGGGGCTGAGGGGGTTGGGGAAGGGGGGAGGTAGATGGCCCATGGGAACCCTTTCCTCCGATGGGCAGCTGCTGGACAAGATCTGCTTTCCCTTTGCCTCCAGGACCTCACTGGTTTGGCGTGACCAGAAGAGGCAGGAGCTCCAGGAGAAGGAAGCCCATGTGTCTGCTGTAGTGGAACAGTTTGTGCAGGCAGTGAGCAAGGTTCTGGAAGATAATCACATCCAAGGGGAGAAGAGAGAGGTAAAGGTGCTGGGGGCGAGTCAGAGAGCTCAGTGCCCTCTGAGGGGTTCCTCCTGCTGGTTCCTCTAGGCCCTTTTCGGTGGTAGCTCTGTCCTTGTGCTGCCTGCCCCACACCTGACTGCCAGGGCTCAGTTTTGCTTGCACTCTGAGCAGCACTGTGAACTTCTCCCTGGGCTGGGTGTCCAGCCAGGCACCTGCTGGGCTTGGCTCAGCTTTGGAGGCCCTTCCTAGAAACTTGCAGGTCAGTCCCATCCTCCGGCCCAGCTGGAAGGGGGCCTCTGCATGCAGCAGCTGGCTCAGGGCATGACTCCATCTCCAGGCTGGTCTGCAGAGTACACAGGGTGGGGAACATGGCTCTCAGGCAGAACCTGAAGGCGGTCTGTGCTTTGGCTCTGGACACTGGTGGCCTTTTCCAGGCTTCACGTGGTTCATCTGGGAATGCTCACAGTCTGGCACCTTTTCTGACAGGTCTTGCCTTGGGTTTTCTGACACGGAGCCCTTCCTTAGCTCTCTGCTAGGAGTCTGCTCATGCAGAACTGCTGTGTGTTTGTGCTCACTGCTGTATCTCCATTCCTTTTTTTTTTTATTATTATTTTTCCCCAGAACATTCTGCACTTCACAAGGAACGCATTTGAAAAGGCGCTTAAAATCTACACCTGGATGCCTGACTGGGCCCTGAAATCCTTAGGTATGTAGACAGAGTTCAGCTTGTGTCTGACTCTCCCCAAAGCAACAAGCTCTGCATTCAGCGTGAGAAACACATCATAATTCACTGCTTCTGCTAATCTCCTGCCTGTCCTGGTGAACTTCTTCCCATATTCATTTCAGGTGCCACAATTGATGTGCAGAGGACTTCCAAGAGTTATGGTGGGAAAGACGCAAAGAAGTGGTGGATTTTTCCACTCTTTTCTTTTGCAAAATATCCAGAGACTATATTGCAGGTATTGCAAGAGAAATTGTGACAGCTGGTTTACTTTCTTGCTTTCTGGTTGGGAGACCATGCGTTTCTAGCGTGGGTGGGAGTTCTGTGAGTGTGCTGAGCCATGGAAGCTGCAAGAGATGTTCTCTATTCCCCCCAGCACTGATCTGGTCAACCAAATCAGCCTGAAGAATGACTGAAATGGCCCTCACAGGTCCAGCTCAGTTTTTGAAGGGTGATGGAGTGCCATACATGTACATTAGGAACACCACCCTGCCTCTGCCTTTCAGAAAGCCTCTCAGGCCTCTGCCTTTGAGAAAGCAGAACTGGATTGCGAAAGGCAATTGAGCCTAGGCACTCTCAAAACTTGTGCATCTTCACCTTCTGTTCATAGCCTAGCGTTTACCTGTGAGCTGAACTGCGACCTATAGAGAAGGCAAGGTCTGTGGCTCCTTGCTGAACAGCCAGATCTGTTGGCCCTCTGACTGCCTTGCCACTGACGGTCACTGGCTTTCTCGTTGCAGCCCAGTATCTCCCCAGGCGACTGCTGGGCCTTCCAAGGATCTCAGGGACACGTCGTCATTCGGTTGCCGGTGAAAATCTGGCCAGCAGCTTTTACCATCTGGCATATCTCCAGGACAGTCTCTCCTTCCGGAGAAGTCAGCAGCGCCCCCAGAGAGTTTGCTGTCTCTGTAAGTCTCTGCCTGGCACTTCTTTTTGGGAGGCCCTGGCCGCAAGGAAAAGCAGCGCCAGAAAGCGTGGTGTGTTCCCTCAGGTATCTGAGGATTGGTTGCTGCAGAGCACCGCATCCTATCGAGGGGCACTGGAGACACTTGAGCATTGTTAGACACGCCTGGAACCTTCTTCTGTGGTTCACAGACAAGGATCTGGGAGCAATTGCTCCAAGTGCCCTGACTTGGGTTCACTCTCACTTGCACTAGAATACTGCTAGAGCCAAGGAAGGTGGGAAAGGGTTCCCAGCTTTGGCCTCAGCATATTCTTTTACTGATGGCCTGCTTGAGACTGACCTGCCCCCATCATCTCTTGTCTTTGAGGGAGTGGATGAGGACAAAATGGAAACGCTCCTTGGGCTATTCACCTACAACGTGGATGGAATGATTGCTCAGACCTTCCATGTGCAGGTATGGCAAGTGCGTGTGGGCAGGATGGCAGGGAGGAAGGACGGGTTGTCTGCTAGTCTCTGGAAGAGAGGGTTCAGATGATCACCCAAGCCACCCTCTGCTCTCCCATGTGGCTGCCTCCTGCTGGCAGGATGAGGTGGTTAGCCCACCTTTGGAAGTGCTTTCCTTTTCTTTCTGGTAAAGCAGAAAAAGCAGCAGTGGGAAGGGGCTCTGGAAGGGAATTAGTCCCCTTTAGGGCGAGGAGGAAGAACTGGGGGTGGGAGGGGAGATTGCAGACATCTGTCTCCATCAGCAAGACTGTCCCAGTGTCCCAAGGCAGCATAGGCAGCAGAGCAACTTGGGTTTCCATAGCTCCCCTCAGCAAGCCTCTGAGGCCAGGGCTTTGCTGTCTAGGCACAGAGGGTGCCTCTATGGCCCTGGTGAGAAAGGGCCTTCTGATTTCCCTTGCTTCCTCCTCTGTCGGGGCTGCCATTTGGTCTGCAGCAAGGGGAGTGCTGGCAAAGAGAGCTACATGGTTGTGCTGCAGTTCTTCCCACCTGAGTAATGATGCTTCCCCTTGTTTTCTTTACAGAAGAAGCCTCCCAAAACGTTCCGCCATATCAGATTGGAGGTGCGAAGCAACTGGGGAAACCCAGAATACACCTGCATCTATCGAGTGCAGGTTCATGGGTGGATAGAAAAGCCACAAGAATTTCTTAAACACGAATAATAACGTTAGAAAGACGTGGCAGCTCAGTTTCATGTGTTTCAGCCAACCCTGAGGGTGGTCCCTGAAGCAGTGCACTGGGTTTACGTGACAAGGCGTTGGTAGCCGGAGGGGGCTGCAGGGGTATTCTGAGTTTTAAACTGGGTGTCGCTGCCATTCTGCAGCCACCCCCTGACAGTATAAAAGCAGTCCCTAGGGAGGGCCATGACCCAGGAATGCTGCAAACAGGACGCCCAAATGGGATAGGCTTGGCAGTTAGCACAGGCAGTTTGCGTGGGGCTGGGAGGAGCATGGGGAGTATCCTCTCCTCCCTTTCCCACCTCCCTTTCTCTTCCTCCCCTCTCCTCTGGGAACTCTGCCTCTTACAACTTAGAATTTTAGCAAGGAAGCTACCACAGGGAGTTCTAGCGAGCCTGCTAGTTTGCCGTGGTTGGACCCCAGCAGAAGGCTGTTGTCGAGAAAAATGAATGGAGACCCAGACAGAGGTCCCACGCAAACATGTGAGTGCACAGGGCTCGGGCTGCCAGAGTGCCAGATACAGGATGCATCTCGGGATGCGAGTGCCAGAGCCTGGCCCTTGCAGTGCAGGGCAGCAGAGACAACTCCTGCATCAGATGCGACCAGGTGAATGATTTACTCAGCCTTGTGGCTGACCTGAAGGAAGAGGTGGGGAGGCTGAGGAGCGTTAGGGAGAGTGAGACGGAGATAGATTGGTGGAGCCCGTCCCTAGCAGCCCTGAGGCTTAGGCAGCCAGCAGAGGCTCCGTGAGAAGCACGTCACCCCCTACTGCCTTGTGAGCAGCTAATAGGAGGGGACCAGCAGGCAGACAGAGCTCCTGCCACAGAGAACCCCCTCTCGTCTCTTCTCCTCTTCTCTTCTCCCCCTAACAATGATGGTGATGAACTGGGGGACAGGGGGCAATGGCAAAACACTGAGGTCAGTATTACAAACGTAACAGGTACACCAGCCCGGTGGTTCCCCTACGTCCCCAGCTGCCCCTGCAGAACAGGTACGCTGCTCTGCGAGGACAACTGGACAATGGTGAAGGTGATGGCTCTTCCTACGTGGAGGTGTCACCAAAGTCTAATCAGACTACCCCTTGCATTAAAACCTCCTCCTTAAAAAGGAGGTTTTTGTTGTTTCAGGTAGGCAGTGATGAAATAGGAAGGCCTTCTCTAAGGACTATGAAGAAGGACTTCAGAGCCTTGGGGAGACTGGCCAAGGGTTCGGGAGCGCAAGTCGTGTTCTCCTCTACCCCTCCAGTTAGAGGAAGAAATGAGGGACTGGACGTAATGAGCTATCAGATTAAGACTTGGCTTCGAGTCTGGTATCACTGGCAGGGGGTTGGGTTTTTTGACCTTGGCTCAATTTACATGAGACCAGGCCTGCTGAGAACAGACAGGAATAGCTTATTCCACCATCAGAAAAGGGTTTTAGGATGAGATTTGGCTTTTTTCAGTTGGTATGAAGGGGGGTGGGGTGGAACCGGGGTCACTAGAATGGAGCCTGAATGTAACATGCCAGTTCTTGTGGGTGAGGAATGTGCTAGCAAGACATTGCAGTCTTGTGTTGAGATGGCGAAGATGCTAAAACTTATCTGAATTAATATTTAGCTACATATATGGTAAAATATCCTAATTATCGGGGATGTAAATTGAAACCTAAAAATATCCTAATTACTTGGGATGTAGATGAGAACCTTATGAGAAGCAGATGTAAAAAGATATCGCTCAAGGCCAATGGATGAGGGAAGGACGAACAACTTGTTGGCAGGAAACAAGGCAAAGATAAACAAAAAACTTCTAAATACTGTCCAACAGAAGGTCAAAGTCCAGAAAGGCAGAACATTTAACCTCCTCTTCTTCGTTGCCTTCATCCTGAAAGCCCCCTGCCCACGACCACCAGGCTACATTGCACAGGCACAACCAGAAGGAGTTAAGGGCGAGGAGTATGGAAATGAGCACTTGGAAGAGATCTGCCTTTTTGGGGAAAATAATGAATATGTATTAGAGCTCATGTAACATGTAACAGTATTCATGTATAATGTTGTGAGAAACGACCGGGCAGGTGTGCACCTTTTTGAGGGAAGCTATTCCCAGTGCGCCCAGTGCACCGCAATAAAGTATGCCTACTTTACAACACCATGGTTGTGGAGTCTTTTCTGCGTGTCAGTGTCTTGGTGAAGGAGGAGGATGGCATAACATTCTGCAGGAAGGACACAAGGGTTGGTTAACTATAGAAACACCCAAGTATGGTCAAGAGGGTATTAGGGCTTTTCCGTCCCAAAAGGTGGCATTTACAGCAATGCACGCAGTATGGGTAACAACCAGGAGGAGCTGGAGGCCACTGTGCTAGAGGAAACTTTGATGTAGTTGCCATCACAGAAACCTGGCTCTCTGATTCTAGGCTTTTGTAGTAGGTTTACGTGGCAAGGTTTTGGTAGCAGGAGGCCATAGGGGTGGTTTCTGTGAGAAAGATCTAGAAGCTGCCCCATGTTTGGGAAGGGCCCCATTGTTTTCCAGAGCTGAGCCAGTAAGTGATGTTGTTTTGCGCCTCTGTGAGAGCATATTTATGCTCTCACAGAGCATAATTAAGCTCTCATTGCTTTCTACAACCTCCTCAGGAGGTTGTAGAAAGCAATGAGGTGGCCTCTTGGCCTTCTCTTCTCCAGCCTCGACAACCCAGGTGCCCTCAGCCTCTCCTCACAGGACAAAGCTTTCACCAGCTTTGTTGCCCTCCTCTGGATGCTTTCAAGGACGTTCACATCCCTTTTATATCGTGGAGCCCAGAAGTGCACACAACACTCAAGGTGAGGCTGCACACACAGTAAATACAGCAAGATAATTAGTTATTAATTAATTAATTAATTAAATGCAGCAAGATAATTAACAGCTGGCTTTACTGGGTTGAATGCACTCCAGAACAACGTAAGGGGCAAGGAAGGGGGATGCTGGGGACAGTGGCGTGGCCTGACAAGGGAGGTCCTGGGGTCTGGGGGCCCTCCCGTGCTGAGTTTTCGCCTCCTTCCCAGCCACACAGTTTGGGCAGGTCCTTGTGCACCTGGACACCACACAGCAGGATTTAGCTGGTGTTCTCAAGGACAACACCGTGCTGCTGGCAGAGGCGAGTCTCAGCAGCATGTGCTGGGGTGGGAGGGGTCCCCATCCTGTCCCCCCTGCTCACTCCCTTCCCCACTGACCCCCCTGCAGGTCCAGAAGACGATGAAGGAAAACCTGGCCATTGCAGGGGACAACCTTGCTGACATAGAAGCCCGCATCAAGCGGCTGCAAAAGTGAGAGCACCCTGGAGCACCTCCCTGAGCATCTGCATCCCCCCCCAGCGTCATGGTCCCCTGGGAATCTCTCCCTCTGCCTGCAAGTAGCTGTCCCTGTTTGTGTGTACCTGGCCGTGCTCCCCTGCACAGAACGGGGCTGTGGAGGGGCCCTTCCCAGCCCTCCAATAGCACCCAGGGGTGGGTCACTGCCCCCCATACCTGTGGTCACGCTGAGGTCTGTTTGATGCCCTCTGCTAGCCCCACACACTGGTAAGCTGCCAAGCAGACATTCAGCAGGCGTATTTGGCTTTGCTCCATCACTGTTTTCAGCAACAAATATATTGCTGCTTCTCTCTTACAAGGGAAGTGCGTGATTCCTTTTGCAACACAGGGAGAAGCACAGATTTCTGAGCTGGGATTCTTCTTGTTGTTTCATATTGCTCACTGTGGGGTGCATCAAACACCCAGCAGGCCACCAACTGCTCGGCAGCATCATGCAGTCAGCACCGGCCATGCAGAATGTCTGCCCTGCCCTTCCCCGCTAATAAAAGACTGCGGATTATTGGTAGGGTTATTGATAAAGGGCTGTGGTTTATTGGTAGGGTTAGAAGAGAAAGGGTCGTGGTGGATGGCTTCCAAGGGCAGATGCCAGCCCTGGAGGAAGGACCCAGTGGAGGATGTCCCTCTTCAGCAGGACCAGGATGAGGAAGGCGAGCTGCAGGCCGGCAAAGGACACCAGAAATCTCCTGCAGAACAGAAGAAGGTTCAGACAGAGCCAGCGATAAATTTGTCCCAGCTCTTCCCAGCCATCCTCTTTAAGCGCTGCCATGGGACCCTGTGCCGTGCTGGGAGCAACAGATACTGCTCAGGAGTGGGGTGAGGAACCTGCCTATCCCTCTTGGCTCTGTGGTACTTTGAGGGCCAGGGGAGGCTGAAATCCACACCCCGCCTGCTTCCCCAACCCAGGAAACAAAGAAATGCTGAAGCAGTTCATCCTGGAGAAGTCAAAAGCTGCCTAACGCCTTGGGAGCCACGACCTCCGAGAGCAACTCACCGCAGCCAAGTAGTGATTCTGTGCCTCCTTGATGCCAACTGTTCATCCTACAGGACAAGGCAAAGCAGGGCCACGTGTTGGGGCACGCAAAACAGGGAAGGCATTGGGGGCGCTCAGACCCCCTCCCTCGTTCCCACTGAGGTGAATGGCCCCATGTCCTCTGGGGCCGAGTCCAGACCGCCCCCCCCCAGCCCCACAGCAGGGGTATCTCTCCTACCAGCTGCGCAGCCACGATCTCCTGCATCAAAGTCTTGGGCAGCTTGGCCGCCTGCTTCCTCTTCCCCCTGTTACAGACACCACAGAGTTTCTGGGCTGCGAGAAGAGACCTCGGCCAGCATTAGGACTTCCCCCTTGACTGAGGTGGCCAGGAGGGGCTCAGGGTGCTGCCCAGCCTCTGCTGGAGCAGGGACGAGGCATCTCATCGTCCCAGCACCGCATAAACCTACACTCCCTCCCTGCATCCTCTGCCTCCTCCCTGCCCCAGGCCTTGGGGGTGGGGGGGTCTCTGACAAGAGGCTGGGAGCTGCTCACAGTCGTGCAGCATTGCTAAAAGGAGTCAAGAGTTGCTCAGAGATGCTTGGAGCTGCTTAGGAGAAGGCAAAAGGCTCCCCAGAGCAGCTGTGAGGAGCTGAAAGGAGCCCCCAAACTGTGACACAGGTGCCTGGATGCTGTGCAGATCCTCCCCGCTGTCTACCCCTGGTCGGGGTCAGGGCCCTGTCCCCACTCACGTGGCAGTTTGTGTTTCAAGAGCCTCCTTTCTCTCCCGGAGGTGCTTAATCTCCTCCCTCAGCGCCTGGAGAAACAAAGGACCAGGTTGTGAGTCCACCCTACACCTGCTTGGAGGGGGCTTCCCCCCCCACAAACACGTTGATCTCCCCTCCCTCCTGCCCTCAGGACCTTGTTGATCTCGGCGCTTTCAGCAACAGCCTTTTCCAGCTCTGCACGCCTCCGTTCGCACTGCAAAGCAACCGGGACACATGGCATGGAGTCACGGTGGGAAAGGGAATCCCCAGCCTATCCCCAGGGCTCTGCAAGGCCAGGCCAGAACCAGGGCGGCAAGCGCTAAGGCGTTCTGGGGATCGCAGCACTCCCCAGCAGCTCTGCCGTGCCCCTGTTGGATTTCTGCCGTTGGGTTACAGACCTTGAAGAACTCCTCCAGCGCCGCTTCCAAATCAGCCCTTGCCTGACGGAGCTGTGCCAACACCTCTGCCATGTTCTGGCCGCACTCCTGCGCACGCTCCAGGGACCCCTTCACACCCTCTGCCTCCATGGCTTCACCTGCACGTCACAAGCCAGCACAGCGTGAGGAGCATGGCCATGGGCTCAGACTGCAGCACCAGCAGCTCCCTATCCTTCGAGTCCTGCATCTCCGTCAGCTCTTAATTGCGGGCCTACATGTGCTCCAAGACCCCTTCATGACCCCCCCCCAGTGCCTGCACCTGCACAGCGTGCACAGGGCTGCTCGACCCGTGGGCCTCCGTGAGGCCACCTCCAGTGTCAGCATCCCACCCTGTGACGTTACCAGTGCCCACAGCCCCTGGGACCCCTTTCCTTTGCCCCCCTGCCAGCCTCAGCTGCCCCACGCAGCTCTCCCTCGTGGCCCCAAGACAGCTGGGGGGGCTCCTGCCCGCCCCTCACTGCTTGCAGCCTCACACGCAGCCCTGTTCACCCCCTCGCCCGCCTGCGGGCTGTACGGGCTCCGGGGAGGTCACTCTGCCCTCACCCTCTTCTCCCAGTTTGGCGGCCTCACCCTGCGTGGCAGCCGTGGTGTGGCTTGTCAGAAGCACCCCCAAAAGCCAGACACAGCAGAAAACCTCAGCAAGCAGCCCTCCCTATACTCTCTGAGGCAGCCGTATCACAATGACACACCATGGTGACACAATGGTGACATAGCCACTGCTGCCCACTGGGACATGGCTGGCACTGAGACCATGGGGGACAATGAGACAGGGCGGTCACAGAGATCACGGGGGACAGTGCAAGTGCTTTGCACAAGTCCATGAAGATGATGTCCGTTGCTCTTTCCCCACCCACCAAAGCTGTAACCCCATCATAGATTCTTGTTGTGCGCCTGCGCGGGGGCTCCGTCTGCACTGGTTCCCAAGCCCTCACCTCCCTCCTCTGCACCCCTTGTGCTGAGGCTGTTGGGGCGTATTTGGGGCTAGCACATGCCATATAAGGGCATATGACGTCATCCCTCCTTTATGACGTCACAGCCAGACACAGTATATAAGGCGGCTGTGGTGGAGCTCGGCTGCCCACTCGAGTGGAACCACGACAGCTTTGAGAAGGCAGAGCTGCGGACTAACCCACAGGATCTCTCCTTGCTGGGCAGCCCCTCTGAGGTCATCAGGGACGCCACCTTACAATTACAGCTGTTGCTTCTTGTGATGTCACAGCTGGCTGTCCTGTATTAAACCCTGCACTGACGAGGTGTGCAGCGGCACCAACCAGAGAGGCTTCCAGAACCAGCCGGAGCCCAGAAAGGATCTTCTTGGGTCTTGGGAGGGGAGCAGACTTTTCCATATGCCTGGCCAGTGTGCTGGTGCTGCGGAGATGCCAGCCAGGCTGGGCAGGTAGGTGCAGGAGAGCCCAGAAAGCTGGGAGGGGAAAGTGAGAAGCCCTGCATGCTGTCTGGATTCCTTCAGCCAGGAAACCCAGCAACCCTCTTTTGTGGGCACAGCCCTGCTCCTTCTCTGGGGAGAGATGAATGGGGCCAGGCTGCTTTCCCCCCTGTCACGCCAGAGTTCTTAAGCCACCTTTGCATACCGTGGGTGGTGTGCCACTAGCCAGATCTTACCAAAGGCCCGCGGGCCCTCAGGGGTTCAGCTGTATTGAGCAGAGGAAACTGGTGACAAGCTAGCTCCTCAACAGATGCCTGGAAAATGTGTGTCCCAAAAGTGGGCTGTGATAACCACAGTCTTCCCTCTCCTTTAGAAGAAGCGTCACTCACCAGAAAGGCAGGAGGATTCTCAAGCTCCTTCTTCTTCTGCTTCCAGTCCTTTTTGGTGAGTATTCCTTGACCAAAAATCATCTTTGCAGAGCTAGGGAGAGAGACTGTCCTTGTACACCATTGACAAGCCCATTTCTGTGATGCAGTGAATGCCACCGATGTCCCTTACAGGCAGGCTCCTGCCTGCCTAAGGCTTTGTATGGCTGCTGGCAGTGACAGGCTTGCAGCCAGTAAAATTCCCTAAGTATAGCTATATAGCTTTGCTTTTTGACCCTGTGAGTAGAATCAACCGTGGTCTCTGTGCATGTTCTCCAGGCACTAGACCACACCACTGGTCTCGTCAGCAGGTCTGTCGGAGCAGGGCTCCTCCATTTTCTAAATTTTCTAAATTCCATTTTCTGGGCCTGGTGTATGACCAGGAGGTTGGGGTGGAAGCCTCTCTCTGCAGTTGCAGCTGTCCCAGCCAAACCCCTCCGTGGGTGTGAAAGAAGAAAATGGGGCTACAGGGATCATTAGCAGTCTAAGAAAATAACTCTCTCTTGATGATGTGACCCACAGCTGGTGACTACTGCTGGACACTGTGGGGAAAAGAAGCATTGCAAGTAAGTCTTGGTGTGGGAAAGCCAATGCCTGCAAAGGCCACGGATCTGCCCTGCTGTGTCCATGTGGAAAATGAGGAGTTTGGTCAAAGGCTCATCACTGCTGAGACAGAGAGTGGGTGGTGGGCAATTGTGTTGGTCAGTCCATCTTGGCACCTGGATGGGCTTCAATGTGCAGACGGATCTTCCCAAGTGACCTGTGCAGGGACAGGATGAAGAGAGGAGCACTTTGGCAGAAGAGGCGTTTGCTCCCTCTGTACTGCTGGGAGAGGCTGGGTGGGATAGGAAAGCAAATGGGAATGCAGACGGTGCTCTGCTGAGCATGGCTAGTTAAAGAGCCCGACTATTGGGTTGGGATCTCTCAAAACTGCCTCAAAGCAGGGGAAAATTTTGCCAGCTGTTACTGGGGCATTCTCCTTTGGGAAGCCCTGGCAGTGCTCCTCGTGCTTTCTCCAGTGGAGTGTCTTTATCTTCCAGACAACGTTAGCGGTGCCTGAAGCAGAGCACAAGTCTACCGGGTAAGAGTGCTTTCTTGACATGGAAGTTTTCCTGGGGATTTGGCTCAGCCAGCTGTGTGCTATTTTTGCACTCCCTTGCCTTGTTTTCAGGGCTCCCAACCTTTACCTAGGGTAGTGGAAAGGAGCCTTTTGTAAACCAGAGTAAGGGAAAAGGGGCTGAGGGGGTTGGGGAAGGGGGGAGGTAGATGGCCCATGGGAACCCTTTCCTCCGATGGGCAGCTGCTGGACAAGATCTGCTTTCCCTTTGCCTCCAGGACCTCACTGGTTTGGCGTGACCAGAAGAGGCAGGAGCTCCAGGAGAAGGAAGCCCATGTGTCTGCTGTAGTGGAACAGTTTGTGCAGGCAGTGAGCAAGGTTCTGGAAGATAATCACATCCAAGGGGAGAAGAGAGAGGTAAAGGTGCTGGGGGCGAGTCAGAGAGCTCAGTGCCCTCTGAGGGGTTCCTCCTGCTGGTTCCTCTAGGCCCTTTTCGGTGGTAGCTCTGTCCTTGTGCTGCCTGCCCCACACCTGACTGCCAGGGCTCAGTTTTGCTTGCACTCTGAGCAGCACTGTGAACTTCTCCCTGGGCTGGGTGTCCAGCCAGGCACCTGCTGGGCTTGGCTCAGCTTTGGAGGCCCTTCCTAGAAACTTGCAGGTCAGTCCCATCCTCCGGCCCAGCTGGAAGGGGGCCTCTGCATGCAGCAGCTGGCTCAGGGCATGACTCCATCTCCAGGCTGGTCTGCAGAGTACACAGGGTGGGGAACATGGCTCTCAGGCAGAACCTGAAGGCGGTCTGTGCTTTGGCTCTGGACACTGGTGGCCTTTTCCAGGCTTCACGTGGTTCATCTGGGAATGCTCACAGTCTGGCACCTTTTCTGACAGGTCTTGCCTTGGGTTTTCTGACACGGAGCCCTTCCTTAGCTCTCTGCTAGGAGTCTGCTCATGCAGAACTGCTGTGTGTTTGTGCTCACTGCTGTATCTCCATTCCTTTTTTTTATTATTATTATTTTTCCCCAGAACATTCTGCACTTCACAAGGAACGCATTTGAAAAGGCGCTTAAAATCTACACCTGGATGCCTGACTGGGCCCTGAAATCCTTAGGTATGTAGACAGAGTTCAGCTTGTGTCTGACTCTCCCCAAAGCAACAAGCTCTGCATTCAGCGTGAGAAACACATCATAATTCACTGCTTCTGCTAATCTCCTGCCTGTCCTGGTGAACTTCTTCCCATATTCATTTCAGGTGCCACAATTGATGTGCAGAGGACTTCCAAGAGTTATGGCGGGAAAGACGCAAAGAAGTGGTGGATTTTTCCACTCTTTTCTTTTGCAAAATATCCAGAGACCATATTGCAGGTATTGCAAGAGAAATTGTGACAGCTGGTTTACTTTCTTGCTTTCTGGTTGGGAGACCATGCGTTTCTAGCGTGGGTGGGAGTTCTGTGAGTGTGCTGAGCCATGGAAGCTGCAAGAGATGTTCTCTATTCCCCCCAGCACTGATCTGGTCAACCAAATCAGCCTGAAGAATGACTGAAATGGCCCTCACAGGTCCAGCTCAGTTTTTGAAGGGTGATGGAGTGCCATACATGTACATTAGGAACACCACCCTGCCTCTGCCTTTCAGAAAGCCTCTCAGGCCTCTGCCTTTGAGAAAGCAGAACTGGATTGCGAAAGGCAATTGAGCCTAGGCACTCTCAAAACTTGTGCATCTTCACCTTCTGTTCATAGCCTAGCGTTTACCTGTGAGCTGAACTGCGACCTATAGAGAAGGCAAGGTCTGTGGCTCCTTGCTGAACAGCCAGATCTGTTGGCCCTCTGACTGCCTTGCCACTGACGGTCACTGGCTTTCTCGTTGCAGCCCAGTATCTCCCCAGGCGACTGCTGGGCCTTCCAAGGATCTCAGGGACACGTCGTCATTCGGTTGCCGGTGAAAATCTGGCCAGCAGCTTTTACCATCTGGCATATCTCCAGGACAGTCTCTCCTTCCGGAGAAGTCAGCAGCGCCCCCAGAGAGTTTGCTGTCTCTGTAAGTCTCTGCCTGGCACTTCTTTTTGGGAGGCCCTGGCCGCAAGGAAAAGCAGCGCCAGAAAGCGTGGTGTGTTCCCTCAGGTATCTGAGGATTGGTTGCTGCAGAGCACCGCATCCTATCGAGGGGCACTGGAGACACTTGAGCATTGTTAGACACGCCTGGAACCTTCTTCTGTGGTTCACAGACAAGGATCTGGGAGCAATTGCTCCAAGTGCCCTGACTTGGGTTCACTCTCACTTGCACTAGAATACTGCTAGAGCCAAGGAAGGTGGGAAAGGGTTCCCAGCTTTGGCCTCAGCATATTCTTTTACTGATGGCCTGCTTGAGACTGACCTGCCCCCATCATCTCTTGTCTTTGAGGGAGTGGATGAGGACAAAATGGAAACGCTCCTTGGGCTATTCACCTACAACGTGGATGGAATGATTGCTCAGACCTTCCATGTGCAGGTATGGCAAGTGCGTGTGGGCAGGATGGCAGGGAGGAAGGACGGGTTGTCTGCTAGTCTCTGGAAGAGAGGGTTCAGATGATCACCCAAGCCACCCTCTGCTCTCCCATGTGGCTGCCTCCTGCTGGCAGGATGAGGTGGTTAGCCCACCTTTGGAAGTGCTTTCCTTTTCTTTCTGGTAAAGCAGAAAAAGCAGCAGTGGGAAGGGGCTCTGGAAGGGAATTAGTCCCCTTTAGGGCGAGGAGGAAGAACTGGGGGTGGGAGGGGAGATTGCAGACATCTGTCTCCATCAGCAAGACTGTCCCAGTGTCCCAAGGCAGCATAGGCAGCAGAGCAACTTGGGTTTCCATAGCTCCCCTCAGCAAGCCTCTGAGGCCAGGGCTTTGCTGTCTAGGCACAGAGGGTGCCTCTATGGCCCTGGTGAGAAAGGGCCTTCTGATTTCCCTTGCTTCCTCCTCTGTCGGGGCTGCCATTTGGTCTGCAGCAAGGGGAGTGCTGGCAAAGAGAGCTACATGGTTGTGCTGCAGTTCTTCCCACCTGAGTAATGATGCTTCCCCTTGTTTTCTTTACAGAAGAAGCCTCCCAAAACGTTCCGCCATATCAGATTGGAGGTGCGAAGCAACTGGGGAAACCCAGAATACACCTGCATCTATCAAGTGCAGGTTCATGGGTGGATAGAAAAGCCACAAGAATTTCTTAAACACGAATAATAACGTTAGAAAGACGTGGCAGCTCAGTTTCATGTGTTTCAGCCAACCCTGAGGGTGGTCCCTGAAGCAGTGCACTGGGTTTACGTGACAAGGCGTTGGTAGCCGGAGGGGGCTGCAGGGGTATTCTGAGTTTTAAACTGGGTGTCGCTGCCATTCTGCAGCCACCCCCTGACAGTATAAAAGCAGTCCCTAGGGAGGGCCATGACCCAGGAATGCTGCAAACAGGACGCCCAAATGGGATAGGCTTGGCAGTTAGCACAGGCAGTTTGCGTGGGGCTGGGAGGAGCATGGGGAGTATCCTCTCCTCCCTTTCCCACCTCCCTTTCTCTTCCTCCCCTCTCCTCTGGGAACTCTGCCTCTTACAACTTAGAATTTTAGCAAGGAAGCTACCACAGGGAGTTCTAGCGAGCCTGCTAGTTTGCCGTGGTTGGACCCCAGCAGAAGGCTGTTGTCGAGAAAAATGAATGGAGACCCAGACAGAGGTCCCACGCAAACATGTGAGTGCACAGGGCTCGGGCTGCCAGAGTGCCAGATACAGGATGCATCTCGGGATGCGAGTGCCAGAGCCTGGCCCTTGCAGTGCAGGGCAGCAGAGACAACTCCTGCATCAGATGCGACCAGGTGAATGATTTACTCAGCCTTGTGGCTGACCTGAAGGAAGAGGTGGGGAGGCTGAGGAGCGTTAGGGAGAGTGAGACGGAGATAGATTGGTGGAGCCCGTCCCTAGCAGCCCTGAGGCTTAGGCAGCCAGCAGAGGCTCCGTGAGAAGCACGTCACCCCCTACTGCCTTGTGAGCAGCTAATAGGAGGGGACCAGCAGGCAGACAGAGCTCCTGCCACAGAGAACCCCCTCTCGTCTCTTCTCCTCTTCTCTTCTCCCCCTAACAATGATGGTGATGAACTGGGGGACAGGGGGCAATGGCAAAACACTGAGGTCAGTATTACAAACGTAACAGGTACACCAGCCCGGTGGTTCCCCTACGTCCCCAGCTGCCCCTGCAGAACAGGTACGCTGCTCTGCGAGGACAACTGGACAATGGTGAAGGTGATGGCTCTTCCTATGTGGAGGTGTCACCAAAGTCTAATCAGACTACCCCTTTGTCGTGGTTCCACTCGAACGGGCAGCCGAGCTCCACCACAGCCTCTCTCTCACTCCCCCTCCTCAAAGAGGAACGGGGAGAAAATATGTGAAAAGGGGCTCAAGGGTTGAGATAAGGACGAGAAAATCACGCAATAATTATTGTAACGGGCAAAACAGACTCGGCATAAGGAGATAGTAAGATTTATTGCCTATTACTAACAAGCGAGAGAAGTGAGAAAACAAAGGAAAAAGCAAACCAAAAGCACCTTCCCCTATAACCCCCATTCCCGCATAACCCTGACCTCGCGATGTGAAGAGAAATCTGAGGTCACGGGTTCGAGACGCAGCATGGGGGTGCAACGTTCCTCCTTTTTTCCCCCATCCACGCTCTTCCACCTCCTCCCCCCGCGCGGCGCAAGGGAACGGGAGAATGGGGGTTATGGTCAGTTTACAGCACTTCTTCTCTGCCGCTCCTTCTCGGTCACTCTCGTCCCCTGTGCTGTGGGGTCCCACCCACGGGATGCAGTCCTTGATGAACTGATCTGGCGTGGGCTTCCCACAGGCAGCAGGTCTTCCAGAACTGCTCCAGATATGGGTCCGTACCACGGGGTCCATCCCTCAGGAGAAAACTGCTCCAACCTGGCTCCCCTACGGGCAGCAGCTCCTGCCAGGTCACCTGCTCCTGCGTGGGCTCCTCTCCACGGGCTACAGGTCCGGCCCGGAATCTGCTCCGGCAGGGGTCTTCCACAGGCGGCAGCCTCCGTCGGTGCAGGGCCACCTGCTCCACCGTGGTCTCCTCCACGGGCTGCAGCATGGAACCCTGCTCCACCGTGGTACTCCATGGGCTGCAGGGAGACATCCTGCTTCACCATGGTCCTCACCACAGGCCACAGGGGACTTCTGCTCCGGCATCTGGAGCACCTCTCCTCCTCCTTCTACACTGACCTTGGTGCCTGCAAGGCCGTTTCTCACTGCTCTCTCCCTCCCAGCTGCTGTGTGGCGCAGCGTTTTTTTCCCTGTCTTAAATATGCTCTCACAGAGGCGCAAACAACATTGCTTATTGGCTCAGCTCTGGAAAACAATGGGGCCCTTCCCAAACATGGGGCAGCTTCTAGATCTTTCTCACAGAAACCACCCCTATGGCCCCCTGCTACCAAAACCTTGCCACGTAAACCCACTACACCTTTCTCAAAAGCATCCTCTCCTGGGTTGCCCCACACGATGATGTCTTCAACGTACATCCACGGGTCCTGAGGGAACCGGTGGACTTGCTAAGCCACTGTCCCTCATACCTGAGAAGTTGTGGAAGTGCGTTTAAGGAGTTCCCACTGACTGCAGGAGGGAAAATCGAGCCCCAATGTTTAAAAAGGGAAAGAGGAAGGCCCGGGAGCTACAAGCCTTCCTCCCTTCGTGGGGGTGCAGAGCCTTCATCACCCTGAGGTGCAAGGAAGAGCTGAGGCAGGGCAGGGCTGGGTGTGCAGGGCCGCTCTGGAAGGTTCTGTGCTGGGGGCATGATGTGGGGGGTGCTGGGGGGGAACAACACAGAGCTAAGGGGACACATGGGGCTGGGGGCACCTGGAGCACACAGTCAGGGAGAACTGTAGTGTATCCCGTGCTGAGGACTGAATGCAGTTCGTGAGTCCTGGGTCCAGCTCTGGGCTCCCCGGTACAAAACAGACCGGGATCTCCTGGGAAGGGTCCACGAAGGTGATACGGGGCCTGGAGCATCTTCCCTAGGAGGAGAGGCTGAGAGACCTGGGGCTGTTCAGCCTTGGGAAGAGAAGACTGAGGGGGGATCTCATCAATGTGCTTAAATATGTGAAGCGTGGGAGACAGGGATTTGGCCAACCTCTTCTCAGAGGCCTGTGGGGACAGGACAAGAGGCAACGGCCACAAAATGGAGCCCAGGCAGTTCCGCACCAACAGGCGAAAGAAATTCTTCACAGAGAGGGTGCCGGAGCACTGGGACAGGCTGCCCAGGGAGGCTGTGGGGTCTCCTTCTCTGGAGATATTCAAGGCCCGTCTGGAGGCCTACCTGGGCAGCCTGCTGTAGGGAGCTGCTTTGGCAGGGGGGTTGGTCCCGATGAGCTCTCGAGGTCCCTTCCAACCCCTACAACTGTGTGATTCTGCAAAGTGTGGGGGGAGATGCGGGGGGAGCAGCTCAGGGTGGAGGACATGGGGCTGCATGTTGGGGGGCACATGTGAGTGACAGTGGGGGTATAATGGACATAGGAGTGGAACTGGTGAGGGGAAATGAGGTCGTATAAGAGTGGGGGCACACACGAGTGTCAACGGAGGAGTTGTCCTCCTCCCTGTTAAAGGGGAGCAAAGCTCCCCCCACGGCCTTCCTCCCTTTGTGGGGCTGCAGAGCCTTCACCACCCGCTGGCCGTCATACCTGAGAAGCTGTTGCTAAGGGCCATAGGAAATAAGGAGGTGGTTGGTGACAGACAACATGGCTTCACTCGGGGCAGATCGTGCCTGACAAATCTGGTGGCCTTCTATGATGGGGTTACAGCTTTGGTGGGTGGGGAAAGAGCAACGGACATCATCTTCATGGACTTGTGCAAAGCACTTGCACTGTCCCCCGTGATCTCTGTGACCGCCATGTCCCATTGTCCCCCATGGTCTCAGTGCCAGCCATGTCCCAGTGGGCAGCAGTGGCTATGTCACCATTGTGTCACCATGGTGTGTCATTGGTATACGGCTGCCTCAGAGAGTATAGGGAGGGCTGCTTGCTGAGGTTTTCTGCTGTGTCTGGCTTTTGGGGGTGCTTCTGACAAGCCACACCACGGCTGCCACGCAGGGTGAGGCCGCCAAACTGGGAGAAGAGGGTGAGGGCAGAGTGACCTCCCCGGAGCCCGTACAGCCCGCAGGCGGGCGAGGGGGTGAACAGGGCTGCGTGTGAGGCTGCAAGCAGTGAGGGGCGGGCAGGAGCCCCCCCAGCTGTCTTGGGGCCACGAGGGAGAGCTGCGTGGGGCAGCTGAGGCTGGCAGGGGGGCAAAGGAAAGGGGTCCCAGGGGCTGTGGGCACTGGTAACGTCACAGGGTGGGATGCTGACACTGGAGGTGGCCTCACGGAGGCCCACGGGTCGAGGAGCCCTGTGCACGCTGTGCAGGTGCAGGCACTGGGGGGGGGTCATGAAGGGGTCTTGGAGCACATGTAGGCCCGCAATTAAGAGCTGACGGAGATGCAGGACTCGAAGGATAGGGAGCTGCTGGTGCTGCAGTCTGAGCCCATGGCCATGCTCCTCACGCTGTGCTGGCTTGTGACGTGCAGGTGAAGCCATGGAGGCAGAGGGTGTGAAGGGGTCCCTGGAGCGTGCGCAGGAGTGCGGCCAGAACATGGCAGAGGTGTTGGCACAGCTCCGTCAGGCAAGGGCTGATTTGGAAGCGGCGCTGGAGGAGTTCTTCAAGGTCTGTAACCCAACGGCAGAAATCCAACAGGGGCACGGCAGAGCTGCTGGGGAGTGCTGCGATCCCCAGAACGCCTTAGCGCTTGCCGCCCTGGTTCTGGCCTGGCCTTGCAGAGCCCTGGGGATAGGCTGGGGATTCCCTTTCCCACCGTGACTCCATGCCATGTGTCCCGGTTGCTTTGCAGTGCGAACGGAGGCGTGCAGAGCTGGAAAAGGCTGTTGCTGAAAGCGCCGAGATCAACAAGGTCCTGAGGGCAGGAGGGAGGGGAGATCAACGTGTTTGTGGGGGGGGAAGCCCCCTCCAAGCAGGTGTAGGGTGGACTCACAACCTGGTCCTTTGTTTCTCCAGGCGCTGAGGGAGGAGATTAAGCACCTCCGGGAGAGAAAGGAGGCTCTTGAAACACAAACTGCCACGTGAGTGGGGACAGGGCCCTGACCCCGACCAGGGGTAGACAGCGGGGAGGATCTGCACAGCATCCAGGCACCTGTGTCACAGTTTGGGGGCTCCTTTCAGCTCCTCACAGCTGCTCTGGGGAGCCTTTTGCCTTCTCCTAAGCAGCTCCAAGCATCTCTGAGCAACTCTTGACTCCTTTTAGCAATGCTGCACGACTGTGAGCAGCTCCCAGCCTCTTGTCAGAGACCCCCCCACCCCCAAGGCCTGGGGCAGGGAGGAGGCAGAGGATGCAGGGAGGGAGTGTAGGTTTATGCGGTGCTGGGACGATGAGATGCCTCGTCCCTGCTCCAGCAGAGGCTGGGCAGCACCCTGAGCCCCTCCTGGCCACCTCAGTCAAGGGGGAAGTCCTAATGCTGGCCGAGGTCTCTTCTCGCAGCCCAGAAACTCTGTGGTGTCTGTAACAGGGGGAAGAGGAAGCAGGCGGCCAAGCTGCCCAAGACTTTGATGCAGGAGATCGTGGCTGCGCAGCTGGTAGGAGAGATACCCCTGCTGTGGGGCTGGGGGGGGGGCGGTCTGGACTCGGCCCCAGAGGACATGGGGCCATTCACCTCAGTGGGAACGAGGGAGGGGGTCTGAGCGCCCCCAATGCCTTCCCTGTTTTGCGTGCCCCAACACGTGGCCCTGCTTTGCCTTGTCCTGTAGGATGAACAGTTGGCATCAAGGAGGCACAGAATCACTACTTGGCTGCGGTGAGTTGCTCTCGGAGGTCGTGGCTCCCAAGGCGTTAGGCAGCTTTTGACTTCTCCAGGATGAACTGCTTCAGCATTTCTTTGTTTCCTGGGTTGGGGAAGCAGGCGGGGTGTGGATTTCAGCCTCCCCTGGCCCTCAAAGTACCACAGAGCCAAGAGGGATAGGCAGGTTCCTCACCCCACTCCTGAGCAGTATCTGTTGCTCCCAGCACGGCACAGGGTCCCATGGCAGCGCTTAAAGAGGATGGCTGGGAAGAGCTGGGACAAATTTATCGCTGGCTCTGTCTGAACCTTCTTCTGTTCTGCAGGAGATTTCTGGTGTCCTTTGCCGGCCTGCAGCTCGCCTTCCTCATCCTGGTCCTGCTGAAGAGGGACATCCTCCACTGGGTCCTTCCTCCAGGGCTGGCATCTGCCCTTGGAAGCCATCCACCACGACCCTTTCTCTTCTAACCCTACCAATAAACCACAGCCCTTTATCAATAACCCTACCAATAATCCGCAGTCTTTTATTAGCGGGGAAGGGCAGGGCAGACATTCTGCATGGCCGGTGCTGACTGCATGATGCTGCCGAGCAGTTGGTGGCCTGCTGGGTGTTTGATGCACCCCACAGTGAGCAATATGAAACAACAAGAAGAATCCCAGCTCAGAAATCTGTGCTTCTCCCTGTGTTGCAAAAGGAATCACGCACTTCCCTTGTAAGAGAGAAGCAGCAATATATTTGTTGCTGAAAACAGTGATGGAGCAAAGCCAAATACGCCTGCTGAATGTCTGCTTGGCAGCTTACCAGTGTGTGGGGCTAGCAGAGGGCATCAAACAGACCTCAGCGTGACCACAGGTATGGGGGGCAGTGACCCACCCCTGGGTGCTATTGGAGGGCTGGGAAGGGCCCCTCCACAGCCCCGTTCTGTGCAGGGGAGCACGGCCAGGTACACACAAACAGGGACAGCTACTTGCAGGCAGAGGGAGAGATTCCCAGGGGACCATGACGCTGGGGGGGGATGCAGATGCTCAGGGAGGTGCTCCAGGGTGCTCTCACTTTTGCAGCCGCTTGATGCGGGCTTCTATGTCAGCAAGGTTGTCCCCTGCAATGGCCAGGTTTTCCTTCATCGTCTTCTGGACCTGCAGGGGGGTCAGTGGGGAAGGGAGTGAGCAGGGGGGACAGGATGGGGACCCCTCCCACCCCAGCACATGCTGCTGAGACTCGCCTCTGCCAGCAGCACGGTGTTGTCCTTGAGAACACCAGCTAAATCCTGCTGTGTGGTGTCCAGGTGCACAAGGACCTGCCCAAACTGTGTGGCTGGGAAGGAGGCGAAAACTCAGCACGGGAGGGCCCCCAGACCCCAGGACCTCCCTTGTCAGGCCACGCCACTGTCCCCAGCATCCCCCTTCCTTGCCCCTTACGTTGTTCTGGAGTGCATTCAACCCAGTAAAGCCAGCTGTTAATTATCTTGCTGCATTTAATTAATTAATTAATTAATAACTAATTATCTTGCTGTATTTACTGTGTGTGCAGCCTCACCTTGAGTGTTGTGTGCACTTCTGGGCTCCACGATATAAAAGGGATGTGAACGTCCTTGAAAGCATCCAGAGGAGGGCAACAAAGCTGGTGAAAGCTTTGTCCTGTGAGGAGAGGCTGAGGGCACCTGGGTTGTCGAGGCTGGAGAAGAGAAGGCCAAGAGGCCACCTCATTGCTTTCTACAACCTCCTGAGGAGGTTGTAGAAAGCAATGAGAGCTTAATTATGCTCTGTGAGAGCATAAATATGCTCTCACAGAGGCGCAAAACAACATCACTTACTGGCTCAGCTCTGGAAAACAATGGGGCCCTTCCCAAACATGGGGCAGCTTCTAGATCTTTCTCACAGAAACCACCCCTATGGCCTCCTGCTACCAAAACCTTGCCACGTAAACCTACTACAAAAGCCTAGAATCAGAGAGCCAGGTTTCTGTGATGGCAACTACATCAAAGTTTCCTCTAGCACAGTGGCCTCCAGCTCCTCCTGGTTGTTACCCATACTGCGTGCATTGCTGTAAATGCCACCTTTTGGGACGGAAAAGCCCTAATACCCTCTTGACCATACTTGGGTGTTTCTATAGTTAACCAACCCTTGTGTCCTTCCTGCAGAATGTTATGCCATCCTCCTCCTTCACCAAGACACTGACACGCAGAAAAGACTCCACAACCATGGTGTTGTAAAGTAGGCATACTTTATTGCGGTGCACTGGGCGCACTGGGAATAGCTTCCCTCAAAAAGGTGCACACCTGCCCGGTCGTTTCTCACAACATTATACATGAATACTGTTACATGTTACATGAGCTCTAATACATATTCATTATTTTCCCCAAAAGGCAGATCTCTTCCAAGTGCTCATTTCCATACTCCTCGCCCTTAACTCCTTCTGGTTGTGCCTGTGCAATGTAGCCTGGTGGTCGTGGGCAGGGGGCTTTCAGGATGAAGGCAACGAAGAAGAGGAGGTTAAATGTTCTGCCTTTCTGGACTTTGACCTTCTGTTGGACAGTATTTAGAAGTTTTTTGTTTATCTTTGCCTTGTTTCCTGCCAACAAGTTGTTCGTCCTTCCCTCATCCATTGGCCTTGAGCGATATCTTTTTACATCTGCTTCTCATAAGGTTCTCATCTACATCCCAAGTAATTAGGATATTTTTAGGTTTCAATTTACATCCCCGATAATTAGGATATTTTACCATATATGTAGCTAAATATTAATTCAGATAAGTTTTAGCATCTTCGCCATCTCAACACAAGACTGCAATGTCTTGCTAGCACATTCCTCACCCACAAGAACTGGCATGTTACATTCAGGCTCCATTCTAGTGACCCCGGTTCCACCCCCACCCCCCTTCATACCAACTGAAAAAAGCCAAATCTCATCCTAAAACCCTTTTCTGATGGTGGAATAAGCTATTCCTGTCTGTTCTCAGCAGGCCTGGTCTCATGTAAATTGAGCCAAGGTCAAAAAACCCAACCCCCTGCCAGTGATACCAGACTCGAAGCCAAGTCTTAATCTGATAGCTCATTACGTCCAGTCCCTCATTTCTTCCTCTAACTGGAGGGGTAGAGGAGAACACGACTTGCGCTCCCGAACCCTTGGCCAGTCTCCCCAAGGCTCTGAAGTCCTTCTTCATAGTCCTTAGAGAAGGCCTTCCTATTTCATCACTGCCTACCTGAAACAACAAAAACCTCCTTTTTAAGGAGGAGGTTTTAATGCAAGGGGTAGTCTGATTAGACTTTGGTGACACCTCCACGTAGGAAGAGCCATCACCTTCACCATTGTCCAGTTGTCCTCGCAGAGCAGCGTACCTGTTCTGCAGGGGCAGCTGGGGACGTAGGGGAACCACCGGGCTGGTGTACCTGTTACGTTTGTAATACTGACCTCAGTGTTTTGCCATTGCCCCCTGTCCCCCAGTTCATCACCATCATTGTTAGGGGGAGAAGAGAAGAGGAGAAGAGACGAGAGGGGGTTCTCTGTGGCAGGAGCTCTGTCTGCCTGCTGGTCCCCTCCTATTAGCTGCTCACAAGGCAGTAGGGGGTGACGTGCTTCTCACGGAGCCTCTGCTGGCTGCCTAAGCCTCAGGGCTGCTAGGGACGGGCTCCACCAATCTATCTCCGTCTCACTCTCCCTAACGCTCCTCAGCCTCCCCACCTCTTCCTTCAGGTCAGCCACAAGGCTGAGTAAATCATTCACCTGGTCGCATCTGATGCAGGAGTTGTCTCTGCTGCCCTGCACTGCAAGGGCCAGGCTCTGGCACTCGCATCCCGAGATGCATCCTGTATCTGGCACTCTGGCAGCCCGAGCCCTGTGCACTCACATGTTTGCGTGGGACCTCTGTCTGGGTCTCCATTCATTTTTCTCGACAACAGCCTTCTGCTGGGGTCCAACCACGGCAAACTAGCAGGCTCGCTAGAACTCCCTGTGGTAGCTTCCTTGCTAAAATTCTAAGTTGTAAGAGGCAGAGTTCCCAGAGGAGAGGGGAGGAAGAGAAAGGGAGGTGGGAAAGGGAGGAGAGGATACTCCCCATGCTCCTCCCAGCCCCACGCAAACTGCCTGTGCTAACTGCCAAGCCTATCCCATTTGGGCGTCCTGTTTGCAGCATTCCTGGGTCATGGCCCTCCCTAGGGACTGCTTTTATACTGTCAGGGGGTGGCTGCAGAATGGCAGCGACACCCAGTTTAAAACTCAGAATACCCCTGCAGCCCCCTCCGGCTACCAACGCCTTGTCACGTAAACCCAGTGCACTGCTTCAGGGACCACCCTCAGGGTTGGCTGAAACACATGAAACTGAGCTGCCACGTCTTTCTAACGTTATTATTCGTGTTTAAGAAATTCTTGTGGCTTTTCTATCCACCCATGAACCTGCACTCGATAGATGCAGGTGTATTCTGGGTTTCCCCAGTTGCTTCGCACCTCCAATCTGATATGGCGGAACGTTTTGGGAGGCTTCTTCTGTAAAGAAAACAAGGGGAAGCATCATTACTCAGGTGGGAAGAACTGCAGCACAACCATGTAGCTCTCTTTGCCAGCACTCCCCTTGCTGCAGACCAAATGGCAGCCCCGACAGAGGAGGAAGCAAGGGAAATCAGAAGGCCCTTTCTCACCAGGGCCATAGAGGCACCCTCTGTGCCTAGACAGCAAAGCCCTGGCCTCAGAGGCTTGCTGAGGGGAGCTATGGAAACCCAAGTTGCTCTGCTGCCTATGCTGCCTTGGGACACTGGGACAGTCTTGCTGATGGAGACAGATGTCTGCAATCTCCCCTCCCACCCCCAGTTCTTCCTCCTCGCCCTAAAGGGGACTAATTCCCTTCCAGAGCCCCTTCCCACTGCTGCTTTTTCTGCTTTACCAGAAAGAAAAGGAAAGCACTTCCAAAGGTGGGCTAACCACCTCATCCTGCCAGCAGGAGGCAGCCACATGGGAGAGCAGAGGGTGGCTTGGGTGATCATCTGAACCCTCTCTTCCAGAGACTAGCAGACAACCCGTCCTTCCTCCCTGCCATCCTGCCCACACGCACTTGCCATACCTGCACATGGAAGGTCTGAGCAATCATTCCATCCACGTTGTAGGTGAATAGCCCAAGGAGCGTTTCCATTTTGTCCTCATCCACTCCCTCAAAGACAAGAGATGATGGGGGCAGGTCAGTCTCAAGCAGGCCATCAGTAAAAGAATATGCTGAGGCCAAAGCTGGGAACCCTTTCCCACCTTCCTTGGCTCTAGCAGTATTCTAGTGCAAGTGAGAGTGAACCCAAGTCAGGGCACTTGGAGCAATTGCTCCCAGATCCTTGTCTGTGAACCACAGAAGAAGGTTCCAGGCGTGTCTAACAATGCTCAAGTGTCTCCAGTGCCCCTCGATAGGATGCGGTGCTCTGCAGCAACCAATCCTCAGATACCTGAGGGAACACACCACGCTTTCTGGCGCTGCTTTTCCTTGCGGCCAGGGCCTCCCAAAAAGAAGTGCCAGGCAGAGACTTACAGAGACAGCAAACTCTCTGGGGGCGCTGCTGACTTCTCCGGAAGGAGAGACTGTCCTGGAGATATGCCAGATGGTAAAAGCTGCTGGCCAGATTTTCACCGGCAACCGAATGACGACGTGTCCCTGAGATCCTTGGAAGGCCCAGCAGTCGCCTGGGGAGATACTGGGCTGCAACGAGAAAGCCAGTGACCGTCAGTGGCAAGGCAGTCAGAGGGCCAACAGATCTGGCTGTTCAGCAAGGAGCCACAGACCTTGCCTTCTCTATAGGTCGCAGTTCAGCTCACAGGTAAACGCTAGGCTATGAACAGAAGGTGAAGATGCACAAGTTTTGAGAGTGCCTAGGCTCAATTGCCTTTCGCAATCCAGTTCTGCTTTCTCAAAGGCAGAGGCCTGAGAGGCTTTCTGAAAGGCAGAGGCAGGGTGGTGTTCCTAATGTACATGTATGGCACTCCATCACCCTTCAAAAACTGAGCTGGACCTGTGAGGGCCATTTCAGTCATTCTTCAGGCTGATTTGGTTGACCAGATCAGTGCTGGGGGGAATAGAGAACATCTCTTGCAGCTTCCATGGCTCAGCACACTCACAGAACTCCCACCCACGCTAGAAACGCATGGTCTCCCAACCAGAAAGCAAGAAAGTAAACCAGCTGTCACAATTTCTCTTGCAATACCTGCAATATGGTCTCTGGATATTTTGCAAAAGAAAAGAGTGGAAAAATCCACCACTTCTTTGCGTCTTTCCCGCCATAACTCTTGGAAGTCCTCTGCACATCAATTGTGGCACCTGAAATGAATATGGGAAGAAGTTCACCAGGACAGGCAGGAGATTAGCAGAAGCAGTGAATTATGATGTGTTTCTCACGCTGAATGCAGAGCTTGTTGCTTTGGGGAGAGTCAGACACAAGCTGAACTCTGTCTACATACCTAAGGATTTCAGGGCCCAGTCAGGCATCCAGGTGTAGATTTTAAGCGCCTTTTCAAATGCGTTCCTTGTGAAGTGCAGAATGTTCTGGGGAAAAATAATAATAATAAAAAAAAGGAATGGAGATACAGCAGTGAGCACAAACACACAGCAGTTCTGCATGAGCAGACTCCTAGCAGAGAGCTAAGGAAGGGCTCCGTGTCAGAAAACCCAAGGCAAGACCTGTCAGAAAAGGTGCCAGACTGTGAGCATTCCCAGATGAACCACGTGAAGCCTGGAAAAGGCCACCAGTGTCCAGAGCCAAAGCACAGACCGCCTTCAGGTTCTGCCTGAGAGCCATGTTCCCCACCCTGTGTACTCTGCAGACCAGCCTGGAGATGGAGTCATGCCCTGAGCCAGCTGCTGCATGCAGAGGCCCCCTTCCAGCTGGGCCGGAGGATGGGACTGACCTGCAAGTTTCTAGGAAGGGCCTCCAAAGCTGAGCCAAGCCCAGCAGGTGCCTGGCTGGACACCCAGCCCAGGGAGAAGTTCACAGTGCTGCTCAGAGTGCAAGCAAAACTGAGCCCTGGCAGTCAGGTGTGGGGCAGGCAGCACAAGGACAGAGCTACCACCGAAAAGGGCCTAGAGGAACCAGCAGGAGGAACCCCTCAGAGGGCACTGAGCTCTCTGACTCGCCCCCAGCACCTTTACCTCTCTCTTCTCCCCTTGGATGTGATTATCTTCCAGAACCTTGCTCACTGCCTGCACAAACTGTTCCACTACAGCAGACACATGGGCTTCCTTCTCCTGGAGCTCCTGCCTCTTCTGGTCACGCCAAACCAGTGAGGTCCTGGAGGCAAAGGGAAAGCAGATCTTGTCCAGCAGCTGCCCATCGGAGGAAAGGGTTCCCATGGGCCATCTACCTCCCCCCTTCCCCAACCCCCTCAGCCCCTTTTCCCTTACTCTGGTTTACAAAAGGCTCCTTTCCACTACCCTAGGTAAAGGTTGGGAGCCCTGAAAACAAGGCAAGGGAGTGCAAAAATAGCACACAGCTGGCTGAGCCAAATCCCCAGGAAAACTTCCATGTCAAGAAAGCACTCTTACCCGGTAGACTTGTGCTCTGCTTCAGGCACCGCTAACGTTGTCTGGAAGATAAAGACACTCCACTGGAGAAAGCACGAGGAGCACTGCCAGGGCTTCCCAAAGGAGAATGCCCCAGTAACAGCTGGCAAAATTTTCCCCTGCTTTGAGGCAGTTTTGAGAGATCCCAACCCAATAGTCGGGCTCTTTAACTAGCCATGCTCAGCAGAGCACCGTCTGCATTCCCATTTGCTTTCCTATCCCACCCAGCCTCTCCCAGCAGTACAGAGGGAGCAAACGCCTCTTCTGCCAAAGTGCTCCTCTCTTCATCCTGTCCCTGCACAGGTCACTTGGGAAGATCCGTCTGCACATTGAAGCCCATCCAGGTGCCAAGATGGACTGACCAACACAATTGCCCACCACCCACTCTCTGTCTCAGCAGTGATGAGCCTTTGACCAAACTCCTCATTTTCCACATGGACACAGCAGGGCAGATCCGTGGCCTTTGCAGGCATTGGCTTTCCCACACCAAGACTTACTTGCAATGCTTCTTTTCCCCACAGTGTCCAGCAGTAGTCACCAGCTGTGGGTCACATCATCAAGAGAGAGTTATTTTCTTAGACTGCTAATGATCCCTGTAGCCCCATTTTCTTCTTTCACACCCACGGAGGGGTTTGGCTGGGACAGCTGCAACTGCAGAGAGAGGCTTCCACCCCAACCTCCTGGTCATACACCAGGCCCAGAAAATGGAATTTAGAAAATTTAGAAAATGGAGGAGCCCTGCTCCGACAGACCTGCTGACGAGACCAGTGGTGTGGTCTAGTGCCTGGAGAACATGCACAGAGACCACGGTTGATTCTACTCACAGGGTCAAAAAGCAAAGCTATATAGCTATACTTAGGGAATTTTACTGGCTGCAAGCCTGTCACTGCCAGCAGCCATACAAAGCCTTAGGCAGGCAGGAGCCTGCCTGTAAGGGACATCGGTGGCATTCACTGCATCACAGAAATGGGCTTGTCAATGGTGTACAAGGACAGTCTCTCTCCCTAGCTCTGCAAAGATGATTTTTGGTCAAGGAATACTCACCAAAAAGGACTGGAAGCAGAAGAAGAAGGAGCTTGAGAATCCTCCTGCCTTTCTGGTGAGTGACGCTTCTTCTAAAGGAGAGGGAAGACTGTGGTTATCACAGCCCACTTTTGGGACACACATTTTCCAGGCATCTGTTGAGGAGCTAGCTTGTCACCAGTTTCCTCTGCTCAATACAGCTGAACCCCTGAGGGCCCGCGGGCCTTTGGTAAGATCTGGCTAGTGGCACACCACCCACGGTATGCAAAGGTGGCTTAAGAACTCTGGCGTGACAGGGGGAAAGCAGCCTGGCCCCATTCATCTCTCCCCAGAGAAGGAGCAGGGCTGTGCCCACAAAAGAGGGTTGCTGGGTTTCCTGGCTGAAGGAATCCAGACAGCATGCAGGGCTTCTCACTTTCCCCTCCCAGCTTTCTGGGCTCTCCTGCACCTACCTGCCCAGCCTGGCTGGCATCTCCGCAGCACCAGCACACTGGCCAGGCATATGGAAAAGTCTGCTCCCCTCCCAAGACCCAAGAAGATCCTTTCTGGGCTCCGGCTGGTTCTGGAAGCCTCTCTGGTTGGTGCCGCTGCACACCTCGTCAGTGCAGGGTTTAATACAGGACAGCCAGCTGTGACATCACAAGAAGCAACAGCTGTAATTGTAAGGTGGCGTCCCTGATGACCTCAGAGGGGCTGCCCAGCAAGGAGAGATCCTGTGGGTTAGTCCGCAGCTCTGCCTTCTCAAAGCTGTCGTGGTTCCACTCGAGTGGGCAGCCGAGCTCCACCACAGCCGCCTTATATACTGTGTCTGGCTGTGACGTCATAAAGGAGGGATGACGTCATATGCCCTTATATGGCATGTGCTAGCCCCAAATACGCCCCAACAGCCTCAGCACAAGGGGTGCAGAGGAGGGAGGTGAGGGCTTGGGAACCAGTGCAGACGGAGCCCCCGCGCAGGCGCACAACAAGAATCTATGATGGGGTTACAGCTTTGGTGGGTGGGGAAAGAGCAACGGACATCATCTTCATGGACTTGTGCAAAGCACTTGCACTGTCCCCCGTGATCTCTGTGACCGCCCTGTCTCATTGTCCCCCATGGTCTCAGTGCCAGCCATGTCCCAGTGGGCAGCAGTGGCTATGTCACCATTGTGTCACCATGGTGTGTCATTGTGATACGGCTGCCTCAGAGAGTATAGGGAGGGCTGCTTGCTGAGGTTTTCTGCTGTGTCTGGCTTTTGGGGGTGCTTCTGACAAGCCACACCACGGCTGCCACGCAGGGTGAGGCCGCCAAACTGGGAGAAGAGGGTGAGGGCAGAGTGACCTCCCCGGAGCCCGTACAGCCCGCAGGCGGGCGAGGGGGTGAACAGGGCTGCGTGTGAGGCTGCAAGCAGTGAGGGGCGGGCAGGAGCCCCCCCAGCTGTCTTGGGGCCACGAGGGAGAGCTGCGTGGGGCAGCTGAGGCTGGCAGGGGGGCAAAGGAAAGGGGTCCCAGGGGCTGTGGGCACTGGTAACGTCACAGGGTGGGATGCTGACACTGGAGGTGGCCTCACGGAGGCCCACGGGTCGAGGAGCCCTGTGCACGCTGTGCAGGTGCAGGCACTGGGGGGGGGTCATGAAGGGGTCTTGGAGCACATGTAGGCCCGCAATTAAGAGCTGACGGAGATGCAGGACTCGAAGGATAGGGAGCTGCTGGTGCTGCAGTCTGAGCCCATGGCCATGCTCCTCACGCTGTGCTGGCTTGTGACGTGCAGGTGAAGCCATGGAGGCAGAGGGTGTGAAGGGGTCCCTGGAGCGTGCGCAGGAGTGCGGCCAGAACATGGCAGAGGTGTTGGCACAGCTCCGTCAGGCAAGGGCTGATTTGGAAGCGGCGCTGGAGGAGTTCTTCAAGGTCTGTAACCCAACGGCAGAAATCCAACAGGGGCACGGCAGAGCTGCTGGGGAGTGCTGCGATCCCCAGAACGCCTTAGCGCTTGCCGCCCTGGTTCTGGCCTGGCCTTGCAGAGCCCTGGGGATAGGCTGGGGATTCCCTTTCCCACCGTGACTCCATGCCATGTGTCCCGGTTGCTTTGCAGTGCGAACGGAGGCGTGCAGAGCTGGAAAAGGCTGTTGCTGAAAGCGCCGAGATCAACAAGGTCCTGAGGGCAGGAGGGAGGGGAGATCAACGTGTTTGTGGGGGGGGAAGCCCCCTCCAAGCAGGTGTAGGGTGGACTCACAACCTGGTCCTTTGTTTCTCCAGGCGCTGAGGGAGGAGATTAAGCACCTCCGGGAGAGAAAGGAGGCTCTTGAAACACAAACTGCCACGTGAGTGGGGACAGGGCCCTGACCCCGACCAGGGGTAGACAGCGGGGAGGATCTGCACAGCATCCAGGCACCTGTGTCACAGTTTGGGGGCTCCTTTCAGCTCCTCACAGCTGCTCTGGGGAGCCTTTTGCCTTCTCCTAAGCAGCTCCAAGCATCTCTGAGCAACTCTTGACTCCTTTTAGCAATGCTGCACGACTGTGAGCAGCTCCCAGCCTCTTGTCAGAGACCCCCCCACCCCCAAGGCCTGGGGCAGGGAGGAGGCAGAGGATGCAGGGAGGGAGTGTAGGTTTATGCGGTGCTGGGACGATGAGATGCCTCGTCCCTGCTCCAGCAGAGGCTGGGCAGCACCCTGAGCCCCTCCTGGCCACCTCAGTCAAGGGGGAAGTCCTAATGCTGGCCGAGGTCTCTTCTCGCAGCCCAGAAACTCTGTGGTGTCTGTAACAGGGGGAAGAGGAAGCAGGCGGCCAAGCTGCCCAAGACTTTGATGCAGGAGATCGTGGCTGCGCAGCTGGTAGGAGAGATACCCCTGCTGTGGGGCTGGGGGGGGGGCGGTCTGGACTCGGCCCCAGAGGACATGGGGCCATTCACCTCAGTGGGAACGAGGGAGGGGGTCTGAGCGCCCCCAATGCCTTCCCTGTTTTGCGTGCCCCAACACGTGGCCCTGCTTTGCCTTGTCCTGTAGGATGAACAGTTGGCATCAAGGAGGCACAGAATCACTACTTGGCTGCGGTGAGTTGCTCTCGGAGGTCGTGGCTCCCAAGGCGTTAGGCAGCTTTTGACTTCTCCAGGATGAACTGCTTCAGCATTTCTTTGTTTCCTGGGTTGGGGAAGCAGGCGGGGTGTGGATTTCAGCCTCCCCTGGCCCTCAAAGTACCACAGAGCCAAGAGGGATAGGCAGGTTCCTCACCCCACTCCTGAGCAGTATCTGTTGCTCCCAGCACGGCACAGGGTCCCATGGCAGCGCTTAAAGAGGATGGTTGGAAAGAGCTGGGACAAATTTATCGCTGGCTCTGTCTGAACCTTCTTCTGTTCTGCAGGAGATTTCTGGTGTCCTTTGCCGGCCTGCAGCTCGCCTTCCTCATCCTGGTCCTGCTGAAGAGGGACATCCTCCACTGGGTCCTTCCTCCAGGGCTGGCATCTGCCCTTGGAAGCCATCCACCACGACCCTTTCTCTTCTAACCCTACCAATAAACCGCAGCCCTTTATCAATAACCCTACCAATAATCCGCAGTCTTTTATTAGCGGGGAAGGGCAGGGCAGACATTCTGCATGGCCGGTGCTGACTGCATGATGCTGCCGAGCAGTTGGTGGCCTGCTGGGTGTTTGATGCACCCCACAGTGAGCAATATGAAACAACAACAAGAATCCCAGCTCAGAAATCTGTGCTTCTCCCTGTGTTGCAAAAGGAATCACGCACTTCCCTTGTAAGAGAGAAGCAGCAATATATTTATTGCTGAAAACAGTGATGGAGCAAAGCCAAATACGCCTGCTGAATGTCTGCTTGGCAGCTTACCAGTGTGTGGGGCTAGCAGAGGGCATCAAACAGACCTCAGCGTGACCACAGGTATGGGGGGCAGTGACCCACCCCTGGGTGCTAATGGAGGGCTGGGAAGGGCCCCTCCACAGCCCCGTTCTGTGCAGGGGAGCACGGCCAGGTACACACAAACAGGGACAGCTACTTGCAGGCAGAGGGAGAGATTCCCAGGGGACCATGACGCTGGGGGGGGATGCAGATGCTCAGGGAGGTGCTCCAGGGTGCTCTCACTTTTGCAGCCGCTTGATGCGGGCTTCTATGTCAGCAAGGTTGTCCCCTGCAATGGCCAGGTTTTCCTTCATCGTCTTCTGGACCTGAAGGGGGGTCAGTGGGGAAGGGAGTGAGGAGGGGGGACAGGATGGGGACCCCTCCCACCCCAGCACATGCTGCTGAGACTCGCCTCTGCCAGCAGCACGGTGTTGTCCTTGAGAACACCAGCTAAATCCTGCTGTGTGGTGTCCAGGTGCACAAGGACCTGCCCAAACTGTGTGGCTGGGAAGGAGGCGAAAACTCAGCACGGGAGGGCCCCCAGACCCCAGGACCTCCCTTGTCAGGCCACGCCACTGTCCCCAGCATCCCCCTTCCTTGCCCCTTACGTTGTTCTGGAGTGCATTCAACCCAGTAAAGCCAGCTGTTAATTATCTTGCTGTATTTACTGTGTGTGCAGCCTCACCTTGAGTGTTGTGTGCACTTCTGGGCTCCACGATATAAAAGGGATGTGAACGTCCTTGAAAGCATCCAGAGGAGGGCAACAAAGCTGGTGAAAGCTTTGTCCTGTGAGGAGAGGCTGAGGGCACCTGGGTTGTCGAGGCTGGAGAAGAGAAGGCCAAGAGGCCACCTCATTGCTTTCTACAACCTCCTGAGGAGGTTGTAGAAAGCAATGAGAGCTTAATTATGCTCTGTGAGAGCATAATTAAGCATAAATAAGCATAAATATGCTCTCACAGAGGCGCAAAACAACATCACTTACTGGCTCAGCTCTGGAAAACAATGGGGCCCTTCCCAAACATGGGGCATCTTCTAGATCTTTCTCACAGAAACCACCCCTATGGCCCCCTGCTACCAAAACCTTGCCACGTAAACCCACTACACCTTTCTCAAAAGCATCCTCTCCTGGGTTGCCCCACACGATGATGTCTTCAACGTACATCCACGGGTCCTGAGGGAACCGGTGGACTTGCTAAGCCACTGTCCCTCATACCTGAGAAGTTGTGGAAGTGCGTTTAAGGAGTTCCCACTGACTGCAGGAGGGAAAATCTAGCCCCAGTGTTTAAAAAGGGAAAGAGGAAGGCCCAGGAGCTACAAGCCTTCCTCCCTTCGTGGGGGTGCAGAGCCTTCATCACCCTCAAAATGGAGGTGGCCACAAAATGGAGCCCAGGCAGTTCCGCACCAACAGGCGAAAGAAATTCTTCACAGAGAGGCTGCCGGAGCGCTGGGACAGGCTGCCCAGGGAGGCTGTGGGGTCTCCTTCTCTGGAGATATTCAAGGCCCGTCTGGAGGCCTACGTGGGCAGCCTGCTGTAGGGAGCTGCTTTGGCAGGGGGGTTGGTCCCGATGAGCTCTCGAGGTCCCTTCCAACCCCTACAACTCTGTGATTCTGCAAACTGTGGGGGGAGATTTGCCGAGGCGATCGGCTCCGGGGCAGACGCGTTCTGCAGCGGAGCGGGGGATCGGGCCAGGCAGGGCTAATTTTTTCCGGCATCGAGCCTACTTGAGGGAGCCGCCAGGACCCGGCAGCCCTCGTGAGGGAGGCTGACGAGGCGAAGGCGGAGCCAGCAGCGCCCCCTCCCCAGCCGTTCAAAAGCTGCCCCTAGGGAGCGCGGCGAACAGGGCGGGCAAACAGGGCGTGGCGCGTCAGAAGGGAGTGGCGCGGCAGTTAGCGCGGCAGTTCGCGCAGGCAGGGCGCGCAGGAAGGGCAGAGCGCTCCCCCTACACACAAACAACACCTCCTTAACAACAGCCGTAACTAGGCGATAATGGTCGCCACCAGGCACGGCGCGCTCTCCAGAAAGTCGGTACACACGCAGACCGACTACCCGTTAAAAAATGCCGCAGTTCAGGTCACCGGATGCAAGGAGTGTCTGAGCCTGTTGCTGCCATCGGCGGGAGGCAGAGAAACTGCGTGCGTGAGGTGCGAGCAGGTGGATGATCTGGTCCGCATGGTGGCGGAGCTCAAGGAGGAGGTGGAGAGGTTGAGGGCCATCAGGGAGTGTGAGCGGGAGATAGACTTCTGGAGTAACTCCCTGCATTGCCTCAAGGGGAGGTACCGAGGTGAGACTCCTCAAATGGGGGCGGACCCCCCGCCCTGTCCCTGTCGGGCAGAGGGAGGGGATCTGGGAGCTGAGGAGGAATGGAAACAGGTCCCTGCTCGACATCGCAGGCGATGCTCTCCCCTTCTGGCCCCACCTTCCCAGGTGCCCTTACACAACAGGTTTGAGGCCCTAGAGATTGAGAGGCCGGTGTGTGAGGAAGAGGTAGCAAATGTTCCCAGGAGGATGCCTGGGGCGAGGAGATCAACTCCGCGCCTCAGGACTGCCTCCACCAAGAAAGACAGGAGGGTTATTGTTGTTGGTGACTTGATTCTTAGGGGAACAGAGGGCCCTATTTGTCGGCCTGACCCTACCCGTAGGGAAGTCTGCTGCCTCCCTGGGGCCAGGGTCAGGGACGTTGCCAGGAAGCTTCCTAACCTGGTACGCCCCTCTGACTATTACCCCCTTTTGATAGTCCAGGCGGGCAGTGATAACATCGAAGAGAGAAGCCTCAAGGCTATCAAAAGGGACTTTAGGGGACTGGGTCGGTTAGTGGATGGAGCGGGAGTGCAGGTGGTGTTTTCGTCCATCCCTATGGTGGCAGGGAGGAGTTCAGAGAGGACACGGAAAGCCCACCTGTTAAACACGTGGCTCCGGGGCTGGTGCCAACGCAGAAATCTTGGGTTTTTTGATCATGGGGCACTTTACTCAGCACCTGGCCTGATGGCCGCAGACGGGTCCCTATCTTTTAGGGGAAAAAGGATCCTGGGCCAGGAACTGGCAGGGCTCATTGAGAGGGCTTTAAACTAGGTAGGAAGGGGGATGGGGCTGAGGCTAGGATTGTTGGGGCTGTGCTAGGGGGAACAATGGCAAGACCGGAGGATAAGGCAATGGCCCAGCTGAAGTGCATCTACACCAATGCACGCAGCATGGGTAACAAACAGGAGGAGCTGGAAGCCATCGTGCGGCAGGCAGGCTACAACTTGGTTGCCATCACGGAGATGTGGTGGGACCAGTCTCATGACTGGAGTGCTGCAATGCCTGGCTATAAGCTCTATAGAAGGGACAGGCAGCATAGAAGGGGTGGTGGTGTGGCTCTCTATATTAGAGAGTCTTTCGAGGTTGTAGAACTCGAGGTTGGGAATGACAAGGTTGAGTCCCTTTGGGTTAGGATCGGCAGGGACAACAAGGCTAGTGTCCTGGTCGGGGTCTGCTATAGACCGCCGAACCAGGATGAGGAGACGGATGAGGAATTCTACAGGCAGCTGACAGAGGTTGCAAAATCATCAGCTCTTGTACTCGTGGGGGACTTCAACTTCCCTGACATATCCTGGAAGCACAACACAGCCCTGAGAAAGCAGTCTAGGAGGTTTCTGGAGAGCGTGGAAGATAGCTTCCTGACGCAGCTGGTTAGTGAACCTACCAGGGGTGGTGCCCCGCTAGACCTTCTCTTCACAAACAGAGAAGGACTGGTGGAGGACGTGATCGTCGGGAGCTGTCTTGGGCAGAGTGACCACGCAATGGTGGAGTTCACTATTCTTGGCGAGGCCAGGAAGGGGACCAGTAAAACCTCTGTATTGGACTTTCGGAGGGCTGACTTTGAGCTGCTCAGGACACTGGTTGATGGAGTCCCTTGGGAGGTGGTTCTGAAGGGCAGAGGGGTCCAGGAAGGCTGGGCGCTCTTCAAGAGGGAAGTCTTAATGGCGCAGGAACGGTCTGTCCCCACGTGCCCAAAGACGAGCTGGCGGGGAAGAAGACCGGCCTGGCTCAACAGAGAATTGTGGCTTGATCTTAGGAGGAAAAAGAGGGTTTATAAGCTTTGGAAAAGTGGGCAGGCCACTAAGGAGGACTTTAAAGAAGTAGCGAGGCTGTGCAGGGACAAAATTAGGAAGGCCAAAGCTCATCTGGAGCTCAATCTGGCTACTGCCGTTAAAGATAACAAAAAACGTTTCTATAAATACATCAACACAAAAAGGAGGACTAAAGAGAATCTCCATCCTCTACTGGATGCGGGGGGAAACTTAGTTACAAGAGATGAGGAAAAGGCGGAGGTGCTCAATGCCTTCTTTGCCTCAGTCTTTAGCGGCAATACCGGATGTTCTCTGGATACTCAGTACCCTGAGCTGGTGGAAGGGGATGGGGAGCAGGATGTGGCCCTCATTATCCATGAAGAACTGGTTGGTGACCTGCTACGGCACTTAGATGTGCACAAGTCGATGGGGCCGGATGGGATCCACCCAAGGGTACTGAGGGAACTGGCAGAGGAGCTGGCCAAGCCACTATCCATCATTTATCAGCAGTCCTGGCTATCAGGGGAGGTCCCAATCGACTGGCGGCTAGCAAACGTGACGCCCATCTACAAGAAGGGCCGGAGGGCAGACCCGGGAAACTACAGGCCTGTCAGTTTGACCTCAGTGCCAGGGAAGCTCATGGAGCAGATCCTCCTGAGAGTCATCACGCAACACTTGCAGGGGAAGCAGGCGATCAGGCCCAGTCAGCATGGCTTTATGAAAGGCAGGTCATGCCTGACGAACCTGATCTCCTTCTATGACAGAGTGACGCGCTGGGTGGATGAGGGAAAGGCTGTGGATGTGGTCTACCTGGACTTCAGCAAGGCTTTTGACACCGTCTCCCACAGCATTCTCCTCAAGAAACTGGCTGCTCTTGGCTTGGACTGGCGCACGCTTCATTGGGTTAGAAACTGGCTGGATAGCCGGGCCCAAAGAGTCGTGGTGAATGGAGCCAAGTCCAGTTGGAGGCCAGTCACTAGTGGCGTCCCCCAGGGCTCGGTGCTGGGGCCGGTCCTCTTTAATATCTTCATCGATGATCTGGACGAGGGCATCGAGTGCACCCTCAGTAAGTTCGCAGATGACACCAAGTTAGGTGCGTGTGTCGATCTGCTTGAGGGTAGGAAAGCTCTGCAGGAGGATCTGGATAGGCTGCACCGATGGGCTGAGGTCAACTGCATGAAGTTCAACAAGGCCAAATGCCGGGTCCTGCACCTGGGGCACAATAACCCCAAGCAGAGCTACAGGCTGGGAGAGGAATGGTTGGAGAGCTGCCAGGCAGAGAAGGACCTGGGAGTGATGGTGGATAGTTGGCTGAATATGAGCCAGCAGTGTGCTCAGGTGGCCAAGAAGGCCAGCGGCATCCTGGCTTGTATCAGGAACAGCGTGACCAGCAGGGCTAGGGAGGTGATCGTCCCCCTGTACTCGGCTCTGGTGAGGCCGCACCTCGAGTACTGTGTTCAGTTTTGGGCCCCTCGCTACAAGAAGGACATGGAGGTGCTCGAGCGGGTGCAGAGAAGGGCAACGAAGCTGGTGAGGGGTCTGGAGAACAAGGCTTATGAGGAGCGGCTGAGGGAGCTGGGCTTGTTCAGCCTGGAGAAGAGGAGGCTCAGGGGCGACCTTATCGCTCTCTATGGGTACCGCAAGGGAGGCTGTAGCGAGGTGGGGGTTGGCCTGTTCTCCCACGTGCCTGGTGACAGGACGAGGGGGAATGGGCTTAAGTTGAGCCAGGGGAGTTTTAGGTTGGATGTTAGGAAGAACTTCTTCACTGAAAGGGTTGTGAGGCACTGGAACAGGCTGCCCAGGGAAGTGGTGGAGTCACCATCCCTGGAAGTGTTCAAAAGACGCTTAGATGTAGAGCTTAGGGAAATGGTTTAGTGGGGACTGTTAGCGTTAGGTCAGAGGTTGGACTCTATGATCTTGAGGTCTCTTCAAACCTAGAAATTCTGTAATTCTGTAATTCTGTAATTCTGTGATTTTGTGATTCTGTGGGACCGGGACCGGGACCCCCGACCCCTCCCGCGCCCGCCGCTCTCCCCCCGTCCGCAGGGGGGCGCTGTGCCGCCGCCTCCTCTCTATGGTCGGCCACTCCCTGCCGGGACAGCTGATAGGGGGCGGTGCTTGAGCGGCGCTGACCAATCCCGACCGCGCCGCTTCCGTCGCGAAGCCTCCTATTGGCCCGCCCCGCTCCGCGCGGGGACCAATCCCCGCCGCCGTTAGTTTGTAAACCGGCGGCGCGCGGAGCGGGGCCCGCAGAGGGGGTCCCGGCAGGGCCGGGCGCAGGGCGCGGAGCCCCCATGGCGTCTCGCGGCCTCGCCGGCGGCGGAGGGAGCCCGGCCGCGGAGCCCCGCGGGACTCCCCCGTTCCAGGCGGACCCGGCGGCGCTGGCCGCGATCCTCAGAGGACCGGGAGTGGTACCGGGAGCGCGGCCCAAGGCTGGGCCCGGCGGCGCCGGCAGGGCCTCTCTGGCCGGACGCGTCCCGCTGCGCCTCGGCTCCCTCCGCACCCAAGGGAGCGCCCCCGGGGCCGCCGCCCGGAGCCGCCGCCGCTCCGCGTCCCGCTCCCCGCAGGCCTCGCGGCCCCTCCAGCGCCTCCTCGACCGCGCCTCCGGTTTCTCCCTTCGGGTTCCCGGGGCCCCCCCGCTCCCCCGCGCCCTCCCTGCCGCCGCCGCCGCCCCGGGTCTCGGGCCCCGCGGTGAAGCCCCGAAGGAGGCGGCCGGGGCCCGGTCCCGCAGGTGAGGGGAGGGAGGGGGGAGCCCCCCGGGGTGGGGAGGAGGAGGAGGAGGAAGGGGAGAGGCCGGTGCCGGGACGCCCCTCCCGGGACCGGGTCCGGCTTTGGGGCTGTCCCGGGGGTGCTCGGTTCCTGCCACGATCGAGCCATGCACAGGACAATGCCCCCCAGCCACCCCCTCCCCCGCTGTTTTTTTGTTGTTTTTTTTTTGGGGGGGGGGTTCCTAACCCTACCCCTAAATCCCCTCCCGCCTCTGCAGCCTCAAAAAACACACAGACCAGCAGCCCCCTGCAGCGGCAAAGGCAGGTGGGTGCCCCCCACCCCACCCCCTGCAGGCCCCAGCTGTTTGGGTGCTGCCCCCCCACCCCATAACTCTGCCTCTCCCTCCCCACAGAGACCCCCCCGGCTGTGCTGGCCCCTGTCCTGCCCAGCGAGCAGCTGAGTGAGGTGGGGGGAGCCGCTGGGGGCAAACCCTGCCTGGCTCGCAGAGTGCCTGCCCGTGTCCCCTTGGCCAGGGGCACTGCAGGAGCTGCTCGGGGGGCACAGGGGCCCACACAAACTATGGGGGGGACCCAGGCTGCACCGCCAGCTTCCCTCCTTACCCAGGAGAGCACATCCCTATTCCCAGACCTCCTCTCGAGTGAAAGCAGCACCCCAGGTATGCCCCCTGTTCCCCCCCCCGCCCCCACGCTGCTTGGGGGGGCTGTGCCGAGGCTCAGGACCCCCCTGCCTGCAGATGCTGAGCCCCTCAGAGCATCTGGACCATCCAATGTTGGCTTGGCTCGCCGTGTGCCCCTCACCAAGGCCATGGTTTGTATTGGGGGGGGGAGGGGGTTGTTAAGGGGCAGGCACCGGTGCTGAGCCCCACGCCCCAAAATCCCCCCACCACCATCTCGCCCTGCAGCGCCTCGAGGTGTCCAAAGAGCGCTTCTTCCGCACGCCGCGCCTCACCCCCCGCAGCTGCGTGTCGGGCACCCACCAGGTGGGCGACAAGCCAGGGGGTTGGGGGTCTAAGCCTGCCCCCCTCCCTCCCTCCCCTGCTGATGGCAGCGTCACCCCGCAGCGCCCCCTGAAATGGAGACTGGCCCTGACTCCCCAGCGTGGCCCCAGCACCGATGCTGCTGACAGCAAGGAGGAGGCCCCACCCTGGGTGAGTGCTGAGCCCTTTGGGGTCCCCCTCTTTTGAGGCTGGGACTTGTGGCAGTGCCCCCACCCCCACCCCCCCAACGTCTGCCTTGATTTTTGGCATCCTCCCCTGCAGGAGAACATCGTGGTGCAGCTCTTCAGGGAGGACGAGGGCCAGCAGGACCCCGAGGGGCCAGTGCAGGCTCTGCCCAGCACCTCGCCAGGCTCCAGCACAGCTCAGGTGGGGAAGTCCCGGGGGGGGGTGGTCCCTGCGGAGGTGTGGGGAGGTGTGGAGGATGGAGCTTAACTGGGGGGGATCCTCCTCCCAGGACAAGGCTGTGGTGCAGCTCCTCGGGGGGGAAAAGGGCCAGCAGGACCCCAAGGTGATAGCGAATGCGGTGCTGGCTCTGCCCAAGGCTCAGGTGGGATGGCTTTTTGGGGGGAGGGAGGTGAGGGAGACCTGGGGTCAGAGGGGGAGCGGGGCAGGGGGACATTCCCTGGGGAGGTGGAGGGGACTGCGTGGGGCAGGGAGGTGGGGGGCATCCTGGGATCGTCCCCTCGTTTCGGGGGGTGCCCCCCCCATGCCGGGGGTGTCCCACGCAGAGCTGTTCACTCAGGCTTTCCCCCCGCAGCGTGTGCTCCTGCTGCTGCAGCTGCTGTGGCAGGACTTGCAGGACCTTCCTGGCGTGACAGAGGTGCTCAGGAGCCTTTGGGGCTGTGTGGCCCAGCACGGCCTGGTCCCCCTGTCCCCCCACCAGGGCCCCTGCAAGCACCCGGGGCAGCTGTGACCACGTCCACCCCCCTGGGGCTGGGGGCTGCCCCCATGGGCACCGCCACGCTGCTAATAAACTCTTCTGTGCTGCACGTTGCTGTGGGGTCTCTGTGGGTGCTGGGAGTCCCTGCTCTCCAGGACAGCCCCCGTGGGGGCCCTTGGGTGCTGCCCCCCTGGCAGGCAGGGCTGCGTTGTCCCCCCCTGTGATGGTCACGCAGTGCCTGTGCTGGGGAGGGGGTCCTGGGGGGGGGCTGTGGTGTGTGGGGGACATCTTGGGGCATCCTCCTGTCACCCTGCAGCCTCACCAGAGCCGAGTACAGGGGGACGATCACCTCCCTAGCCCTGCTGGTCACGCTGTTCCTGATACAAGCCAGGATGCCGTTGGCCTTCTTGGCCACCTGAGCACACTGCTGGCTCATATTCAGCCGACTATCCACCATCACTCCCAGGTCCTTCTCTGCCTGGCAGCTTTCCAACCATTCCTCTCCCAGCCTGTAGCTCTGCTTGGGGTTATTGAGCCCCAGGTGCAGGACCCGGCACTTGGCCTTGTTAAACTTCATGCAGTTGACCTCAGCCCATCGGTGCAGCCTATCCAGATCCTCCTGCAGAGCCTTTCTACCCTCGAGCAGATCGACACACGCACCTAACTTGGTGTCATCTGCGAACTTACTGAGGGTGCACTCGATGCCCTCATCCAGATCATCGATAAAGATATTAAAGAGGACCGGTCCCAGGACTGAGTCCTGGTGGACTCCTCTATTGACTGGCTTCCAGCTGGATTTGACTCCATTTACCACAACTTTGATTCCATTCACCAAACTCTTTGGGCCCGGCTACCCAGCCAGTTTTTAACCCAACGAAGCGTGCGCCAGTCCAAGCCAAGAGCAGCCAGTTTCTTGAGGAGAATGTTGTAGGAAAGTGTCAAAAGCCTTACTGAAGTCAAGGTAGACCACATCCACAGCCTCACGACCATGCTGGGAGAGGGGATGGGGAGGGATGGGGTCAGGGTTGGGGCTGGGGACAGGAACAGGGCTGGGAACAGCAGTGGGAGTGGGGATGGGAACGGGGCAGGGTGATGGAGCTGGGAGCCAGGACTGGAGCCAGGAGCAGAGCTGCAGGTGGAGCCGGGACTTCAGCCGGTGAGGGGGATGAGAATGGAGCTCTCCATATACACGTATAACCCTCCAGTCCTACCAGTACAAAAGCCGGATGGTTTGTACCTAGTGCAAGACCCGAGAAAGGTTAATGAGATAACACAAAAACGCCACCCTGTGGTTCCTAACTCTTACACTCTGATGAGTAAAGTTCTTTATGAGCACGAGTGGTTCAGTGTTATGGATTTAAACGATGCCTTTTGGGCATGCCCACTGGATCCTGAAAGTTGGGATATTTTTGCATTTGAATGGGAAAGCCCAGAAACAGGGTGGTACATACATATGGGGTGGTACATACATTTGGAAAAATTTGGGAAGGAAGGGGTTTAATAAATAGCAAGGGAAAGGAATTGGTCCATGAAGAATTAATTAGAAAAATTTTGGAAAATCTAGTACTACCAGAAGAGATTGCTGTGGTGCATGTGAGAAGACATCAAAAAATAAACTCCCTAGTTGAATGGGGAAACAGAATTGCAGATGAAAATGCTAAAGAATCAGCCTTGCAATTAGAAGTAGAAATGAAGCTGCTTCTTTTACCTGAAATAAAACCTCCACCTGAAAACCAAATATTCAGTGAAAAAGAAATCAAAGCCTTCAAGGAGCTAGGAACAAAGGAAGCAGAAGGACGGTGAGCTCTCCCTGATGGCAGAGAAATGGTAAATAAACAAATAACGAGGGACATTTTAGCTGTTCTACATCAAGGAAGCCACTGGGGAGTCCAGGCGATGTGTGACTGTATTAAGAAAATATGTATGTGTAGGAATGTATACGCAGCTAAGCAGGTCTGTAATAGTTGTATAACATGCCAACGAGTGAATAAGAAGGTTCTGTGGAAACAACCTCTGTGTGGACGGGAGCCAGGACTTTGACCTTTTCAGAGCATCCAAGTAGATTTTACTGAATTACCTCAAGTGGGTAGACTTAAGTACTTGCTAGCGTTAATTGACCGTTTGTCAGGATGGGTGGAAGCTTTTCCTTCAGTATCAGCAACAGCTAGTGTGGTGATAAAGATAGTCCGGAAAAAATAATCCCTAGATATGGGATTGTTGAGAATATAGATTCAAATCAAGGAAGTCGTTTTACTTCATCTATTCTACAAGGATTAATGAGAACTGTGGGCATAAAATGGGAGTTTCATAATCCATGGCATCCTTCCTCCTCTGGGAAAGTGGAACGAATTAATCAGACGTTAAAGAAACAGCTGTCAAAACTGGTTTTAGAGACTAAACTTCCCTGGACAAAATGTTTACCTTTAGCTCTTCTCAGAATTCAGCCTGCTGCTAGGAAAGTTATAGGAGTTTGCTGCTGCTTCGTGGGAATGCACAATGTAAAGACAAGCTGCTTCCTGGATTTGCATGATGTGGGGGAGGAGGGGGGTGAGAGGAGCCAATTTATAGATTGATATTCAACGGAAAAGCATTGATTAGGATATATATGACCAGATGTAAGAAAGAGTGGTTTTGTGGGTTTTGCGAAGAGATATTACATTGTATAGGAGGAAGCAATGTGGCGTTGAGATATGCTTGCAGTGGTAAGAAAGCTTCCCAGACAACCTTGTAAAACGCAGACAATAACCACGCTCCTTAGTGCAATTAAGCAAAAATCACGGTGTCAAGTCAGATAAGGGAAGAAATATGGCCACTATACAAAGCAAAAAAAAAAAAAAAAAAAAAAAAAAAAAAAAAAAAAAAAAAAGTCATGAAAAACTTGAAAAATAATAGGTAGCAACTGAAAGCCATGTATTATTTGTGACGCACCGGATAGGTTGTGAACCTGGACTACGCAGTCAATGGGGACCTAGGGAAGGGTCCCAGTTGTTGAGAGAGAAAATACATAAACCGTGCTATGGAACTAGCGGGTGTGCTCCTGCCTGTGGGATGCCTGGCATTGCAATCGCAAATAAAAGTGCTGCTTTGCTGGGATCCTTGCCTGAGCCTGTTATTGGATACGGAGCATTTCCCACAGGGGGTGCCACGTCCCTTTGCTTCGCAGAGGCCGCTCGGATGCTGTGCGTGGGATTTTTGCTGGAAGCAGCAGCGATAACGCAGGGCTGGCGCTGTGCTCACGGCCTCAAGGACTCTGCTGCTGCTCACATGGCTCCAGACACCCCGGGCAGCTGAGCTCCACCAGGCTTTTCTCACTCCTCCTCAAAGGGCAGGGGAGGAAAATACAATGTAAAAAAAAAAATAAAAAGAGAAACTCAGAGCTTGGATCAAGGAGCAGTTTAATGAAAGGAGAAGCAAGCAGAGGCCCCGCAGAAGCAAAAGGAGAAAATTCTTCTGTGCTTCCCCTCAGGGAGTGATTTTCAGCCATGGCTTGGGAAGCAGGGCCCCAGCAGCAGTGCTTGGGGGGGGTACACATATTTCTGTGAGTAGTCCCCCTTCTCCTTGCCCACCTTGTATTGCTGTGGGACGCACAGTGGGGAGCAGCTCTTTGGGGGGGGTTGGGTCAGGGCCTTGCCACTGCACCAATTTGGGGGATTTGGGGGACCGTGGGGGCTGCACCAATGCTGTTCTCACTCCAAGAGCACAGCACCATTGGGGGGGGTGAGCTCTGTCCCAGTCAGACCCAGTAAAAGGGGACAGAGCTGGGTTCTGACCCCACAGCCCAGGGGGATATCCCATCCCACGCTACCTCCTGCTCAGCCACAAAAGCAGGGGGAAGGAGGGGGAGGAAGGGGATGCGTGGGGCTGTGTTCATCCTCCCAAGCCAGGCACGTTGAGCTCTGCCTGCCTGGAAGTGGCCACCCACTGCTGGGAAGCACTGAATGAGCTCCTTGTTCTGCTCCGCTCACCCCCACAGCTCCTGCTTTACACCGTGATTACACTGTGACCTGGCTTTGTCTCCAGCCCGGAGCTCGGGCACTTCTCCCTTCCCCATCTCATGGTGGGGAGAGGTCGGTGAGCAGCAGGGGACGCTGAGCTGCCTCCTGGGGCTGAGCCCCAAAAGGGGGGAGCTGGGGCTGGCTGCAGGGTGCTGGGCTCAGCCTGCCTCCAGGAGCATCCCCAGGGGCAGGGGGCTTGGGGTAGCCCCTAGCACAGAGGGAAATGGCTCCGCGCAGAGCAGGGCACCGCGGCACGGAGGAAAGACACCAGACACAGACCCAAGGACAGGGAATGCTTTTTATTCAGACCCACGGGAGAGGACGGGTGGGTCCATAACAGACTTTTCCATTTCACAGACCATTTAACAGCACAGACAGCAGTGCACCCACTGCTACAGACCCACTGGGGGGGTCTTCAATTACGTTTGTTCCCTGTACGAGCAGCACCGTTGTGAAGGTTTAATACTCCTCCCCTTCCTCCTCTCCCTCCCCTTCCACCGAGTCCACCCCCACCTCCTCGTAATCCTTCTCCAGGGCGGCCATGTCCTCCCTGGCCTCCGAGAACTCCCCCTCCTCCATGCCCTCCCCCACGTACCAGTGCACGAAGGCACGCTTGGCATACATCAGGTCGAACTTGTGGTCCAGGCGGGCCCAGGCCTCGGCGATGGCCGTGGTGTTGCTCAGCATGCAGACAGCACGCTGCACCTTGGCCAGGTCCCCCCCGGGCACCACCGTGGGAGGCTGGTAGTTGATGCCCACCTTGAAACCCGTCGGGCACCAGTCCACGAACTGGATGGTGCGCTTGGTCTTGATGGTGGCGATGGCGGCGTTGACGTCCTTGGGCACCACGTCCCCGCGGTACAGCAGGCAGCACGCCATGTACTTGCCGTGCCGCGGGTCGCACTTCACCATCTGGTTGGCCGGCTCAAAGCAGGCGTTGGTGATCTCGGCCACCGAGAGCTGCTCGTGGTAAGCCTTCTCGGCCGAGATGACGGGGGCGTAGGTGGCCAGGGGGAAGTGGATACGCGGGTACGGCACCAGGTTGGTCTGGAACTCGGTCAGGTCAACATTCAGGGCCCCGTCGAAGCGCAGGGAGGCCGTGATGGACGACACGATCTGGCCTATCAACCGGTTGAGGTTGGTGTAGGTGGGGCGCTCGATGTCCAGGTTCCTGCGGCAGATGTCGTAGATGGCCTCGTTGTCCACCATGAAGGCGCAGTCGGAGTGCTCCAGCGTGGTGTGGGTGGTGAGGATGGAGTTGTAGGGCTCCACCACGGCCGTGGAGACCTGCGGGGCCGGGTAGATGGAGAACTCCAGCTTGGACTTCTTGCCGTAGTCGACCGAGAGGCGCTCCATGAGCAGGGAGGTGAAGCCGGAGCCGGTGCCACCCCCGAAGCTGTGGAAGACCAGGAAGCCCTGCAGCCCCGTGCACTGGTCAGCCTGGAGGGAGAAACGGGGGGGGGGGGGGGGGGGCATGATTAAGTTGGGCAGCAGCAGAGCTTGCTCCTTCCTCTCTTATGTTCTCTCACAATGACATTTGGGGGATTTCCAGAAGCAGAACACAAGCCACCAGGCCAGGGTGAGCCTGACTCCTGCTGTTGGAAACCTTTGGAGCAAAAATCCCCTGGGGAAGCCCCTCTGCCCCCAGAGGGTTTTTGGGGGGTGGGGGGGCACTCAGCCCATGGCTCTGCTGCCACCCCCACGCAGCCTCTGGGGCTCCCAACGCCGCTGAGTGCAGCTGGATGCGGCCGCAGCCAGAGCCGAGGAGGAACAAAGAAGGAATTGCAGAGCTCAGCACCGCCGGGCGCCTGGGGACGCGGCGCTGTGGAGCAGCTCCAACGCCCCAGCTGCGCCGCATCCCGCCACCAGCCAATGGCAGCCGCTGCAGAGCAGGATTACCATTAATTAATATATTAAGTCTAAACACAGCCTGGCTAGTCCTGCAGGAAGGGGTGAGACCCAGAACCGGAGCCTTTGTCCTCATCTCACCACCCACCGGCGCCCCCCGTGCAGCCCCCCCCGGCCATACCAGCTTGCGGATGCGGTCGAGCACCAGGTCGATGATCTCCTTGCCGATGGTGTAGTGCCCCCGCGCGTAGTTGTTGGCCGCATCCTCCTTGCCCGTGATCAGCTGCTCGGGGTGGAAGAGCTGCCGGTACGTCCCCGTGCGCACCTCGTCTGCGGGACAGCACCACGCACCCCGTTAGCACCGGGCACCCCCTCGGCACCCACCGCCCCCCACCCCGGCTCCCTTTGCTCACCGATCACCGTGGGCTCCAGGTCCACGAAGACGGCCCGGGGCACGTGCTTGCCGGCCCCCGTCTCGCTGAAGAAGGTGTTGAAGGAGTCGTCCCCCCCGCCGATGGTCTTGTCGCTGGGCATCTGCCCGTCGGGCTGGATGCCGTGCTCCAGGCAGTACAGCTCCCAGCACGCATTGCCGATCTGCACGCCCGCTTGGCCCACGTGGATGGAGATGCACTCGCGCTGCGGGGACATTCGTGGTGCTGCGTCACCCCCCATGGCCTGGCTGAGCCCCCCTCCTACACCCCACCCATGTCCCATTCCCCCCCTCCAGCTGCAGCCCCATTCCATGCCCCCCTGGGATGCTGCCCCCCGGAGGGGCTGGTGCTGAGCTGCCCATGCCAGGATGGGGCCGGATCCTGCCCAGCCCCATCCTATTGTTCTGGGGGCTGCAGGGGGCTCAGCACCAGGGCCACACCCAGTGTGGGGGGGGGGACTCAGCACCGTCCTGCCCTGTGGGGCCGTGACCACACCCAGCGGGAGATGGGAGCCCCCAGGGTCACATCCTGCACTCCCCACCCCATGGGGACACTGCAACAGCCCATGTGGGCTGAGGGCTCAGCACCAGGGGCTCATCCTGCCCCGGGGGGTCCTCATTGAGCCAGGGACACGCCCAGGGCTGGACTGGGGACCCCATCCTGCCCCCAGTGCCACATCCAGTGTGGGACATGGTGCTCAGCACCCGGCGGGGCTCATCCTACCCCTGCAACCAGGACCACACCCAGCACAGGCTGAGGGCTCCGCACCAAGGGCCCGATCCTGCCTAATTTAAGAGGGGCCACACCCAGAGGGGGCTCAGCACCGAGGGCCCGATCCTGCCCTGTTGGACCGGGGGGGGGCTCAGCCCCAGCCAGGGGGGCTCCTATTGAGACCCATCCGCCACGAGCCACACCCGGGGGGGGGGCTCAGCACCGGGAGCCCCCTTCTGCTCCCTTTAACGGGCCCCGGGGGTCCCATCCTGCCTCATTTAACCGCAGCCACGCCCAGTGCGAGCTCAGCACCGGGGGGGGGGGGGGGGCTCATCCTGTCCTATTTAACGGGATCCGGGGGGGTCCCATCCCGCCCCGTTCACCGGGAGCCGCACCCAGAGCGGGCTCAGCACCGGACAAAGGGCCCCGATCCTGCCCCGTTTAACGGGGACCGCGCCCCGAGCGGGCTCAGCACCGGCCGGGGGGGGCCTCATCCTGCCGGGGGGGCCTCATCCTGCCGGGGGGGGGCCTCATTACGGGCTCGGCAGCTCCGCCGGCTTCGGAAGGGGGGGAACGGGAACAAAGGCGGCGGCTCGGGGGTCCCCGGCGGGGGCGCGCACGGCCCGGGCCGATCCCGATCCTGGCTCCGGTGTCCCCCCCCCCACCTCGGTCCGGTGCCCCCCCCCCCCCCCGCGCTCACCATGGCGGCTGCTCGGCTCCGGGGCTTTCTCACAGCACGACGCTGAGGCGGTCGATGTAAGAGGCGCGGCGGAGCCGGTGGCTGGGAGCGGGGCTTTATAGGGCCGGGACGGGACGAGGGGGGGGGACCGGGGCGGGGCGGGGGGGGGAGGTGGCGATGGCGGCCATTGGAGGCGCGGGGATGAGGCAATGCCCCCCCCCCGGAGCCGCAGACAAAGCCGGGCGGGGCGGGGGGGGGGGGGGGGGGGGCCGGGGGCTGCGGCGGGTACGGGGATGGAGGGGGGGGGACAAGGAGGGGGCAGCACGGCTCGTCGCGACGCTGCCCCCCCCCCCCTCCTGGTCCTGGTCCTGTCCTGCCGTGCCCCGGCCCTGCCCCGGGGGGGGGCATTTTCCGCCGTGCCCTGGTCCTGGTCATGTCCCCGGTGCGGTGCCACCAGCCGGGTGTCCCCGGGCCCTGGTGCCCAGCTATGGGGGTGGCCCCAGCCACGGCTTTGTCCCCAGCCCTGGGGTGTCCCTGTCCCCATCCATGTCCCTGTCCCCATCCCCGGCCGTGTCCCTGTCCCCATCCCCAGTCACATCCCTGTCCCCAACCCTGGCCGTGTCCCTATCCCCAGCCCTGGGGTGTCCCTGTCCCCATCCCGTCCCTGTCCCCGTCCCCATTCCCGGCCGTGTCCCAGTGCCCCGGTTCCCAGCCACGTCCCGGCCCCCGGTGCCGCCGTGGCCCCGTGCCCGTCCCCGCTCCCTCCCAGCCGCCTCTTTGTGTGCCACCCCCGGGGGGGGCCCACCGAGGGGGGGGGGGTCCTGGGACCGTTCCCAGACTCTGCCCCGGGAATGGCCCCGGCACCAAGTGGCAGCTGCTCTGCGGCAGCTGGTGGGGGGGGGGGCACAGCTGGGACATCGGCCGCTCGCCCCCCCGAGCCCCCCCCGCCGTGCCACTGTCCCCCCCACCCAACCCCAGCGGTCCCTATGGGGTGGGGTACGGGGGGGGTGCCGGGGGTCGTCCCCCAGGGCTGCCCCCAGCTGCTGCAGGTGGAGCTGCCAGCATCGCCCCCCCCCGCGCTGAGAAATCACATTTTTTCTCTGCATTTCCCGCATTACGCGGATTTTTGGGCAGCTCCAGGTCCATGTTCCCACGTCCCCGCCACCCTCCTGCCCCATGCTCTGCCCCCCCTCTCCCCCCCAAATTTTTTGGGGTGCTGCTAAACCAGGGCAGGGAGCAGGGAGGGGCTGGGGCTCCCCCCCCTGCCCCCTCCCCGATAATATGGGGCTGCAGACAAAGAGGAGCCGCGATTTGGGCATCGCCCACTGGAACAAAGGCAGCCAGGCTGTGCCCCCCCCTTCCAAAGATTGGGCTCCCCCCGGGCTGTGCATGGGTGTTTGGTGCTCCATGGGGGTGGTCCTGTCCCCCCCCCCATGGGAAACGTGGTCCTGAGCCCCCCAACAGCTCCAGGCTGGTTTTTTTTTTTTTGGGGGTGGCTCCCCTTCAATGCCTCCAAGCCGTGGGCAGGGGGGGGCTCAGCGGGGCGCTGGGTGGCTCGACCCCCCCCCAGGCGATGCAAGGTGAAGGGCGAAGGGTGCCGGGGGGGGGGGGGGGATGTCCCCCTCCCAGACCCTTCCCATCATTAGGTATGGGAGGCCACTCGTCTCCGCGCCGACTGCTGCCAGGCAACTGGCCCTGGTGGCGGGGTTGCTAGGAGAGCGGGGGTGCTAGGACACGGGCTGGGACCCCCCGCTTGGGACCCCCCCCCCCCCACATCCCCCTCCCCACATCCATCACCTTGCAGGGCTGGGGGTGCCTGGCGGGGTCGGGACCCCAAATCCCCCAGTGTTTTGCTGCAGGGGAGGGGGTGACCCCATCCCTGACCCCCCCACACACACTGCCTGCCCCCCCCTTTGCTGCAGTGAGGGGGGGGTGATACCATTCCTTTACCCCCCCCCCCCATGGCATGGGGGGGCCACCAGCCCTGGGCCCGACGCCCAGCCCTATGTGCACTGATTGAGGGGTAAGGGGGGGGCTGGCCCCTCTCACTGCTGTCCCCCAGCTCCCAGCCCCCCTCCCCAGTTCTCAGGGCCCCCCCCCAGGTCCCAGCCGCCCCCCCCGGCTGCTTCCCATCCGCCTGTGCTCTGTTGACTGTTGGTAGCAACGTGGCAGCTCCTGGTGACGGTTGCTGGGCCCCCGCCGTGTTTGCAGCCCAGGAATGACCGAGCACAGAGGCCATGAGACCCCCCCGGACCCCCCCTCCACATCTGGGTGTCTCCATGGGGACCCCATGAGCCAGCCCCCCCTCAGCACCCAGCCCCGCTCCCCCCCCCCAGTACAGCCCGGAGCTGAGAAGCCGGCGCTGGCTCGGGGCCAGCTGAGGTTTCCAGCTCTGTGTGCCCCCCCCCCCCGTGCTGCCAGCCGCCCCCCCCCGGCTCTGTCTGTCCGTCTGTCTGTCCCCTGAGCATCGATGTGACGGGTTCGCTCAGACGGACGGACGGGGCTGCTCCTCGCCTGGGTGCAGGATGGGGCCCTGGGGTGGTGGGGGCATGGCGGGGGTGGGAGCACCCAGCCTGCCCCCCCCCCTTCAAAGAGCTGGGTGTGGGCCCCCCCCCCGGAGCTGCTGGGAACCCCATCCCCATGGGGGGGGGCACAGTGTGTCCCCACAACCAAGGTGCTCCGTGCCCCCCCCCCCCAGCAGTGCTGGCACTACAAAGCCCCCAAGGGAGCCACAACAGAAAGGACACTGGGGGGGTGGGGGGGGTGAAAGGGGCAGGGGGGGCAGAGCTCGGGGGGGGGTCAGGAGACGAGGGGGGGGCTGCAGGGCTGCAGCGGTGGCGGCGGGGGCTGCGTCTGCTGGGCGTGGGGAGGGGGCTGCAGCCGCGGCACCGCATTGCGGCAAAGCCTGGGATAAAGGCACGGGGAGGTGGCTGCGGGGGGGGAGCCGAGGGGGGAACCGGGGGGGGTCAGAGGGAACCGGGGGGGGGAGCCAGGGTGGTGATGCCGCAGCTGGCACATCCCCATGGGGGGGGGGGTTCCCATCTCAGGGGGCTCCGGTGGCGCTGGTTTCGAGGGGTGGGCAGCATGGGGGGCACTGGGTGCTCCGGCCCCATGCGTGAGACAGCACCAAAAATGGGGGGGGGGGGGCAACGGGGGGGACAGGGGGCACCCAGTGCATGGCACTGAGAAGAGGGGGCCGCGCACAGCCTTGGGGTGGGGCAGCACAGGGTGTCCCGGGGGGATGTGGGGGTCTGGCAGGGTCCCGCTGCTCTCAGGACCCTCCCTTGGGGTAGAAGGGGGGGGGGGGCACGAGGCGGTGACCCCGCTGTAAACCCCAGCACGGTGGGCGGGGGGGGGGCACAGGGGCTGCCGCGTCCCCGGTCCCTGGGAATTTGACCCCGAACCGCGCCCGCCCCAGCCCAGGGCCAGACGCCGGGGTGCTGTAGGGCAGGGCGGGGGGGGTGGAAGCGTTGTGTGCCCCCCCCGCCCACCCCGCCCCACGGGAACGGCCCCGGAGGGAGCGCCCCGGGGGGCTGGCGGCGGAACAAAGGCGGCGGCTGCCGGGAGGCGGCGCGGGGGGGGCCCCGAGGGGCTTCCCACGGGGGCGGGGGTGGGCCAGGGAACAAGGTCAAGGATGGAAGACCTCCTCCGAGGTCTCAGGCAGCCCAGTTGCATGATAACGACCCCAAAAAAGGCTGTCCGCGCAGGTAAAGGACCAGCAAGAACTGGTGTGGCTGCCCAAGTCTGAAAAAGGAAGGATCAGAAGTTCAGCAGCGAGGAAGACTCCTGGCCTTCATCAAAAGACCACCAGAGCACCCCGGACCACCACCCAAGGACACCAGTACGCATGCGAATAGGGGGCGGGATCTTATGGTAATGAGTCTTCGGATAACTCATGAATATGCAAAAGCCTTACTGGGATGAATCTGTATTTGTCCCACTCATAAGCACGCTGCCCGTAACCCGTGGTGCGCAAGCTGGGGGGAGTTATCCCCCCAAATTAATTTGGCACCCCCCCAGGTGGGACCCTCTCTGTCCGGCTGCGGGACCTGCTGAGGACGGGACTCCTCTGGGCACCCCCGGGAGTTCTCGGGAGGACTCCCCTGCTCATTCAGATCACCCCAGGGACAGACAAGGACCATCACAGATGGATGGGGTATGTTGGAAAATGAGGGGATACCTGTAAGTCGTGAGGAGATGTCCTACGCCAGGTAGAGGGGGATGCTGGTGCTCCCCCTGGGTAGGGAATTCCCATAAGGTAGTAGCAGGGTACGTGGTATATGGCATGTTCTGTGGAATTTATGAAATATCTATGAAATAAGATTTCATATGAAATCTGTGAAATAAGGGAGTAGCAGAATAAGGGCTGTGGAACAGTAATTTGGGTTCTCCTGGCTACAACAGCAGGAGCTGTGTGTGGCATTGCCCTAAGTATTGTCATCTGTTGTAGAAGTCCAGTACTGTGTGTTAGCATTAGACTTATAAGGGTTGATAAAGATCTGAGGCAAATGGTTATTGGTTCATGATTCATGATACACACAAATTTGATTATTGTTCTAAGTGATATATTCTAGTATGAATAAGTGTAAGGGGCCTCTTTGTGTGATTGTGTGACTGTGCTGTGAGTGAGATGCAGCACCGCGACTCCACTATGCCACGAGGAATATGGCCAGAGAGGGATGAAGTGTAAGAGATTGAGAAAAGACATCATAATGGGAAGAATTTTGAGTGCTATCGATAAAAAGATCCCTCTGGGTTATATCTTGGCCCATTGGAAGGACATTGGTGGGCCACCTGGAGGAAATGTTAATCATGAGACCTTAATTAAGTATTGTAACCAGTGGTGGACATAATGGAGACAAAAAAAATCAGGGTCCAGACTGGGGAGACATTAATCTAATGTTGGGGGAGATGATGGAAACAGAAAAGCAGCTAATTCTTAAGACAGCCTGAGTTCATGTATGAGCTCAGATTGCCAATGGGACCACTAAGAGAACTGTAGACTATTGCATTACCCTGATCGACCCCCACTGAGACCCTAATCACCCCAGAAATTATAAACGGTTACACAAATACCAAAATCTGATTAAATTGGGAATTGAGAACTGATTCTGAAAGCTAAAAGTCATTCAACCCTGTATAGTATCCAACAAGGTCCGAAAGAAACCCCTAAGGAATTTTTGGATCAACTTTGAAATGCAATGAGAAAATATATCAGTTTGGACCTGGCTTCGGAAGACAAACAGAGTTTGTTAGAGAGAAGTTAAAGGTTAGTTTTAGCAATTTTAACCTTAAAAGTATTTGGTAAGGCAGTCTTTCAGGTATCGGGGTTATCTGATGCTTTTACCCAGGTATAAGGAGTCCGCCCTTTCTCTGACATTCTTTCTGCCACCTCATTAATCAGGAGCACTTGGAACAGTCCGTCCCACTCAGGTTGCAGCATTGATTCTCTCCGTGTCCATATCAGAACCCAATCTCCTGCTCGGAATGGATGGATCAAGGCTTCCGAAGGTGGGGTTTGAGCTAATGATCCACAGGTCCTGAGAGATGACAAAGAGGATGACAGCCCGAGTAATCCTTAAGAAAACAGTTATTAAGAAAAGCATCTTTTGTCTCAAATTGAGGTACTTCGTTCCCTTTGTCCAGGTACAGCAATCCAAATATTTCATGTGGTGAAACTCCCACATCTTTTCTTGGTGCAGTTTGAATTCGGAGAAGTGCCAAAGGTAAGCACTTTGTTTGGGGAAGCTGAGTTTCCAGAACTTAGTCAACTGCTTCTTTACTTTCTGATCCTCTCCACCCTTCTAGAAGAGGAAGGATGACCAGGAGCATAAAATTTCCACTTAATTCTTAGAGTCCACATTAGCCCTTGCAATATTTCTGACATAAAGTGATTTCCTTGATCAGAGTCAATATTTTCAACAGCTCCATACCTGGGAGTTATTTGTTCTAGAATTACTTTAGCTACTGTGTTCACACTGAAGGGAAAGCTTCCACCCACCCTGACAAATGATCCACCAAGACTAATAAGTGTTTAAATCTGCCTGCTCTAAGGAGTTCTGTAAAATCTACCTGTACATTTTGGAAGCGTTGAATTCCTGGTTCTCACCCCCTTTGGGCTGATTGCAGATAATTTTCCTATTTGCCTTTTGACATACTACATAACTCTGCAAATTTGTTCAGCCAGAGTGTATATAGTCCTACACATAGGTATTGCCATAGCACAGCATCACACATTGCCTGAATTCCCCAATGACCCTCTTGATGTAAAACAGTTAATAGTTGCCTCATTAGCACTTTATTCAACGTTTCTTTCCCATCAGGGAGTATCTATTTTCTTTTGGACTTTGTGACTCCTAATTCCTTAAAAACCTCTTTCTCTTAAAACTTTTTAGTTCTTTTCAGTTTTGGGTATGGGTAGCTCAACAATTCCCTGAATCCTCTCTGGATTTATTTATTCTTCTAGATGCCCGAAATGCTTGACTTCTCTTTCTACGAATTTTAATTTATTATCCAATACTTTCAAGCTCCGTTTTCCCAGAAAGTTTAATAGCTTGTTAATGTTTTCTCCTGTCCTGACAGTAAAAGATCATCCCCGTATGGGAACAGTAACGCCTCCTCCAGAGGTTGGAGTTAATCCAAAATCTTTTATAGAATTCACCCAAATAAATCAGTGACCCCCAGGTAAAATTGTCTGTATTGCTGCTTTCACCCCGTTTCAGGATCTTTCCTGAAAAAAGGCGAATATACCTGTGCTCTCAGCAAAGAGAGCCCCTCAAATCCCCCCCAAATTCCCCACCCGCGCCTCCCCCGACTTTCGAACCGGGGGCGGGGCGGGGCCTGGAGGGGCGGGGCCTGGAGGGGCGTGGTGGGCGTGGCCCCGCCCTCCCCGTGCCCTGCCCACCGAGGCCCCGCCCCCTCCATATAACGCGCGGCCCCGCGGGGCCCCCCCCGCGATCTTCTCACCGTGGCTCCCAGGCGACCGGCTAGTGAGCGACCATGGTGAGGAGGGGGGGCCGGGGCCGGGACCCCCCCCCCCCGTGCCCCGAGTGGGGTCGGGCTCCGTGGGCTGCGGGCCCCCGCGTGCCTCCCGGTAGCGCATGGGGCCGGGTCCCGTGGGGGGGCCGGGGACTCGCGTGTCCCGCGTGGGTGCAGGGGCACGGGGGCCGTGGGAGGCGCGGGGCCGGGTGCGGGGAGGGGGAGGCTGGGGCAGGGACCCCCGGAGGGGCTCGGTCCCCGTGGGCTGTCCCGGGGCTCCCGTCCCCTCGGTTTTGGGGCGCCCCGTGTGGGTTCTGGGTCTGCTCCCCCCTCCCGAGACTGCGCACCCTGGGGCTCCCCAGGTAGGGGGGAGCCCACCCCGAGAGCCCCCCTGTGGGGTGCGGGCTCCCTGGTGCTGGGAGCACTCCCCACGGGGGGCGGGGAGTCACGCGTGGGGGCAGCCCCCACGTTTCGCCCTGCTCTGCCGGGGGGGAAGCCGGATGGGACCCGAGGGAGGCTCCCGCTAGCATCGGGGCCGCGCTCCCAAAATCTTCGGAGTTTTCTCTCGCCCTGCCCCGAGCCGTGGAACCGGCACCGGTGGCGCCGCGGTGCTGCCATGAGTCAGGGCTAAAAAACGGGTAAAAGCCCTGCACCCAGCTCCCTCGGGTGGGCTGCAGCAGGGGGCAAACCGAATGAGCCCCCCAAACACCTCTCCTGCGCCCCGCAGCGCGAGTGCATCTCCATCCACGTGGGCCAAGCGGGTGTGCAGATCGGCAATGCGTGCTGGGAGCTGTACTGCCTGGAGCACGGCATCCAGCCCGACGGGCAGATGCCCAGCGACAAGACCATTGGCGGGGGGGACGACTCCTTCAACACCTTCTTCAGCGAGACGGGGGCCGGCAAGCACGTGCCCCGGGCCGTCTTCGTGGACCTGGAGCCCACGGTGATCGGTGAGCAAAGGGAGCCGGGGTGGGGGGCGGTGGGTGCCGAGGGGGTGCCCGGTGCTAACGGGGTCCCCGGTGCTGTCCCGCAGACGAGGTGCGCACGGGGACGTACCGGCAGCTCTTCCACCCCGAGCAGCTGATCACGGGCAAGGAGGATGCGGCCAACAACTACGCGCGGGGGCACTACACCATCGGCAAGGAGATCATCGACACCGTGCGCGACCGCATCCGCAAGCTGGTGAGGGGTCCCATGGGGTCTCTGGGGGTGGGTGCCCAGCCCCAGGTGGACCAAATACAATGGGAAGCGGGAGGAGGAGGTGATGAGCACGTCCTTCTCACCCCATCAGCACGCTGGGATGCATCATTTGGGGAGAACAGGTGGGGCTGCCCTGGGGGGGCTGGGACAGGGGAGACAGGTCCGGGCTGTCCCCTGGCTCCAGGCTGTCCCCTCCCCAACGCCTGCCCCGGGGCCCTGTCTGAGCCTGGTGCCAAGCCCGGCTGTGCTGTGGTCAGGACAGGAGGCTGGGACCCCGTGGGCAGTGCAGCCCTGGCGTGGGTGCTGGGGTGGGTGTGGTGGTTTTACATTGCTGGGCAGCTTGAACTCCACCACGGCTGCTCTCTCACTCCTCCTTCTCCTCAGAAGAGGAGGGGGAGAAGAAAAGGAAAGAAACAACTCATGGGGTGAGATAAGGATAATCTAATTAAAGGAAAAAATATGAAAAAAATAAAGGAAAAAGCAGGGCGTCAACACATGGAGCTGTAGTTCAGGGGACAGACGTTTCCACAAGAGCCCACCCCTCCCTTCTTCCTTTTCCCACCTTATATTGCTGAAAGAGACATCGTATGGCATAGAAAACCTTTGGTCGGTTTAGGACAACTGCCCTGGTGATGTCCCCTCCCCACCTCTTGCCCATCCCCAGCCTGCTGGCTCTAGGGGGGGTTAGAGGGAGTCCTGATGCTGTGCCAGCACTGCTCAGCAGCAGACACAACACTGGGGGGACACCACTGCTGTTCTAGCTCCACGTGCAGAGCACAGCGCTGCATGGGCTGCTGCAGGGAAAGTTCACTCAATCCCAGCCAGACCAGCACAGTGGGGCTGGTTGGACTGGTGCGGCTGCCCTGAGCTCTTTGAACCTCGGTTCCCACGCCGGGGCCAGCGCCGTGGTTAGCCGGACCTGCTGTGCCGCCGGCTCTGCCCTGGGTGCTCCTGGCACATCAAAGGCTGCACCACGCTGCCTGCGGGCTGGCTCCAGACACGAGGCTCCAGCTGCCTCTGTGCCAGGGCACGAAGCCATGGCTGACCTGCTCCAAACCCCTTCCATCTCTCCTCCTAGGCTGAGCAATGCACGGGGCTGCAGGGCTTCCTGGTCTTCCACAGCTTCGGGGGTGGCACCGGCTCCGGCTTCACCTCCCTGCTCATGGAGCGCCTCTCGGTCGACTACGGCAAGAAGTCCAAGCTGGAGTTCTCCATCTACCCGGCCCCGCAGGTCTCCACGGCCGTGGTGGAGCCCTACAACTCCATCCTCACCACCCACACCACGCTGGAGCACTCCGACTGCGCCTTCATGGTGGACAACGAGGCCATCTACGACATCTGCCGCAGGAACCTGGACATCGAGAGGCCCACCTACACCAACCTCAACCGGTTGATAGGCCAGATCGTGTCGTCCATCACGGCCTCCCTGCGCTTCGACGGGGCCCTCAACGTTGACCTGACCGAGTTCCAGACCAACCTGGTGCCGTACCCGCGCATCCACTTCCCCCTGGCCACCTACGCCCCCGTCATCTCGGCCGAGAAGGCTTACCACGAGCAGCTCTCGGTGGCCGAGATCACCAACGCCTGCTTCGAGCCGGCCAACCAGATGGTGAAGTGCGACCCGCGGCACGGCAAGTACATGGCGTGCTGCCTGCTGTACCGCGGGGACGTGGTGCCCAAGGACGTCAACGCCGCCATCGCCACCATCAAGACCAAGCGCACCATCCAGTTCGTGGACTGGTGCCCGACGGGTTTCAAGGTGGGCATCAACTACCAGCCTCCCACGGTGGTGCCCGGGGGGGACCTGGCCAAGGTGCAGCGTGCTGTCTGCATGCTGAGCAACACCACGGCCATCGCCGAGGCCTGGGCCCGCCTGGACCACAAGTTCGACCTGATGTATGCCAAGCGTGCCTTCGTGCACTGGTACGTGGGGGAGGGCATGGAGGAGGGGGAGTTCTCGGAGGCCAGGGAGGACATGGCCGCCCTGGAGAAGGATTACGAGGAGGTGGGGGCTGACAGCGTGGAGGGCGACGAGGAGGGGGAGTACTAGTGCCTTGTCTGTTCTGCCAGCTGCACCACGAGCTGTTCATTAAAAGCCCACCCTGCATCACCCTGCCTCTCTCGCTTATTGTCCCTACACATTCTGCGTCACGCTCACCTGGGCAGGACCCCCCAGGTGACAATATTGGGGGGGCTTTCTTGTGGGTTGGGGCTTTCCTGCAGGCTGGTGGGGGGCACCTTGGGTGGGTTACACGGTGCTGGGCTGTCTGCACAGCGCCTGGACTGGGGGCTGAGCCCTCGCCCGTGCCATACGGTGTCCCTGGGGCTCCCCGTAACCCTGCTGTGCTGCCACACGAGGGGGAGACCCTGGGGGTGACCCCTGGGGATGCTTGGAAGCCCCACGGTACCTCGCACCCTGCCCCTAATCGTGGCCGGGGCTGTCCCCAGATGCCCTCCAGCACCAGTCCTTGGTCCTCAGATGCCCTCCAGCATTGGTGCATGGGCGGGGAGCAGGATGCGGCCCTGGGCAGGGCTGGGTTAGCCCTGGGCACCGATGCAGACGGGCCCTACGTGGCGTCGCAGCTCCTGGGCTGCCTGGCGTCGCTCTGCGGAGCCTGGGGGGGCTGCTGGGCTTGGTGGGGAGCGGAGACCCCCCCCCGCAGCACCCGGCCGCTTCCCGTAAAGCACCGCCCTGCTGCAGCCATGCCCGGGAAGGGGGAGGGGGGGATGGAGGGGGGCCAAGGCCCGTTATTCAGCGCTGCCCCTGTGCATGGCAGCTCTGCAGAAGCCAAGTCCCGGCCCCGGTGGGGGGGGGGGGGGGGCGGACAGGGTGCCCCCTCCCTTGGCTGCTGGGGACACTGGGGACAGGGCCTGCAGCGCTCTGGGCAGGGGGCACCCAGCTGGGGGGGGGGGGCTCTGCGGAGCCTTGCAGAAGTCCAAATGGGGCTCCCTTTGCAGCCACACGAGGGGGGGGGGGGGGCAGCAGTGTCCCCCCAGCCCCACCCCACACTATGTCAGGGACCCCCCCGAGATTCCTTCCCGTGCACCCCCCGGCACCTCTCCTGCACCCCCGCACCCCCGCTGCTCCCGGCCCCGCTCCCCGCGCATCCCCCCCCCCCACACCCGGTGCCATCGTTCCCCGCGCCCCCGGGGCGCTCCCCGCAGCCCGAGGCGGGGGCGGGCCGCGCTCCCCCCTCCCGCAACCCCGTCCTCTCGCTACCGGAGCCCCCCGGCGGGGCGGAGCAGCCTCCCGCTATAAACGACCGGAGCCTGGGGCCGCCGCCGCCTCCCCGCCGGTGCCATGGACCGAGGCAGCCGCGCCCCCCCCGCGCCCCGCCGCGCCCCCGGGGTCCCACCGGCCCCGGTCTCCGCCGCTCCCGGGCGCTTGGCGGAGGCGGCGGCCGCAAGGGGAGCGGAGCGGGCGGAGCTGGCGGCGCTCAACGATCGTTTCGCGGCGTTCCTGGAACGGGTGCGGGCGCTGGAGCGGCAGAACGGGGCCCTGCGCTCCGCCCTGGGCCGCGCCGCCGCCGCCGCCGCCCCCCGAGCCGCGGGGCTGGTGCAGGGCGAGCTCCGGGGGCTGCGGGACCGGCTGCAGCGCCTCGGCCGGGACCGCGATCGCCTCCAAGCCGAGCGCGACGGGCTGGCCGCCGAGCTGCGGGGGCTGCGGCAGCGGTGGGCGGTGGGACCGGCACCGGGGGGGAACCGGGGAACGACCCGGGAGGGGCGGCGGTGGGGAGTGGAGGGCGACGGGGGGATGCGCCGGGGTGGGCACCGGGGGGTGAACCGGGATAGGGACCGGGGGGGGAACCGGGATGCGCTGGGTAGGGACCGGGAGTGTCCCGGTGACAGGGACGTGCGCCGGGATGGGGAGCTGGGGGTGCCCCAAGGAACATTGGGGTGGGCACCGGGGGGTGCCCCGGGACGCCCTGGAGAAGGCACCGGGATGGGGGTGATGGAGACACCCCGGGAGTGAAGTGGGGATGGGGACGGGGGGCGCCGGGGCTGTTGGGGAGGGGACCGGGGCACGCAGCGGGGTGCTCTGGGGGGAACCGGGGGTCTTTTGGGGAGGGTCCAGGGGGTGCAGCCGGTGTGCGCTGGGGAAAGCTGTGGGGATGCACGGGGGAGGCTTGGGGGGAGCGAGGGACTGCGGAAGGGTGGGGCCCAGGGCAGGGCGCAGGGTCCCCGCCTTGCAGGAGGGGACGCACTGGGAGCAAACTGGGACGAGCACTGGGAGGAGGTGGGGCCAGAGGTGGACCTGGGCCCCCCGGGGAGGAGCAGGTCCCAGTGAGGGATCCTATAGGGCTGCAATGGGGTGGGGGCCCTGCCCCAAGGCACTGCAACAGGGACCGGGGTGGGGGACCCCAGGGATCTGTGGGTTCTGCGGGGTGGGGGTGGGCCTGCCTGCAGCTGGGGGGTGCAAGGGGGGGACCTCAGGTTTGTGGGGCCCCTCTTCCTCCTCCTCTCCCATCCCCTGCACTGTGCAGGGGGACCCAGAGAGTGGCAGGCTCAGGGTGGGGGGTCTGCACCCCTTCCCCCTCCTTCCTTCTCACCGCTGCTGCCCCCCAGGCTGGAAGATGAGATGCAGAAGCGGGAGGATGCGGAGAAGAGCCTCGTGCTGTTCCGCAAGGTGAGCGGGTGGGGGTCCCCGTCCCCCACGCACCCCACACAGTCCTGAGCCTCTGTGCAAAGTCTTGGCGATGCACCGGGTGCCCCCCAAGGGAGGGGGGGACATGGTGGGGGTCCTGGGGGTCCCGTTCCTTTTGTATTCCCCTCGGCTTAGCCTGGACTCTCCTTGCAGGACGTGGACGACGCCACGCTGTCCCGCCTGGAGCTGGAGCGCAAAATTGAGCTGCTGATGGACGAGATCGGCTTCCTGAAGAAGCTGCACGAGGAGGTGGGGGCCAGGGCTGTGGGACGGCGAGGGAGGTGGGACGGGGGGATGCCGGCGTGACCTCCCACGTGCCGTGGCACCCCAGGAGCTGCGGGACCTGGAGGTGAGCGCGCAGAGCCAGCAGGCGGAGGTGCAGGTGGAGCTCCGGCAGCCGGACCTGACGGCCGCGCTGCGCGACATCCGCACCCAGTACGAGAGCATCGCCGTCAAGAACCTGCAGGAAGCCGAGGAGTGGTACAAGTCGAAGGTACCCGGGGACATGGGGGGGACACGGGGAGGGGGCGGGATGCCCCCGCAGCCCTGACACCCCCGCCCTGGTCCTCGCAGTTCGCCGATCTCTCAGACGCGGCCAACCGCAACCACGAGGCGCTGCGGCTGGCGAGGCAGGAGATGAACGAGTCCCGGCGGCAGATCCAGAGCCTCACCTGCGAGGTGGACGGGCTGAAGGGCATGGTGAGCACCTGGGGACACGGGGGGGGGACATGCAGGGACCAGCCGCAGCCCCCTGCCGCCCCTTCTGCCCCTCTCCCCGCAGAACGAGGCGCTGCAGCAGCAGATGCGGGAGATGGAGGACGAGTTCGGGGTGGAGATCGGGAGCTACCAGGACGTGGTGGGGCGGCTGGAGCAGGAGATCCAGCACATGAAGGAGGAGATGGCGCGGCACCTGCGCGAGTACCAGGACCTGCTCAACATCAAGATGGCCCTGGACATCGAGATCGCCACGTACCGCAAGCTGCTGGAGGGCGAGGAGAGCCGGTGAGGGGCCGCGGTGGTCCCGCTGGGGAGGGCAGCACTCGGGCTGGGACACGAGGGAGGGAGCAGCACCCGTGGCCTCGTGTCCCTGTCGACGCTGGGAGCCCTACGGGGTGCAGCCGTGCAGACCCCGGCCATAGAACAGGGTCACCCCCCACCCCGGTCACCCCCTTGTTACGGAATTTAACTGCTCCGCGCCTCGCTGCCGCGCTCGGAGAAGTGCCCTGAGAATTTCTCGCTGCACACACACAAAAAACAAGGCCAGGCAGGGGAGCTGCCCCAGCCCTGCTGCCACCCGAGCTCCTCCCGCAGCCGAGGGCTCAGCATGGGACAGGGTCACCGCGACCCCCCCGCACCCCCCCTCACCCCCCTCTCCCTCCCCAGGGCCACCTTCCCCCCGCACCCCGCTGCCTCCTTCAGCACCAGAAGCTCAGGTGAGGGCTGGCCGGGCTGAGGGGGGGGGAGCCCACATTTGGGGGGACGGGGACCCCCGGAGGGTGCAGCTGCATCCTTTGGGGCCGTGCCCCCACCCCCCCAACCTGCACCCCGAGGTCCCGCTGGAGGGCTGACGGCTTCTCCATGCCCCAGTGCTTGAGCTGGAGCCGGTGCCGAGCCCCGTGCGGAGGATGCTGCTCATCAAAACCATCGAGACGAGGGACGGGCAGGTAAGCAGCGGGGGGCTGAAGCCCCCCCCGGTGTGGGGCTGACCCCCCCGGTGCGGGGCTGACCCCCCAGATGTGGGGCTGACCCCCAAATTCTCCCCCCGCAGCAGGTGGTGACGGAGTCGCACAAGGAGCGAGCGGAGCCCAAATGAGGAGGGGGCTCCCGGTGCCTCCCCCCGGTGCTGCCCCCACCGACGGAGGCCAGAGCGGACCCCCCGGTGTGGGCCGGGGAGCGGGGCCGTCCCCCCGTGCCCCCCCCCCCCCCCGTATTTATCGCTGGTTCTCGCCCTTTGGTTCTCCCCGTGCCGCCGCCGCGGGCGGATTTTCCGTTGTACCGAGCGCGCCCCCCCCCACACCCCGCCCCGGTGCTGCCCCCCCCGGGGGTGGGCAGGGGACAGGGAGGCCCTGGGGGGGGCCGGGTGCTGCCCCCCCCGTCGTCCCCGTTCGCGCTTGAGCGGCAAATAAAGGCTGGAGCCCGGAGGCGGCGCTGTCGGTGGCGGTACCGGGGGTCGGCACCGGGACCGGGACCGGGGACCCTTCCCCATCGGTGTTACGCGGCCCCCCCGGGGGCGAGGAGAGCCGGGTCCTGGACCCCCCCGGGACGCCCCCGTTCCCCCCGGGACCCGCTCCGGCCTTGGGGCTGTCCCGAGGCTGCTCGGTTCCAGCCCGGGGATGGGGCTGGGGGCGGCACCGCTGCGACCCCAGCCCCAAATACCACCGGGTCCCCCCCCCCGGGGCTGCGGGGGGAGGGCGAGCACGGCCCGGCCAGCGCCCCCCCAACCCCACCCATCCCGGGGCATTTTTTTTTTTTTGGGGGGGGGGGTCCTCAGCCCACCCCTAAGCCCCCCCTGCATCCTCAGCAAACACACGGAGCGGTGAAGGCAGGGGGGTGCCCCCCCCCCGCAGGACCCAGGTGTTTGGGTGCTGCCCCCCCCACCCCATAACTGTGCCCCCCCCCCCCGAGCCGTGCTGGCCCCTGTCCTGCCCGGTGAGCAGCGAAGCGGGGTCATGGGGGGGGGGGGGGGGTACGGGGGGGGCGTCAGACCCTGCCGGTGCCGCGGTCCCTTCCTGGGCCGGGGGCACCGCGGGGGGGGGCGCAGGGACCCCCACAAACCGCGGGGGGGCGCCCAAGCTGCACGGCCGGGTCCGCTCCTTCCCCAGGAGAGCGCATCCACGCTGCCAGCCCCCCCCCTCGAATGAAAGCAGCACCCCAGGTACGCCCCCTGCCCCCCCCCCCCACACACGCTGCCTTGGGGGGGTCGTGTCGGTGCTCAGGCCCCCCCCATGCCCCCCACCCGCAGGCACTGAGTCCCCCAGAGCATCCTCCAACGTTGGTGTGTATGAGGGGGGGGTTAAGGGACAGGTGCCAGTGCTGCCCCCCCCCCAAAAAAAAAAATCCCCCCCCCACTGTCTTGCCCTGGGGTGTCCAAAGGGAGCTTCTTCTGCATACTCACCCCCCCCAGCCGCATGTGGGGCACCCACCAGGGGGGTGACAAAGTGGGGGGGGGGCGAATGCAGCGCTGGCTCTGCCCAAGGCTCAGGTGGGGTGCTCTTGGGGGGGGGGGGGGGGGAAGATGGACGGACCCTGGGTGAGGGGAGGGAGACCTGGGGTCAGAGGGGGAGCGGGGAGAGGGGCAGGGGGGACATTCCCTGGGGAGGTGGAGGGGACTGCGTGGGGCAGGGAGGTGGGGGGCACCCTGGGGTGCCCCCCCCATGCCGGGGGTGTCCCACGCAGAGCTGTTCGCTCAGGCTTTCCCCCCCCAGCGTGTGCCCCTGCTGCTGCAGGACCTTCCCAGCAGGATAGGTGCTCAGGAACCTTTGGGGTCCTGGTCCCCCTGTCCCCCCCCCCCCCCCCCCTCACCTCCCCCAGGCCCCCTGCAAGCACCCGGGGCAGCTGTGACCACGTCCACCCCCCCCCCCGGGGCTGGGGGCTGCCCCCATGGGCACCCCCACGCTGCCAATAAACTCCTCTGTGCTGCACCTTGCTGGGGGGGTCTCTGTGGGTGCTGGGGGTGTTGGGAACCCCTGCCCTCCCCTGCACCCATGGGTGCTGTCCCTCCCGCCCCCTCTCCCCCCCCCCCCTCCCCAATGGCCAGGCAGTGCCCACGCTGGGGAGGCTTGGGGTTGTGGTGTGGGGGGGGGGGCATTTTGGGGCATCCTCCTGCCACCCTGGGGACCCCAAATGCTGCCAGGGCACGCAGTGGTCCCAGCGTGCTCCCCCCCCAAAAAAAAGTGTGCATGGTGAAGGGGGGGGGGCCCTTCGCATCCCTGGGGGGGCCCTTCCCATCCAGCATGGCCAAAAGGTGCCCGTTCTCATCCTCGCCAGCAGCCCCAAATTTGTTACCAGCACGGTGGTGACGGGCAGATGGGGCCAGCACCGAGCAGGGGGGGGGTCACTGCCCCCCCCCTTCGGTCCCCAGTGTCCCCCCCACGCTGTCCCCAGGAGGCAGCAGCCGCGTCTCCAAACCCAGCGTGGTTTATTGGGGGAACACGAGCCCAGCGATCAGCCGCAGGGTTTGGGGATGGGGGGCTCCGGGGGGGCAGACGGGAGAGCACCGGGCCCCCCCCCAGTCCCCCCAGTGTCCTTGGGGGTGCTGGCATGCGGGGGTGCGTGGAACACAATGGGGGGGGGGGGGGAAATCACAGGATTTGGGGGTGTGCTCGAGGGGCATTTACACCTGGGGGGGCTGCTGCGTGCACGCGGGTGTGCAGGGAGCCGCTGTGCGAGCGTGCACGCGGGTGTGCGCGGGGTGGGGGGCACGGGGGGGGGGGCTGCGAGGTGTTTGTGCACATGGTGTGCGCGTGGGGCACCAAGCCGGGGGGGGGGAGGCGTGTGTGCGTGCGCATGGGGGGGATCCTCGTGGGTGTCCCATCACCCTGGGGACGTTTCGGGTGGGCGGACAGGCCGGTGGGGGGGCCGTGCAGCAGAAAGTGCCCCCCCCCCCGCACCACATCCTTGGTGGGGGGGCTCAGTCGGGGTAGATGATGAAGCCCGAGAAGGTGCTGTACTTGTTGGTGTTGCCGCCGTGCACCTTGCCGCCGTCCAGCTTGACGCAGACCTCGTCGCCCACGTCCAGGTGCAGGATGACGCTGTTGCTGGCGTAGTCGTAGTTCTGGTCCGCGTCCTGCGCGATGGCGCTGGCCCGCACCTGGGGGTGCAGCACCCACCCCCCCCCCCCCCGCGTCCCCGGTATAAGGAAGGGATGGGGAACAGGGTGCTGAGATGCTCCGTGCCCACCCACCCTCCCCGGCCCGCTTGAGGCCCCCCACCCCGGCCATCGCCACTCAAGGTCGTGCCGCACATCTGCGGCAGAACCGGGTGAGGGACCCCAGCATCGCCCCCCCCCCGACCCCCCAGCAGCTGGCAGGGACAATTTGCCCCCCCCTTGCAACCCAGGGTCCCCCAGGATGGGACAGCCCCGCAGTTGGGGCTGGGTCTCCCACCCTGCTTGGTCCCAAAGGAGGCCAGAGAGCCCCGATGCCCCCAGGAGCCAGTGGCTGTGCCCTGCCCCGTGTTTCTCTTCCTGGGGGGGGGGGGGAGAGGGTTTTGGGGGCACCCAGGGAGAGGGGGGCAGCTCCCAGCGGGGCGGCGGAGCTGGCATCGACCGCAGCAGATCGATGCTCGTTTATCCCATAATAAATGGAAAACGTCCGGGGCGAGGCGGGGAAGGGAGCTGCCGGCCGGGCTGTGAACAAAGGGACCAGGCGGGGGGGCACAACCGGTGCCCCCCCAGCGCTGGCCAGGCATCCAGGGGCATCCATCCTGGCTGGGGGGGCACAGCCGGTCCCCCCTGGCTGCAGGCAGACCCCGCTCCCTGCTGGCTCTGAGCCCCCCAGACCCGGGGGAGCACAAATCCCCTTCCCCATGGTGGGAGTACTGGGGATGGGGGGGGGGCACGGGTCTGGGGCTGCGGGTGCTGTGCTGCACCCCAGGGTGGCTCCAGTGGTCCAGGGAAAAGGGATGGGGGGGAAGAGGAATGGGATCGGGGGAATGGGATGGGTGGAGATGGGCGTGGGGGAATGGGGAAGAGGGAACGGGGACGGGAATCGGGAATCGGCGTGGGGAATGGGGGTGGAGGGCGTGGATGGGGGAAATGGAACGGGGGAAATGGGGTTGGGGGGAGCTGGGGGTGGGGGGAGCCCAGAGGGGGGAATGGGGTGGAGGAAGCAGGGTGAGGGGAAACCAGAAAGGGAGAACTGGGATGGGAGGAAACAAGATGAGAAAACCGAGAGAGGGGAACCGGGATGGAGAAGCGAGGAGAGCGAGCAGGGAGAGCGGGGATGGGGGCAGCCGGCAGCGGGAACGGGGCCGGGCAGGGGAAGGGACGGAGCAACGGGGCTGGAACAGGGCGAGGGGGCCGGCCGGGGGCGAGCGGGGCACCGGGGGGGAGCTGCCTGGGGGTCCCGGCCCCTACCTGCCCGTTCTTCATGAGGTCGGCCCACATGCTGGTGCCATCGCCGCCGCGCATGAGGACGTGGTAGGTGAAGAAGTAGATGCCGGGCAGGGGGCAGGTGAACTTCCCGCTCGACGGCTCGTAGTAGTTGCCCACGTTGGTCACCACGTCGTCGAAGCGCAGCACCTCGTAGCCCTCGTGGGGCTTCCGCAGCCCGGCGTAGAAAGCAATCTTGGGGCTGTAGAAGGAGGGGATGTACCCCCCGGGACCCGGACCCGGCGGTCCCGGTGGCCCTGGCCGGCCCGGTTCCCCCGGCGGTCCCCGCGGCCCCGGTGGCCCGGGGGGGCCCCGTACTCCGGCACGGCCCTTGCGCCCCGGCTCACCCTTGGCCCCCGGCAGGAAGGGTGGCGGGGAGGCGGGGGGCAGCTCGGGGCCGGGGTAGGGGTCGCAGACCATGCGGCAGCTGCCCAGCATCTCGTAGTGCGCGGCCGCCTTGGAGCTGTGCACCAGCAGCGGGATGGCCACCAGCAGCACCAGCACCATGGCCACGCCGACGGCCGCCCCGGCCACCCGCTTCCTGCGGCTCAGCCGGGAGGCGGCCAGCGCCAGAAGGTCCTCGTCGCCCTTGGGAGCGATGGTGGTGCCGGGGGGGCGGACGGCGCCCCGCCGCCCGCTGAGCCTCACGCCCCGGCGGGGACCGGGCTGGGAGAGGGGATGGGGAGGGACGGGGATGGGGACGGGGATGGGGATGGAGGCAGGGATGGGGACGGGGATGGGGAGAGCAGAGGGAATGGGGACAGGAACAGGGCTGGGGACAGGAACGGGGCTGGGAATGGGAACAGGGCTGGGGACAGGAATGGGAATAGGGACAGGAATGGGAATGGGGACGGGCACGGGACTGGGACCGAGGATAGGATCGGGAGCGGGGATGCGGCTGGGGCAGGGACCGGCACTGGTGATGGAGCCGGGGCTGGCACCGGAGCCGGGACCGGAGCCGGGACCGGAGCCGGGAGCAGAGCTGCGGGTGGAGCCGGGACCTCAGCCGGTGAAGGGGACGAGAGCGGAGCCGAGGATGGAACCGGGAGCGGAGCCACCGACGGAGCCGGGAGCGGAGCCGGGAGCCGGGACGGGGCTGGAGCCGGGAGCGGAGCCGGGGCTGGAGCCGGGAGCGGAGCTCCTGCTGCAACCAGGACCGGAGCCGGTGTCGGAGCCGGGACCGGAGCCGATGATGCAACCAGGACCGGAGCCGGTGCTGGAGCTGGTGATGTAACCGGAGCCGGGATGGAGCCGCCGCCGCCGCCGCGCCGCGCGGGGCAACTTCTCGCCAAGTTGCCCGGGAGCGGGACCCCCTCCCCCGGGAGCGCCCCCCCCGGGAGCGCCCCCCGCTGCCCCGCTCTCCCCGGTGCGCACCGGCGGCGGCGGGGCCGGGCAGCTCCTCCCGGGGCGGTTCCGGCGGGGCCGGGGCTGTCGGGGCGGCCCCAACCGGGCCCGGGGCCGCGCCTCCCGGTGTCCCCCCTCCCGGTTCCCGGTGGTCCCCGGCCCCCCCCGCATCCCTCCGGTGCCCTCCGGTACCTGCCGCCCGCGGCGCCGGGAGCCACGTGCCGGGACCGCCGCCCGCGCCGCGCCGCGCCCGCAGCCCCGCTCCGCCCGCCCCGCTCGACGGCACCGGGCACGGCGGGGGCGGGGGCGGCGGGGGGGGGGGACCAGAGCGAGAGGAGGGGGTGTCGAGTGTGCAGGGGGGAGGGTGCCCGGGGGGGCGCAGGAGGGGGTGAGAGTGAGTGTGCGGGGAGCTGCTGGTGCAGGGGTGCACGCGGGTGCGTGGCCGGGGTGCGCTGGGTGCAGGGGAGGTGCTGGGGCAGGGTTGGGGGGCTGCATGGGGGGGGGGGGCACGCGTGTGTGTAAAGGGCTCAGCGCGTGTGTGCGTGGGGCTGTGTGTGTGCAAGCTGCGTGTGCAAGGAGCGTGTGTGTGCACGGAGCTGTGTGTGTTTGCAGAGAGCTGTGTGTGCAAGCAGCGTGTGCATGTGTGGGGCTGCGTGTGTGCAAGCTGCGTGTGCAAGCAGCGTGTGTATGCACAGAGCTGTGTGTGTTTGCACAGAGCTGTGTGTGCAAGCAGCGTGTGCATGTGTGGGGCTGCATGTGTGCAAGCTGCGTGTGCAAGCAGCGTGTGTATGCACAGAGCTGTGTGTGTTTGCACAGAGCTGTGTGTGCAAGCAGCGTGTGCATGTGTGGGGCTGCATGTGTGCAAGCAGCATGTGTGCACGCAGCGTGTGTGCAAGCAGCATGTGCGTGCAGAGAGCTCTGTGTGTGCAAGCAGCATGCGTGTGCATGCTCAGGGCTGGCTCTGCACTGGTGCGCGTGCAAGGTGTGTGTGTGCAGGACGTGAGCACACTTTTGCCAGGGCCCTGCTGTGCGTGTGCGTTCCTTGGTGTGCGTGAGACGGGTGCAGGGGTGTGAGCGTGCGTGGGCTCAGGGGCACGGCTGTGTGCACGCTGCAGGGGGCTGCAGGGGGGCTTGGAGGGGGGGTCACACAGCCCCACGCAGCCCCACGCAGCCCCACGCAGCCCACTTGGGGTCCCTGCGGGCAGGTGGCCACTGGCCCATTTTCAGGGTGCTTTTGGGGTGCCAGGGGGGGCGCACGCAGCTGATCCCCAACCGCAGGGACTCGGGCAGAGCCCCCGCACCCCGGGGGGCTCCTGGGTCCCCCCGCTGCGGGCACAGCACAGGGGGCAGGATTCGTCCTGCAGCCCCCGGCTGCCTCCGCAGCGGGGGCACGGGGGGAGCTGATTTACGGCTGCTCTTTTCAAACCCTGCCTGAATTTGCTCCTTTATGCAAAGCGAAGTCTCGCCCTCCGCGCTCGGGGAGCTGGGGCTGCTCCCCGCGGCCTCACCACTGCCTCTGAGCTGCAATTAGAGAGAGGAGCGAGGTGCAGGGGGGGCAGCCCCGCACCCCCGTGCCAGGAGGGGCTCCGTTCCCCTTCGGTGTGCAGGGGCCACGCGTGTCCTTGCAGGGGCAGCATCTGTCCCTCCACATCCGTGTGCGCGTGCAGGGATGCGAGCTGTGTGTGTGTGTGCATGGGTGTGAGTGCATGCACTGTGCGTGTGCACGCGTGTGCACGCGTGTGAGCAGGCACCGTGCCTGTGCACACACGTGTGTGCGCGTGCACATTGCATGCTGGCGTGCGGGCGGTGGGAGATGATCCCGCCGTAGCGCCCCGCGCGTAATTTATCCGTGCAGTTTTTAAATTTGCAGGCCTGGCCAGCTCCCTCCAAAGGGCGCCGATCCATCAGCCGGGATCTCGGATGGATTTATGGGCCCTTTATGCGGGGGATCAATGCAATCCTGAACCGCCCGGCGATGTTTGTGCAACAAATTACAGCGGCGGGAGCAGCTCCCCCGGCGGGGACGGGGTCCGGGCGCGATCGATTCTGCCCGAGCTGCTCCCCGGGGACGGGGACGCCGGAGTCCCACCGCCTCCGCCACCGCCACCCCCCTCCGCCAGCTGATCTTAATGAGCAGCAACAGTGAATTAATTAGCGAGGCTGCGAGGGGAAGCCCAAGCGCTAATTAGCAAGCGCCGGGGGCTCGCGGGGACTGGGTGCCTGGCCAAAAGGTCCTCGCCCTGGGGACACGGGGGGACACTGGGGGGCCTGGATGCTCCTGGCCCTGCCTGGGTTTGGGGAGGGGGGGGCTGGCACCTGGTGCTGCACCCCAAGGGGGGCAGCTGCGGCCCCCAGCACCAGCTGGCAACGACAGCAAGAAAGGGGCGGGAGGGGAGAGCAAACACGGATGGTAAAAATAGAGGCGGCGGTGGAGAGAAAGGTCAGCCCCGGAGAGAGCGGCAGCAAGGAGCCGAGGGGGGGGGAACGGGGGGGTTCAGGGCCAGATCCTGCCCTCGGCTCCCAGCGGCCAAAGGAGGCGGCTGGGTTTGGGGGAGGTTGGCCCCATCCAGCCCCACAGTGGTGCTGAGCCCCACACCAGGTCCTGCAGGTGCCAATGGCCGTGGTGGGGACATCCCGAGTCCCTCAGGGTGCACGGGGACACAGTGGCCGTGGGCCCCCACCCCACGAATGCCGCCTGCTGCTCTCGCTGCCCCCAGGCTGGATAAGGGACAACGCTGCTGGGGGCCATTGGGGGATGACGGGGATGGTGATGGACACATCCTGGACCGCAGAGCCAACAGCTCCAGGGACAAGAGCTGGGAGCACGGCGGGGACACCGCGGGGAGCCAAGCCCCCGGATGAGAGCCGGGGATGGCAGCGGCCGGCGGAGCGGCGGTGCCGGGGAGCAGAGCATGAATAAATGCATGAAGCCGCAGCCCCAGGGCCGCGAGCAGGGCCAGCAGTGCTGACAAGGGGGGGGCCTTGGTGTAATCGTCCGGCGGGCGCAAGCACGCAGTCACCATCTTCCTCCACAGATCCTGAGCACCCGTGGGCTCGTGCGGCGATGTGTGGCCCTGCGGGGTCACATCCAGCCCCCGTGCCTGGTCCCCAAGCCCCAGGGCTGGACGGTGCGTGCCCAGCACATGGTGCATGGTCCGTGATGCGCCGTGAGCTGGAAGAGATGCACGGGGCATGGTCATTTTGTGTGGTGCACGGTCGTGGTGTGTGGTGCATGCTCATGGTCGTGGTGCACGGTCATTGTGCGTGGTCCATGGTGCGTGACGCATGGCATACGGTGCACGGTCATGGTGCACGGTGCACGGCGCATGGCCGTGCATGGTCCATGGTGCAGGACGCACGGTGCATGGTCTTGGTGCACGGTGCACGGTGCACGGTTGTCGTGCATGGTCCGGTCCCAGAACCCGGCACACGGTGGCCAAGGGACGTCCCCGTTCCTCTCCCCGTGCCTTCGCCGCGGCGCTTCCCTCCCAATTACGGCGCCGCGCTGGGACCAGCAGACAAATTGGCGTGTCAGCGCCCGCCGCGCGGGCCGGGAGGGAGCCTTGTGCAAATGAATATAGATTGGCTGGAGGCGCCCGGGCGCCGCGCGCTCCATCCAGGGCATGTTTGCAATAAAGCCGGGCCGCCGGGCCGGGCCTAAATTGGATGAAAATTGTCCTTGAACGGCGACAATAAACCAGCAGCGGGAGGGGGGGCTGTGGCTGGGGGGGCGTGCGGGGGGGATGCCCGGTGGTACCGTGGCTCAACAGGTCCCCAGGGCAGCAGGAGTGGCCGAGGTCACCTCGTTGTGTGGTGCCAGTGGGGAAAGTGTCACCCGCTGCCCGCATGGGGGGTCTGGCACCATGTCCCCCCCCCTCGGTGTCCTCCAGACCTGGCCAGGGCCCTCCCTGCACCTTGTCCCCGGTGCACACCCATCCCTGATGTGCGCCCTGTCCCCATCGTGCACCCTGTCCCTGGTGTCCCCAGCGTGTTCCCCGTGCCCCTGCACATCCTATACACCGGCATCCCCCTCCTGCTCCCCCCGCCCCGCCCCCGGGCTCATTAGCATCTGCTGCTAATTGCTGATGAGGCGGCAGGGATGTTATTAATTGGGCATGGCCCCGGAGCAGCGCGGGGCTGGTGGCTGTGCAGGGCTCAAGACAGGGGGATTTAGGGACAGGGGGTGGGTGACACCAGGGGGGGCAGGGTGGGAGTCGTGCCCCCCCACCCCAAGGCAGCCACCTGGGCTCACCCACACCCCCTGCTCCATGGGGCTGGTGCCGGGGGGGTCCCAGCAAGGAGGGGTGGGGGGCAGCAGCCATCACCGAAGCGAGGGGACGAAGCGAGGGGATGTCCCTGGGGAGCCCGGGGGCTCCCAGCACAGGGAGGGGGGGGGGAATTCACAGCCCCCCCACAGCCCCCCCCTGGGCTGAGTCATCGCCGGGGCCGTCCATCACGGCATGGCAGCGCGTGCGGAGATGGATGGCTGCGGGCCGCCCCGGATTAATTCTCTGGACAAGCGGCATTTATTAAGGATTCCGGGGACGTCGGGCGGAGAAATCCATCCCGGCCAGGCGGCAATTAGGCAGCCGGCGGGGCGGGCGGCCGGGCCGTGGGGTCCCTCTCGCCATCCCCCCCTCACCCCACGGTCCCCCTCCCCGCTCGCCGTGGGGTCCCCGGCGTCCCCGCGGTGGTCGCTGGCCGGGGGCTCGCCCCCATCCCCGGTGTCGCGCCCCACAGCGGGGGGCTCATTGCAGATTCGCCTCATGCCTACCTGAGCCGGGCGCTGACAAATAGACATTTAAATCAGACAATTAGCTGGCCTCCACCGCTGACATTTTTAATGTATTAATGTGCATCAACAGCTAATACATATAAAATTCCCCTAATAACAGCACTTGGGTAAAGGGGCTGCTCTGCAGCCCGGCGCTGGCAGTGATGTACGAGTCCGGAGGGACTCCGGCCCCGGAGTTTGCATTAATTACCAGCAAACTGACAAGGCAACGTGACATTCGGGACCGGCAACGGATGCCTTCCACCAGCCTTCCTCCGGGCGCGCGGCGCGGCTGCGTGTTCGGGGCGCGTGCACGCACACGCGTGTGCACCCCACAGGGTGTGGGATGAGCGGTGTTGGGGGGTGTAGGGGACGTGTGGGGGTCGCTGCTGGAGTTGGGGGCCTGCGTGGGGACCCGCGTGTGTGTGGGGATGTGAGCGGGTGTCGGGACACATGTGTGCAAGGGGACACGTGTGTGCAAGGGGACACGCGTGGGGACCCGAGCGGGTGGCCAGGAGCCTTCAGTCCCACTCAGGATGGCCGGACCCAGCCCATGGGGGGCAGCCCCCCCCCCCCCCACTCGGACGCCCCCCGAACGAGGCAATGACAAATGCTTCAATTAGCGGGAAGGCTCCGAAAATCGATGCCTTAAACGCCGGTGGCCCGGGCTGATCAATGGCTCCAATCACACCCCAAAACGGGCGTGGTGGTGGTGGTGGGGGGGGGGCACCCCACATCCTGCTGCTGGGACACCCCCGGAGCCCCCAGCCCCAGAGGGGCCCCAGTTCCCAGTGCTGGGGGGGGGTTGGTGACGACACCAATGCCAGGAGCGGAAAGGGGGGGCCCCCCCTAAACCCCCCCAACCCCATCGACCGCCCAGCTCCACGCACACGAGAGCCAAATTTGACATTTTTAAATCCAGATACTTAAAGAAATCAATCCAGCAGGCGAGCCCCCCCCCGCGTGTCCCCCCCCCTCCCCACTAGCATCGATCCCACGCCACAGCACGGTGGGAAGGGGGAGGTTGGGGGGGGGGGGGGGGGGCCCACAGTTACCGGGGGAGGGGGCAGCTGGGAAAAGGGGGTGTCACGCCCTGGTCCTGCAGCCCCCCCCCCAGTGCATCACCCCCCCCAAAAATCGCCCCCCCCCACCCCAACAAGGGCGCAGAGCAGCCAAGCGTGGGGCCGGCCCCGCTGGGAGCCGCTGTCAGGGAGGCAGCCAGGCGGGGTGGGCAGCGGGGGGGGGGGGCCGCTGTCAGCCCTGATGGGCAGCTGATGGGGGGGTTAAGGGGGGGCTGCAGGGTGGGGGGGGGCAGCATCTCAGCCCCCTCCCCACATCCTGGGGCTCCCCTGGGAGCCAGGAGCCCAGCATCCCCCCCCCATCCCCGAACCACGCTGAATTGAAGCACAGGGGGGGTGCACTGGAGATGGGGGGGGGGAAGAAAAGGCGAGGAGGGGGTCACCGCTCCTGGCCCCCCCCCCGAGCCCGAGTCCTCGCTCAGGGAGCGACTGAGTCAACAGCGCGGCGGCGGGGGCCGTTAATAATGAATGAGCCCAAATTGGAGGCCGCAGCGGCTGAGCCGAGCAAACACGGCGGCGGAGGAAAAAAGGAGGGGGGGGGAGATGCTGGGGGGGGCCGTAAAGGGGGGTTGGAAGATGCTGGGGGGGGGGGGCACAGCCCCAGGAATGAGCGTGGATGAATTCAGGGGGTGAGGGGCTGGAGGGAGCACACTGGGGTTGGGGGGGGCACTATGGGAATGGGGGGGCACCGTAGGGTTGTGGGGGGCACCTTGGACTGGGGGGTCACTATGGGACTGGGGGGGGGCACCATGGGACTGGGGATTCACCGTGGGTTTGTGGGGGGCACTGTGGGACTGGGGGGACACCGTGGGACTTGGGGGGGAGCACTAAAGGATTGAAGGGGGGTCCCCACCCCATGCCCCCCATCCATGTACCAGCACCGCCGCGGCTCTGCCCTTTGCCCAGCACCGTGGGGGGGCAAAGTCCGTACCGGGGGGGGGGAGAGCGGAGCCACCCGTGAGCTCTGCGGGACCGCGGGCAGAGGTGGGTCTGGTGGGCTGGGGGGGGGACACATGGAACTGGGGGTGGGCGTGCAGGGGGCTGGTGGGATCAGGGGAACCCGTGTGGGTGCTGGGGAGTGGGTGTGTGGGACCCTGGGTGGGTGTGGGGGAGGTGGGGGGGGGCACAGGGGGGCTGGGTGGGTGTGAAGGGGCTCTGGGTGGGCACAGGGGGTCCTGGGGGGTCAAAAAGGGGTCCTGGGTGGGCACAAAGGGGTCCTGAGTGGGTCCTGGGGATCTTTGGGTGGGCACAGAGGGTCCTGGGTGGACACAGGGGGTCCTGAGTGGGTCCTGGGGATCCCTGGGTGGGTTCTGGGGATCTCTGAGTGGACACAGAGGGTCCTGGGTGGGCACAAAGGGGTCCTGGGTGGGCACAGGGCGTCCTGAGTGGGTCCTGGGGGTCTCTGGGTGGGTCTTGGGGATCACTGGGTGGGCAGAGATTGTTCTGGATGGGCACAGGGGGTCCTGGATGGGTAGAGGGGGTCCTGAGTGGGTCCTGGGGATCCCTTTGTGGGTACAGGGGGTCCTGGGTGGGCACAGGGGGCCCTGGGTGGGTACAGGGGATCCTGGGTGGGCACAAAGGGATCCTGAGTGGATCCTGGGGATCTTTGGGTGGGCACAGGGGGTCGTGAGCAGGTACACAGCTCCTGGGTGGGCACCCACAAGCCCCGACTGGGCACGGGGGACGCAGAGGGGTCTGGCACTGGGTCACGGCCCACGGGTGGGGGTCCCGGCATCCCTTAATACCCCCAACCTCCCTCTCCCTCCTCCCACAGGTCTCCGGATGGCGATGCCGTGAGCCCCCCGGGGATGGGCAAGCGGCTGCTGGTGGCCTACGGGCTGTGGGCGCTGGGGGGGCCGCTGGGGCTGCACCACCTCTACCTGGGCCGCGACAGCCACGCGCTGCTCTGGATGCTGACGCTGGGCGGCTTCGGCGCCGGCTGGCTGGGGGATTTGTGGCACCTTCCCGGCTGGGTGGCCGCCGCCAACGGGGCCGGGACCCCGGGGCAGCGCGTGGGGAGCGTGCCGGCCCTGAGCGCCCTGCGGCTGGCGGGGCAGGTGGCGGTGGGGACGTATTTCGGGCTGGCGGCGGCGCTGGCATTGCCCTGGGTGCCGCAGTTGCTGGCACAACCTCTGGCCGTGGGGCTGGGGGTGCTGCTGGTGTCCTCGGTGGGCGACCAGGCCTCGGAAGCGCCCAGCATCCTCACCGCGGCCTTCCTCGCCTCCCTCCTCTTCCAGGGCCGGGTGCTGGCGGTGCTGCCCTCCAGTTTGGCCGCCAGCATCGCCGCCCAGCGCCACCGACGCTATAAACGCCCCGGGGCGCCCCGGCCGCGGTTGCCGGCCCGGCTTTACCACCTGGGGTTGGCCTACTTGGCCTTCGCCGCCCCGCTCGCCTACGGCGTCCTCAGCGGTGCCGCCGGGGTGCTGGGCGCCCCGTTGCGTTGGCTCGGGGCCCTCCCGGCGCTGCCCCGCGCCGTCGCCGAGCGGCTCCTGCTCCTGCCCCTGCGTGCCGGCCGCATCCTGGCCGAGCTGCTGGGTCTTGTCAGCCCCGAGCCCAGCGGCTGGAGCGAGAGGAGGCAGCGAGCCTACAAGGTGCAGGACGCGGTGCTGGGGGTGTGTGGGGGGGGAAGAAATTAAATAGGGGGGCACGGGGTATGGATGGGGGTGGCACAAGGTGCAAGAAGCTGGTATGGGGGTGGTTGGGGCTGAAGGGGTTGGCTCAGAGGCACGTGTGGCCCCCCCAGCATCCATCTCGCCCCCAGGTCCTGGGCATCCCACCCGGCGCTGCCCCCGAGGACGTGCACAGGAGCTACCGGGAGCTGGTGAAGGTCTGGCACCCCGACCACAACCGGCACCGGGCCGAGGAGGCTGAGAGGCGTTTCATCGAGCTTCAGGAGGCCTACGAGGTGCTGGCGGGGCCCAGGAGGGCCGCAGGGGGGTGACGGGGTTGGCAGACCCCTGCCCGCGGAGACCAAAGGCTGAGGAAGGGGATTCTGTAACACGAGGATGGCTTCGGGCTGCTGCTGTTGTGTCTCTGCTCGGCTCGATGCGGTGCTGGGCCGGCACCCTGCAAACCAGCACAGGGGGCGTCCATCAGCCAAGGGATGGATGGATGGGGGCTTGTGCAAACCTTTGCACCAGGATCTGTGCAAAACATTGCACCAGGGGCTGTGCAAAACATTGCACTGGGGTTCCTGCAAACCATTGCATGAGGGTCTGTGCAAACTATTCCACCAGGTCTTGTGCAAAACATTGTGCCAGGGTCTGTGTAAACATTGCATGAGGGTCCGTGCAAACAATTGCATGAGGGTCTGTGCAAACCATTCCACCAGGGCTTGTGCAAAACATTGCACCAGGGCTTCTGCAAACCATTGCATCAGGGCTTGTGCAAAACATTGCATGAGGGTCTGTGCAAACCTTTGCACCAAGGGCTGTGCAAACCATTGCACCAGGGTCCGTCCAAACCATTTAACTGGGGTTCGTGCAAATCATTGCAAGAGGATCTGTGCAAACCATTGCACCAGGATCTGTGCAAACTCTTGCACCAGGGTTTGTGCAAACCATTGTACCGGGGTTCGTGCAAATCATTGCATGAGGGTCTGTGCAAAACATTGCACAAGGGTCTGTGCAAGCCTTTGCACTAAGGGCTGTGCAAACCACTGCATGAGGGTCTGTGCAAACCACTGCACTGGGGTTCGTGCAAACCATTGCACCAGGGCTTGTGCAAAACACTGCATGAGGGCCTGTGCAAACCTTTGCACTAAGGGCTGTGCAAAACATTGCACCAGGATCCATCCAAACCATTGCACCAGGGTCTGTGCAAACCATTGCATCGGGGTTCGTGCAAACCACTGCATAAGGATCTGTGCACACCGTCGCACCAGGGCTCGTGCCAGGCGCTGCAGAGGGCTCCGCGATCCACTGGGTGTCCGCAGCCAGGGCCTGACCCGGGCGGGGCCGTTGGTGGCGGCCCCGGGTCTCGAACCCGCGGCCTGTCGAGCTCCGACCTGGCCGACCCGCCGCTCGTCACTTTCCGGAGCGCGCTCGGGCATTTCCGCCGCGGGGCGGAGGCTCTCGGCAGTTTCCGTCCACGTTCGGCGCCGGCCGCCCCGCCCCGCCCCGCCCCTCGAGAGAGCGGGGAGGCGGGGCGTCGCCACGGCCGGATCCGATTGGCTCTCGAAGGAAGTTGGTCACGCCCCTTGCGCGCGCGGTAGGCGGGAGAAGGCAGGACCCGCGCGCCCGCATTGGTTGTTGGGACCCCTCCCGCCCCGCGCGCATAGAACCCCTCTCATTGGTCAGACACACTCTGCCCGTCCCCCGCCTCGCTTCCGATTGGCTACAACCGAAGGAAGGCGGGCTGAGCCGAGCCTCTCCCTCCTTCTCATTGGCTGTCACCCTCGAGGGGGCGGGAGCAGCGAGGCGGCCCCGACGCGCTATTGGCTGCGGGGACGGTGCCCGCGTCCCGATTGGCTGGCGCGGCCTGAGGGCTCCTGCCGGGCCGCGGCCCCCGCCCCCCGCCCCGGTGCGCGGCGGCGGCGGCGGCCTCAGGCCCGGGGGGGGCGGCGGCGGCGGGGCTGGGAGCGCCCGGAGCCCCCGGGGCCGCGGCCGGTGAGTGCGGGGCGGCCGGGAGGGGGTCGGAGGCCGGGGGGAGGGTGTCCGGGAGCGGCACCGGGGGCACCGGGAGCGGCGCAGGCCCCGGGTGGGGGCGGGGAGGGGGCACCGGGGGGGGCTCCCCGCGGCCCGGCCCTCAGCGCTGCGCCGGTTCCGGTTGGGGGGAGCGGGGGGGGAAGCTCCCGGTGCCCCCCGTACTCCTCAGCCACCTCCCGGTGCCCCCCGGTCCCCTTCAAGCCCCCCCCGCGTCTCCCCGGTCCCCTCCCGGTGCCTCCCGGGACCCCCCGATCCCTCCCGGTTCCCCCCCGGTTCTCCCCCGTTCCCCCCCATCCCTCCCTACTCCCCCTTTGCCTTCCTTGGCCTTCCCGTTTCCCGTCCCCGGTTCCTCTCCGGTGCCCCCCGGTTCCCTCCCGGTTCCCCCCGGTTCCCTCCCGGTCCCCGCCATCCCTCCCTGCTCCCCCTCTGCCGACCCCGGTTCCTCCCCGTTTCCTCCCCGGTCTCCCCAGCCCCCTCCCAGTGCTCCTAGGTCCCCCCTGGCCTCCCCCCGTTCCTCCCCGGTCCCCCCCACCCCCCCCCATCCCTCCCCGGTGCCCCTCTGCCCCCCCCATCCCTCCCATCCCCCATTCCCATTTCCTCCCAGTTCCCCCCAGTCCTCCCAGCCCAGCACGGAGCCACTCTGATGCCCCCCATCCCGCAGGTGCCGTGGTTTATCCTCAAATTCCACCAATTATCATCAGGGCCCGTTTTTAATTACACCCTCACGCTTCTCCTCGGGCCGCCAGACCCGAGGTTTTGGGTAAGAAAAGGGGCAAAAAGGGCTCTCCGGGATCACGGCACCGGCCTGGCCCCGGGGGTTACGTCGGGGGAAGTTTTCGCCACTTTGGGTTGGGTTTTGAGAGCCGACGTCTCCCTGCACATGCTGCTTGCTGCCTTCCCTTCCGAAATACTGCAATTTCTTCCTGTTTTTAGGTGATTTGGTTCAAAAGTGACTCCTGATCTAAAGGATGCGTTCACCCTCTTAGAGGTGAAACGATTCCTAATGGTGAAGCCGACCCAGGATGTTCAGTGGTGCTGGGACTCGAGCAGAAAGCTGGCACAGGCGGTCCTAAATAGCCAAAACACCTCAAAACGCCTCAAAAGGACCCGGGGCGAGTTTTCCTGCAGCCCCGAGGGGCTCACTGGGGCTTGGGGAAAAGGCAGGTGGGCTACGTGCCAAGCTCGGGGCTGGTACACGGAAAGCAGCAGCGCTTGGCCGGAGCCTTTCCCTCCTGCCTCGTGCCCGCGGTGCTGTGCAAAGCACCCAAAAAACCCGACAGCAGCCCCCTGGGGCGGTTTTTTTTGGCCACCGAGCACGGAAAAACCGTGTTTATCGCAGGTAGGCACCGGGCGGGGTGCCGTGACGTCCCAGGAGCGGGTACGGGGCTGTTTTATCACCCCAAGTGCCCGGCCCTGCTTCCTTGCGCTGCCCGAGGAGGCCCAGCTCGCTCACGGAGGCGCGTGTGGGAGAGCTGCCGACGCTCGGCCGTGTGAGGATTTAAACAGAGAACAGACGGCTGATTAGCTCTGAAGTTAGGTGCTCGGTTCGTTCCTGCACAAAATAAGTGGCCTCAGGAAATACTAAAAAAAAAAAACAAACAAACCACCAGCAAACCACCACAAAACCCCCGAGCCTCGAGAGTGAGATCAAGAAACCGTTTTATTCGGTCCTCTGTACCGCACGGCTTCACGATCCTTGTTGGTGGAGGCGGCTTCGGGAAGCTGCTGGTCCTGATTTGGGGGGAAAAAGTCCAAGAATGGGCCGCGTCGGGTTTGTTTTGTGTCGCTGGACACTTTGCAGCGCGGGGTGATAACGCAGAGAAGTTGGCTCGAGGTGACCGAGGCTTCTGCTGCCCCGGAGAGGTGCACGGCTGTGGGTTGGCCTCTTGCGAATTTAACAGGAATTTGCTGAGGGGGAAACCCACAAAGCTGAGTCTCAGGGTTCCCACGCTGAGCATGTTCCTGGATTTTTGGTGTAAATGTTGATTTTTTTGGGGGCATTTGCTGAAAACCGAGCGAATTCCCCCCTTGTGCTGTCTTACGGGGCTCTGGCACCGTCCTCTGGGCTCCCTGAAGATGGATTTCTGCTTGGGAGCGACGACACGTTGCAAGCAGAGCCACTGCTGGCGCTTAATGCGTTGTGTGCGCTCCCAGAGCCTCTTAACGAGCTCGATCACCAGGATTAAAATAGCGTGGCGAGGGACTGCTTAGCTCGGGAGCTAATTAGCCGGACGCTCCGCGCAGCGCAAGCCAGCCGGAGCCGGGCGCGAGGTGCACAGAGGGGCAGAGCCCTCCCAGGGAGCAGCTTTTTCCCCCAGAACGCCGGATTTCTCACCAAAACCACCGTGGAGCAACCCCCAGGCGCATTTCTCACCGCTCGTTTAATTTCCCTTTCCGACAGGGAGCTGCCGAGTGCGGCAAGTTGACGGGAATGACCCGTCTAGACGGAGCGGGAGCAGCCCGGAAAGCTGATGCCGTGGGCGGGGTGCTTTAGAATCGGTTCTCCTTTGCCATGCTGGCTGGGAAATCGGGGAGGCCGTTTCCCCAAGCAGGTGGGACGTGTCGCTGCGTGCGTTTCCACGTCGGCTCGGCGAGGGGTCCCGCAGCACCCGGGGGCTTCCTTCGCGCCCCGTCAGTGCTTTCCTTTCGCCCCGCAGGTCGGTTTCCTGCCGCCTTTGTGCTGCTCCTTCCCCGTTCCTGCGGCCCGACGCGAGCCTGCCGTTGCCTTGGCTGCAGGCTCAGGGTGAGCCCTGCGGACGCTCGGGCTTGAGATGAATCCTCAGCCTTAATTGCATCACCGAGGAGTGAGGATGCGCCCTTAGATCCTCGCCAGATCTGTCCGAGGCTTTTTTGTTTCCCCAGCCTTTTGCTTTGCCCCGTTTGCGCGCAGGCAAGGCTTAGTCTGGAGCTTGCCAAAGGCTGGTTCGGAAGCTGCCGGCTGCTGCTTGTTTTCCCCCCCCTAAGACTTAATTACCGCTCGTTTTTCCCCTTTGAAGTGGGTAAAAGTGTATTTCCTGGGTGATAAGGCGCAGTAACTTCAGACAGTCGGAGATCTCCTGATAACTTCTGCTCTGGCAACTCTTTTTACAGCCGCTTTCAGCCTTTGAATGACTGCAGCTTTGCTTTTCCTTTGCTTTTTGGGGGATGGGCACACCAGCAGCCTGCAGGCGTCCCTTTCCTGAGCTGAGTTTGAGGGAGTTCACCTCTGGCAACACGGCGTTTTCTCCTTCCATGTGCTCCCCTGCTCCCTCCTGGGTTAAAGCCCCCCTTCCTTCATTAACAACAAACACAAAAAGTGCAATTATTAAGGAGGTTCGTTGCGTGGTTGCGGTTTGCGGTGCGGGTCGTTGCCTTCAGGTGCTTTAAAAACTCCAAGTGATGGGCACAGAGAGCGTGGAGCTGCGGTGCTCAGACCTCCGGTGCCCCGAGCTCCCCCCAACCCCTCCTGGCCTCAGTGTGGGGCCCAGGACGCACCCGAGGCTCGCGACCGGAGGCCGAGCGCTTCCTGCCCGTGGCCACAAGCAGCAAATTTAAACCTGGCCAGGCGCACGACCCGGCGGCCTCGGCCTGTGCTGGGTTTCCCCGGGTGCCCCGTCTTCTGGCACGGGATTTCAGGCGGTGTCAGAGGTGCCGTTTGGTGTCCCGAGGCAGCACAAGAGCTGATGCTGTTTAACTCCCCGGGCTGGAGCAGGTAAAGAATTCTTCTGCAGCTTTTTTTGCACCGGCAGCGAGCATCTGCGGCCTCTCCGTCCCGTGCTCAGCTTGCCAGGCTCGCTGGCCGGGAATAACTTCTGAGCTCCTGTGTGTTTAAGAAAGGAAGGCTCCAGGTACACGAAAACCCTATTTTTAAATTAAAATAGGCTCAGCAGGTCCCTGCTGGTGAGCCGTGGGTGTTGGATGAGCGTCGCTGCGTTCCTCGGGGTCATAAACCGTGTCCTGAGGACGGCCCTAAAAAACTGATCCTGGCCGGGGCGGGTGGGAGTTGAGCTTCTAATTGTTCCTGGAGCAAATTAGGCGTGTGTTTCTCTCTCATCGTGTTCCCTGATGGCCCCACCAGCAGCGTACGAGGTCTCTCGGCCGCGTGCGCCTCGCAGCTTGGCACGGCCGGGCTGTGCCTTTCCCTCCTCGCCACGAAGGCAGCCGGGAGGCTTGGCGAGGAGGGGCTGCCTCCTTCCCGGAGCTGGGAAGCTCTCCATTGTTTCCTTACACCGAGTGGAGCGCCCCGGTGCTCTTTGTTTAACCTGTCAGCTCCCTTGGCGTGCGCCTGCCCTCGCTGCTTCCCCCCGGCTCCGCTCACCCTCGCGGGTGAAGATCCGCGCCCGTAACGCCACGCAGAGCCGTCCCTGCAGCGTGGTTTTCTGCTGAAACCAGCGGGGAAAACGTGTGAGCTCTGCCTGTGTGCACGGGAGAGATCCGAGGCTGCCGTGGCACCGAGCCCAGGATCCGTGCTCCTGGTCCCCCTCGGCTCGTGGCTCTTCGTGAGCCCGGTGGTTGTGCGGTGCTCTTTGGGCTCTGAGCCCCCCAAATCTCCCTGGCCATAAGGTTTTCCTGGCGTCCCGGGGTGCTGCAGGAGCTCCGGGTGAAGCCTGTTGAAACCCTGCGAGTGTGTAGGGAGCTTGGTGCTTTGTGTTTGATGCTGCTTCTGCAGCGCCTGGTACAAAATACACTTATTTTTCCTCTGAAAAAGCATCAGCAGGATGATTTTGACAAGCTGAGAGACTTGGGGTACGCCTTTGGCTAGTTCAGCAGCAATTTCTTACTTCCTTTGTTGTGTTTTTTTTTTTTTTTTCCTCCTTTTCCTACTCAGAACCCGAGAAGACCGACACCAACGGCAGCAGTCAGGCGGCGTGACAAGGAGCTGCTTTTCAGAGGAAGGAGCCGCGGTGCTCTGCTGGCCTGTCAGCACGATTCTGACAACTCCAGACCCTGCCTGCCCTCGCAGCTGGGATTTTGCCATCCCAAACCAGATATCTGCCGCTTCCCGCGTTGAAACAAGGCGGCGTGTGAATTACAACTGCCAGCTACGGTACTCGAGGGCAAGGACTCTTTTTCTTTTTTTTTTTTTTCTTCTCTCTCTTTTTTTTTTTTTTTTTTTTCTATTTTTCCCCCCCCGTCTTCTGTAGCTGGACGTTAGCGCAAACACGCCGAGATGTCTAAAAAGCAAAATCCGAAAGGTAAGATGCGTGCGGCTGTGGTGCAGTCAAAATGCCAATAAACAGCACGATTGATTCCGAAGTTATCAATTAGGGAAGGGGTTAATTGCTTTTGCTATGCTCCCTTCCAGGCTGCTAATGTCACTTGACAGCTTATTGTCACTCTCGTGGTGACACGGTGCAACCTGTTGGGTTTGCTGACATTTCTAGCAGCGTTTCAGGTGTCCAGCTGGACAGGTCTGATGGTAATATTGCCGCGCCTCCGCTGTCAGAAAGCAGGAGAGAAAGATTTTCAGCGGCTGAGGAGTTGCAGAGCCAAACTTATTATTTTCTCCCCTCCTCCCTGGGGTCCCCAGCGGCGGCCGTGCGAGGCTTCCCCTCCCCGGCGTGCTGTCGGGGCGGCTGTGGGATTAAATCTGCCGAGCTTCACCCCGTCCCCTTCCTTTGCCGTTGCACGTTCAGAGGCAAAGCTGCATCGAGCAGCGTATTTCAGCGAGGGATCTCAGCTGCCACACGTGAAGCATTAATTCCAGGGAGCGCGGGGAGGGGTGGAGGGTTACGAGTTTCTTTTTATTTGAGCCGACTGCTAATTAATAATTTAAGGCGCACGGGTTTGACAATTCGTGTCCTCTGCCTCAGGAGAAGAGCTTTTGTTCTCTGTAGATTTCCTTTCTCCGAGCAGCTTTGGCGTAGCGGCGGTGCCTACCTGAGGGGCCCTGCTGTCCTCTGACAGCTAGACCCGGGCACGATTTGAAGCAATTAGCAGCAGTTATGGAAATTACAGCGCGGGGTGATTCTTGAACGGCTTTTAAAATGCTGTGTCTGTGGCTGTGCTTTCGGAAGCCTCGGTGCAAGTCGTAACGAAATTGCCTTTTCCCAGCTGCTGGACGTGGAGCCCGGCAGCTGCTGGTGCTGAGCACACAGGGAGAGAAAATGCTCCTTGAGGGGCAGGGAGGAATTATTGCGGCCGGGCAGGGCAAGGGAAGAAGGCTCTGGGAGACTGCTGGGGAGGGACAGGGAGAGCTGCTGCCGTGCTGGGCCCGGCTTTGGGGTGCTCCTTTGCTGCTCACGGTGTCAGCGTGGTGCTGTGGTGTTTCCCAGCCCTCTGTGAGGGCCTGGGTTTGGCCAGGTGAGGATCGCCTCTTCAGTTGCTCTTTCTTCTGAAGGCAAAGCAAAAGCCGTGTGCTGCGTAAGAGAGGGCCGGAGAGAGGTGTTGAGAGGTGCAGAACGAGTTTGAGCCGTGGTAAATAATGCAGCAGGTTTGAAACCGAATCAAGAACCCACCTGCTGCTGCTGCCGCCTAGAAGAGCCCCGGCCCTTTGTGAACCCCTCAACTCATCAGAAGGGAAAACGCTTCAGCCTGCAGCCCAGGCGTGAAATCAGCCCCGTTCCAAACCCGTGTGCGCACCCACGTCTAGCTCCATCCCCTGGGCTGCGCCGGACGGCTCCTCTCAGCCCTCACCCACTCGGTAAGGGGCGATTCAGAAATTCGGAGGGCAGGTAGTCTCCGTGATGCCAGACTGCTCGATAAATATTTTTCCAGCGTCTGGGAGATCCGTTGGCTTAGTGATCCGCGGTTCCCAGCGCTTCTCTTCCCCCCCTCCCAGTGCCAAGCGAGCGTGTTCCCTCTCATCCCCCCTTCCGACTCGATTAATTGATTTGAGTGAAAGCAGCACCGGGCTCGGGAATGACTGCTGACCCCGGGATACAAAGCAATCACATAAATCTTGTTTCCGGACATCAGCCCGCGGCTGTAGGCGTGCCAGGTGCCTGAACCGAGCGGCGCTCGCGCTCCTGCTCATCTGGATGCATCACGGAGCCGTTTCGACGGATGAGAAATCGCCTTGCGTGAGTTTCGGAGAGGGGAAGGGTCTCTGGGATCGGTCGCTGGCAAAGGAGGTTTCAGCCAGAGCAGCAGGGAGCCTGCACGGCGGAGTGAGGAGTTCCCTTTGAATCCTTTGAATCTCCCCCTTTGTTTACCCGCACGGCACTCGAGGAGGAGGAGAAGCTGTTTGGCACAACCTGGCTGCTCGCTGTGTGCTCAGCCCGTGCCTGGAGGACTTGGGGCAGGACCCACGGAGCAGGAGATCTCCACGCCGCTCGGAGTCGTGCAGGGAACACACGGAGCTGGACGTGGAGCACATTTTGTAACCCCATAAATCCCCTCCTGGCTTGTGAGGGGCTGATGCCAGGAGCCCGTGGGGGCTCTGGCCGCATCCCTCCGTCTCCAGGTTCGATTTGATTTTTCCATCCCCTGCGTGCGGATGGGAGCCAGCTGGGGAAGGGCAACGTGGGCAGGCTCCCCAAAACTGCCCCACTGCTCGTGTGCTGAAAGCAGAGGCGCTGCCCAGCCTCGTGCTCGGAGAGCCGCCCCACAGCGCGTTCAGCCTGTTGCAGGCAATCTTTGTTTTAATTCCTCGTTCAATTTTCCCCCTCTTCCAAGCCATCAGGCCTGTTGCGTGGGATGCAGCATGCGTTGGTGCATCACGGCGTCCTGCTTCTGTCCCTCTCAGGGGGGAGATCTCGGGGTTGCAGGTCCCCCTTGTGGCCCCGATCCCTTTCCTGTGTCAGGTTTGGACTCAAACACAGCGTGCATGCTTGGGCCCTTCAAACCAATCTGAGAAATTAAGCAGGGTTTCTTGCCTAGCAAAACCCTGCCGTGCAGCTGCCACCTCCTCAGGCTGCCTTTGCATCGCGTGGCGCTCTCTTTGGGCACTGAAATAGTTTCCACGGCAGCTGCTGGAGGCACCAAGCCCCGGTTTTTGAGTGGACCCCGGCAGCGAGCGATGACGGAGGCTGAGCAAAGGGAGTTCATCGGCCAAGCACAGCCCCTCGCGTGGCTCCGTGCGTTTTGGTGGCAGGGAGGGCTCACAGATGCGCACGGTGGTGGCGTTTGTTCTCCTGGATCGTAAGAACAAGCAGAGGTAGCTGTCAAGTCCTGCAGGAGACCTCATTTTTCTTTTGTTCTGCATCCCTGTAAAGCACGGCGTTAATTTCTACCCGGCAGGTGCTGGAACACTCGTAGTTTTGCTCAATTAGATGTCAACAAAACGTATCGGTGGCAGCATCCCGAACTGATCCCAAGCAGACCGGTGTTGATTCCACCCCAGTTTCGTACTTATTGCCCTCAAATTCACGGGGAGAGAGCTTAGGTTTGGTTCCCCAAGAGCAGGGCGTGGGGACAGAGTTTTTAAGGAAAAGCAGCACGCTCCGGGCTGCCAAACACGAGCTGTGGAGCTTGAAGTGCAACGCCTGGAGCCTGGGAGCAGCGGAACCACAAACAGCTCCCACGGACGTGATCTTTTAAACAGCGTTTCTTCCGGAAATCCTGATTTACCCATGTTTTGGGGTATTTTCCTCTACGGATACGCCTGAAAGAGCAGGCCGGTGGAGCGAAGGCGTTCTACCTCGCCCTGAGCAGGAGGATGCTTCAGGTGCTTCGTGTTCCGTGGCAGAGCTGTGCCTGGCAGAGCCGGCGTGGTTACCACCGACCTGAGAAGCTGCAGACCCCGTAAATATTTCCCAATTTAACCAAATCTCAGCTGCACTCCAGGCAGCGATGCTGGGGCCTCACGAGCCCGGCATCGCTCGGAGCAGGGCTTTCGGTGCTGCCGTAGCAAGGAGGCTTTGGGGGGCCACCACACTTGGCCCGTGTCTGCCCCAGGCTGTTCTGATTGCTGGCTGCCAAGAAGCAGAGCTTTCTGAGGGTGTAGCTGTAATTCTTGCAGGCGTCTTGTGCAGGAAGGGCTAATTAGCAGAGTTGCAGGAGGAGCAGACTGAAAGAAGCCGGCAGTGGGATATTGGGTAGGGTGGATTCCTCCTGGTGCCCTCGGTGTTCCTGTTGAGGAGGAGCGATCAGGCCGAGAAATAGCACTGAAACGCAGCAGTAAAGGATGGGGGATGAATGATCTCTTGCCACCCCGTTTTCCTGGAGGATACAGCTGGGAACACAGAGGCAATTAAGGCCGTTAGCGTCGCCCCTGGAGTTTATCACATCAAATCACCGGGGTAGCACCGCGTGGTGCCGGCTTCGAGGAGCGCAGCTCAGCCCGAGCAGCGGAGAGCCTCGGCACGTCGGGCACAGTCAGAGCCCTGGCGGTGCTGAGGGGCTCTCTGTCCCCGCTAAGATGTTCATTCCCCAAATCCCAGAGCCACCAGTGGCAGCCAGGATGGTGTCGGCGAGGACGTGAGCGCTTTAAATTCCGTCTACTCTTGCAAGTAGCCGCTACCACGAGAGACCCGAGCGCCAGCAGCCCTTTTAATGATGCCTGGCAGTGCTCCTGGGCAATATCAAATGTATACGGCGTAGTCTCCGTTGCATAATTTTTGCATGATAAACGTTTTCGCACCAAGGAGGACTCGGGCCGTGGCGGAGCGACGGGGAGCTGGAGAGGCAGCTGGGAACGCGGCGCTGACAGGTCCGGTGCCCTGGAAGACCGAGCGCAAATAGAGATGTGGGAGGGATGGGATTGAGAAGGTGCTGCTGGGGGGAGCCAAGCTTCATCTTCCCTGGCACCTGGGTCCTCGGTGGACCGCTCTGCGAGGAGGGTTCTGAAAAAAGATTGCGAATCCTCACTCGGCGATGGGAATCTGAAGGCCATTTACAAGATTAAGGGCTGCAAAGTTGGGAGCTCAAACTCCTGCGAGCTCCGGAAACTCGAGAAAATCTTGCTCATGGGGCTGCAGCCAGTGAGGATGGAGCGGGGAAGAATTTAACCGTTCATCTGTAGCCTTAATAAGAGCCTGACCTTTCCATCATGCTCACAATTCTGTCACTGTATTTGGAGGCATCGCGGTTTAAATGCTACATCAATGTCTGGGAACCGCGAGAGTCAATGGTGTGTCTCAACGCCGCGTACAAGTTATTTAGGGGAGGTGAGGGAAGGAACGTGAATCAGCAGCTGGGAACAGCGGGCTGGGCTACGGCACAGGGCAGTGACCGGGCGAGCTGCCCTGTCCCCGCCGGTGGCCCTGTCCCCGGAGCCACCGAGCGGTGGCACCTGCAGGAACCCGGCTGAGGAGCTCGGCAGGAGGACCCCGGCCTCATGCCCGAGCTGGTGCCCTCGTAAGAAATCTGCCCTCGGTGCTGTGTGTGCATGGGAAGGCCCTGGAAAGGGCTTGTAGGGGTTTGGAGCAGGAGGTGAGGGGGCTGGGGTGCCCACCTGTGATCTGTTTTGTCCCTTTTCCGTAGCAAACCTGAAATCTGGGCTGCGCAAACCTTTGGCAGCCAAATCCAGCGTGGGTCTGGGATCCCAGCCCCTCGTGGTGCTCTCTCGCAGCAGGGCCCGCGGATTTCGGCGACCTTTGCTCGCTGGCAGGGAGCAGAGCTGTTGGCGATGGCCACCTCAATTGCGGGTCTCTTTTGGAAAAGAAGCATTACCTTGGAGATCACAGCTGGCGGGGAGCGCGAGCGGCTGAATCTTCAACCCCATTTATCAGGCTGCTTGCCATTTGTACCTCCAGGTGGAGGAAATTGGTGAGCGCGCTGCTCCAAGGCTCTCGCGCTGAGGCTGTCATTAACTCTTTATTACTGGGCTCAGTAAAAGATTAATGCAGAAACGGGGGGGGTGGAACGGGTCGGCCTCAGCGAGGCTCTCTCGCGGGCCAGCCCTGCTGGGGCTTGTGTTTGTTGGCTCACGGCTCTGCCCCGTGGTTGGTGTCAGAGTTTTATTGGCTTCCTGAGGTCAGCGGGGCGTTGGCATGCTGGGTGCAGCCGGGATTACTTCGTGGCACCCCGGCTGGTGAAACAGAACCTGGTCCTGGAGCGAGGCTGGGACGTCACGGCTGGTTACCCTCCGGTAACAGGAGCGGCCCGCGGACGCTGTGCGTCTGTAGGATTTCAGCCTCCTCCCCGGCAAGGCAACCAGCCGGGGCTGACCTCGCTTCGTCTCCCTCCAAACGCCTCCTGGTGCCTGTTGTTCAGAAGACAGCCTCCCTCTCCTTTGTCTTCACAGATCCGTCTGGGTTTATTTTTGATGTGCAGTCCAACACCGTGATGGCCCAAGGAGGAACCTTTGAAAACATGAAGGAGAAGGTAAATGTGTCTGCCGAGACCTGAACTCGCCACGTGCTGTGGAAGAGCTCGTGAACGCTGTATCTTTATCTGCTCTCGGAGGTGAAATATGCTTCTGTCTGGGAGCTAACTGCAGTTCTGTCAAAAGCAAAATTTTATTCAGGCTAAATCGTCCCGGCACATTAAAGTTTTATAAGGAAGTCATCAGTTAAGGGTTTCAGACTGCTTGCAGAAGGGTCGCTGCAGGCACAGCGCGGGGGAAAGCGGGTGGTTTACGTGTCACCTCTTCCCTTCCCTCCAGATCAGCGCAGTGCGTGCCATCGTCCCCAACAGGAGCAACAACGAGATCGTCCTCGTGCTGCAGCACTTCGACAACTGCGTGGACAGAACGGTGCAGGCCTTCATGGAAGGTAACCGTGGTGGGTTTTTTGGCTGGCTTTGTGGCCTCGGGACTCGGACCTGCCCTGTCCGTGGACCTTTTTTGGGAAGCAACAGTGCTCGTGCAGCTGGGGCTGTGTGTAAGTGCCCCAGTTGGCAGGGAGCTCTTGGAGCTTCCCAGCACGCCCAAGTACAAGCTCTGCACAAAGGCGAGCAGCAGCCAATTCCTTCCCAATTTCTGGTGGTGTTTGTCCATCCGGGGGTCAAGGCAGAGAGAAGTACTCGATAGCTCGTTAGGTAATGGGTGTTCGGTGTGCAATCACAGAAACTCTTGCTCTTGTGTGCAAAACCAGGCACGTCTTCAGCTTCCAGAGTTGCTGTCTGTGCTTTGTGCTGTGTTAGATGGGTTTTCTGACCCTGCTGGTGATGCTGCCCCTCGCTTTGCTGCTCTTGTTGCTGTGCTGACCAGCACAGACAGCCACACTGAACCCATGGAGGCTTTGGGCATTCTGAGCTGGGGTCCCTGGAAGAGAAATCCAGTGTGTGTCTGCCCCCGAGCTCAGAACTGCTCCTGCAGGGCTCTGAACACCCAAACCTGTGCTGTGACAGAGCCAAAGCAAGGATGTTTGTCTGGAAACAGCTGGCCTGTGTACTAAGGGTGTAGTCCTCTTCGGGCCAGAGCAAAAACGAAACCGATCCTTTTGTTACGTCAGCCAAGAGAACTGAAACTGCTGGGCGTAGGAAGTGTCACGGCTGGTGCCAGGTGTGGAGGTGCTTCCACGTGAAAGGGCTGGAGGCAGGTGCCTTGTCCACCGCTCACCTCTGCCTTTTTGTTTTAGGCAATGCCAGCGAAGTACTGAAAGAGTGGACTGTAACAGGCAAAAAAAAGGTAATGCCTTTAAATATACTTTACTAAGGTATTTATCTCCTTTTTTATTTATTTTTTTTTTTTGAGGATGAGGGAGGGCATAAATCCAGGCTGCAGAGAACAGCAAGCATTCCTCATAATTTCAATGAGAAAAGAAAGCAGAGAACAAACGCGTATATTGATGGTAGCAGAGCAGACTCCCCGAGACGCTCACTAGGTTTTCAGGTGCCTCACCATTCAGGGCAATGATTTACACGGTAACTTCAGTGCAAGTTGTAAACATCATCGTCTCACCCCATTTGCATTCAATTTAGTTGTCAGGCACATTGTGGTGGGTGCAGCAGCGGAAAAAAGGCTTCGAGACTTACTGCCCTAGCGATAGCTTTTATTCTGCTGACCCTCCGCAGGACCCCTAATCCACACTCCCAGCCCCACGCTGAAGTAAATCTTTCTCAGGTCCCTTTATTTCCACAGAGCTCTGTAATTCACTGTTCGGATAGTCGTGCAGTTCCATTTTTCATCGGTAACCTTTGGAGCTGAACAGTTGCATTTAATGCTGAGGTCTGTGGAAATATATTTCTGTGTCATGTAAGCTTCCTCGCCTGTTTTGCCTAGTTCTCTGCTCAGACCCCTGTGAAACGGTTAAATAAAGATTTGCAAAGTTCCAGGACTTGATATTATAATGTCTAAATCCACCAGGGCAAGAATCAAATCGTAATTATTCAGAAGGGCTCCTTTGAATTCTTGAAAAGCACCAGAATGAAACGGGGAGGGAGAAACTGCGACTGCACAGCCACGTGCTGGGAAACGGGGGAATTTTTGTCAGAGCGAGGACTGGAATAAAAGAAAGTTCTGCCTGGCTGCCGCAGAAAGCCCTGGGAGCTCCCCCCGAGCGGCGCGGGGCTGCTGCGGGTTGTGGCCCCAAATCTCTCCCGTTGCCCATCGGTTACGCAGCCTTGGTCTCGCTGGCGCACCGCCAGAGAGGATAACGCATTCGTGTCGCGTTAATGCCCCCGTATCTGTCCTCATTGTGGAATAAATCCCTCCGACTGTTAATAGGATCAACAGCCAGGCTGGCCGAAAAAGCACTTAATTCAGCTACTTTCAGCCAGTAAGCATAAGCTTAATTTTCCCTTTAGGAATTAAGCTTAACGTGTTTTTGTTTTTTTTTTTTTTCTTTCTTTCCCCCCTTTGTGGCGCGGATGCCTAATCCTCAGAACAAGAAGAAGAAAACCAAACCGAAACCGCAAGCCGAGCCGAGCCCTGGCCTCGCAGACCCCGGGAAATTGGTGCCCACTGAAGAGGAGCCGTCGGCGGACTCGGAGCAGGGTGGGATTAACGGTTACCATGTGAACGGCTGCGCCCACGACACCGAGTCTGTGGACTCGCTCAGCGAACGTTTGGATGCGCTCTCGGTTGATGCCAGGGAGCTAGAGGATTGCGAGTCCGCCGCACCAGCCATGCCTGATAGAACAGGTCAGTCTCTGTAGGGTGCCGCAGGAGACGGGCACCGAGCCTTTAAAGAGCAGAGGGCTGCCTCTTGCCCGTTGGGTTCCTTTGTTTCGGGTCAGCTCTGGGTGCCGAGCTCTTTGGACGGCTCTTCAGGAGCGAGCAGCTCGCCTCGCTTTCTGCTTTCTGCTCGCTGTCGTAAAGAGGCGGTCAGGGCTCTGCTGTCCTCCTCGCGTTCCCCTGTAAACGAGTGTGCTTTTCTACAGCAGTGCCTGAGCTAGAGAATGGAATAGCAGGCTTTGACACAAAATCGCTCACCATGCATCCTTCCCAGAGCCCTTCATCTCTTAGACAGCGGCCTGAGCAGAGGAGCGCTAGCAGGTCTCTGTCCAGATCCACGGCGAGCACCTCGGCTCCTGCCTGCCTGCCCGGAGCGCGGCTGGACGATGTTCCCGTCTCACCCGCCAACAAGAAGCTCGGTAAGGCCCTGGGGGGGGTCTGCACCCACTCCGGTGCCACGGCAGGTTGCTGCTGGCCAAATTCTCACCACCTCTTCCGCGGTGTCGCTGGCAGATAGCGGTGAGGCGTGCTGGACTTTGATTTTAATGCAAGCTAACGTGCTTCGTATTATCTGGCCACCGACTCGCACTCTTCTCCTCTTCTCCCCTATGCACAGTGGGGAATCTTGACAGCAGTTTAGCTGTAGTGCCCGGGGCAGCAAACCCATGTGTGTGTGAGAAGCCGGGGAGGAGGCAGCCAGTCTCGCTGCATACGTTTAGCCCATTCTTCTGCGTGCTCCCTCACCGAGCCTTTAGGTTGTTTCTCATCTTTTGTGAGAATTTGTCACGAGGCCAGAAGTTTGGTCCAGCCCCGTTACAAGAAGTGACAGCCTCCTTCCACCACATTTTTTTTCCTCCTTTGAGTGCTTTCTCCACAGCTGAGTTCTTACAATAACAAGGGGGGACAGGAAGGACCTCAGAGACCCCGATTGTGCTCGCAGTTATTATACTTAGCGCGGTGAGACGCGGTGGTGGTGGTTCACCTTGGTGCTGCACGCCAAAGCTGTAATGAGCAGTTGTTAATGGAGCTTGGCAGGGGGCAACTGCACTCCGGCAAGCTGCGGAGGGCACGGGCAAGGTGCTGCGCCCTGATGGTGAGCTGGGACGCAGAGACTAACCCTGGCAGCAGAGAGCCAATCCTCTCGTCTCCTGGGCTGAGGAAATAACCTTTTGTACAGATTTAATTTTAGCTCCCGAGATACTTCTCTTCCCCAGGCAAAGAGCCGTTTCACTCAGTGATGCTGTGTGCTGGTCTTGGGAGCTGAATTCGTTTCCCTTGTTTCCTGTCCCTAACACATGCAAGAAAAATCTCTATTTTTTCAGACAGGGTCTTCTGTGAAGCTATTTTATTTATGATTGCAATGGCAAGCGTCCTGCAAGCAGGAGCACGCAGTAGAAGTTTATCATAACCTTATATTATTCCCTATTACCCAACACCTGATTTCTCCCATTTCCTCTTTGGCTGAGTACTACAGGCTGACACATATTTTTTTTTGGCTGACACAACCTACTCGACGCACTTCTATACCTTATATGTATAATTTAATTTGACCAACTGTTAATTTCTCCGTTTCCTTTTCTTTTTCCTCCTTCTCTCATGACTAGAGGGCCCGTGATTTTTGTTTTTACTGATTTTGTGCTGCTCATCCTGTTGTTCTTAGCTATCCTTATTTTGGGACAGTGGGACCTTCCCCTTATCTGCTTAACGTAACTCCCCACTGCTGTGCCACACAATCACTGTTGGATATGCAAGGTTAGTGGAATTTTCCACTGCAAAAACACCTTCTGTTGCAAAAACACCACTTGGTTTCTCACACACGGAAGCGACTCAGAGATGCATTTGGTGTAAGTACGGTGGTAGGACAAGGAGTAATGGCTTTAAATTAAAAGAGGGTAGGCTTAGATTAGGTATAAGGAAGAAATTCTATGATTCTCGTCATGTATTTGAAAATGTGGAGGGACATCTCTGCCCACTGAAGGAAATTCCACAAGCTCTGGAAGCTCTTTCCTAAGCAGGAAAATCTCTAGGGCTGCCCCTGCTGAACCTAGTGCCTTTGTGCTGGGGAAGGAAATTTTTAAAACCAAGCAGTGCACGGTGTTAAAATAAGAGGGAAAGCCATCTCTTGATTTATCCCTGGTGGGAGGATTTAGCAGTGTGATTGACACGGCTGTTTGAGCTCTCCCTGTCTCTTGGTAGGTTCTAATATTGAAAAATCAGTGAAGGATCTCCAGCGCTGCACCGTTTCACTGGCTCGGTACCGGGTGGTGGTGAAAGAGGAAATGGATGCTTCCATTAAGAAGATGAAGCAGGTCTTTGCTGAACTGCAGAGCAGGTAAGTAAAATGTAGGAACGGATCCAGATGTTGAGGATTAAGATCAATGGGTTTGGAATAGGACTTCAGCTTTCTAGTCAGCCTAATGGCATGCTGGTGTTTGCCTTGCTGGCCAAGCACCGTTCTTCAGCGTCTGAGAGCTCAGCATGTTGTAAAGAATAAGCTGGAGTCTAAAGTCCTGTGCTCTGCAGTTTTTAGAAGCCTTCTTTGCAGGCAGCTTTGCCGGGCCTGCGTTTGAGCTGTCATCCCCCTCGTGCAGCAGGAGGCTAAAGCACCTTCGAGGCTTCGGTGTGTCCATCCGGGTCCTTGACGATCTTTGGCACTGCTTTTGTCCGAGAGTTAACCTGGCACCATAAAGCCATCTTAGACACAGATAAGGCAAGGAACTCTCCAGATAACTGCTGGCTGCTAGGTGCTGGAAGGAGAGGTGTTGGGAGCAAAGAGTGCGGCAGCTTGCGTCTTTTCAAAACAAACATTTATATTTGACGTCTTCAAATGAGGGTTCAATAGAATGTGGAAGAGCAGGATCCTTCCCAAGGCATAAATACACAATAAGGATCATTCTGTAGAGCATTACTTCTCCCTTTTTAAACCAAGCTCTTAATACTGGGCACGATGTTCCCTACGTGTGTAATCAGGTCTTTTTAATGAACGTTTTCATTGTTTTGGGTAAGTGCTTTAAGGCGATATTCCAAAAGTCCTAACATCAGATGCACTTGCTGTCCTGGCTGACTGAGTGTATTAGTGAGAAGTTGTTCTTCTTGGTTATACAAACATGATTGCTTTTCGTGGAGAAATATTCATAAGAAACTGCACAGAGAGTTCTCCTTGCCTGGAGTGAGTAATATTTGACAAGTAACTAAACCGCTGCTATCACGCCGAAGGATTAGAGACTTGGCAGACGTGCAAATCTGTGTCAAAAGCTATCTGTGTCTGTAAACTCTGTGGCCTCAGAGGCAAGAGTGTTTAGTGGTAGTGATGTAAAGATTGCCGAATTCTGAAGCCCTTCAGCGAACTTGGTTGTTCAGCCTGGGCTTTTTTTTTTTTTCTCCTGCGTGTACTTGTGTTGAACTTTGCTACCAGGAAGTGCTCTCCTGGAGCAGAATGCTGCCCGTGCATTTAAATTCAGCATGTGCTAAAAATAGTGACAAAGAGTGTTTATGGATGACTTTTGAACTCAACAAAAGAGGTGAGAGGGAGAGGGAGAGGCAGGGTTGGCAGTGTCTGCGTGCCCTCCCCCCTGTTTTGATCCTTTCTAACACTTGTGGTCTCTGAGCCAAAGCTGGACGAGGAGCTCCCAGCCCCTCTCGTGCTCTGGAAAAGCTGTGGCAGGAGGGGATTTTCCCCGCTGATGGCTGAGAGATTTGTAGCCCTAACTCGGGTGTGTTCGTATTCATATCAGCCCCTGCTGATAGTGGCTGCCGAGTCACGACTGAGGCCGATTCAGCGTCACCGCTGCACGCAGTGGGTTCTGCTGGGTTTTATCGGCCTCCCAACCTTACAACATCACCTAAAACCCTCCCTTGCTTCGGAAAATGTCATTCTGCTGGTTACCGTGCCCGGCTCTGTATAAGCAATCCTCACCCTTTGGCTTTGTGTTATCACCTGCAGAAGGCTTGCTTCACGTTCGGCGAGGTTAAAGACCCAAGTCCAGGCCCGCGGCGCTGCTCCCATAGGGCGGGCGGGCGAAGCAGGACGCACGGTTCCGGGAGCCGGCCTGGCACGGGGCCACCGGGAGCCTTTTCCCCTGGCACGGGGCCACCAGGAACCTTCTGACAAACACCCAGCAAGGCACCGGCCCCACGCAGCCCACAGGCAGCCCCTCTGCAGTTAGGGCATTCAGGAAAGATTCACCTTCCTTTTCCCGAAAGTGATGCAGCCGCCGGTGAGCTGAGACGTCATTTGTTCCGTCACAGCTTTCTTTTTTTTCTCTCCCCCCCCCCCCCCACTCCTGACCCAGAGAACAATTAGTGGATTTTAAAACCCCGTGGCATAGGACGAGATCCGGCAGTTAAATCCTCTTGCTGAATCACTGCTCCGGCTGGCGTCCTACCAAAGGCAAACCTGATTTAAAGGCAGGTTTGTTCATCTGAAACAGGAAACATGAGAAGCAAAGCGGGGACCGTTCCAGCTCCTGTGTGTCACAGACGCACCTCGGGTGGCCTTTTAACCAGCGAGGGCTCCGGGCTTCATCCCCTCGCCAGAAACACGCCGTGGGCAGACCTGCACCGAGGCCAGGCACACGACACATCTCCGAAATCCACCCCGAGGGGCAGGGGTGGGTTTCCTGCTGTGAGAGGATTTATCATGCAATCATGGAGTGGTTTGTGTTAGAAGGGACCTCAGAGCCCATCTGATCCCAAGCCCCTGCCGTGGACGGGACCCCTCCCATGGACCTGCCCCCAGCCCCATCCAGCCTGGCCTTGGGCACTGCTGGGGATGGGGCACCCACAGCTCCTCAGGGCAGCCGGTTCCAGTGCCCCGCCACCCTCAGAGTGAAGAATTTCTTCCTTTTATCTAATGTAAGCCTGCCCTCTTTTACTTTAAAGCCATTACTCCTTTTCCTACCACCCCACCCCCTTACAGAGTCCCTCCCCAGCTTTCCTGCAGCCCTGTGGGCTGGGGGACGATGGGGTAACCTGAACGAGGGAGTCCCGACAGTCCCCAATTCCCAGAATATTTTTCCTGCAGGAAAAATATTTTCTTCTGGCAGGGAAAGCAGCAAATCAGAGCCCCCCCGAGCCTTTAGGGTGGGGTGGGTGAGCTCAGCGCTGCACACCGAGGTGGGCACGGGGCCGAGAGCCCCTCTCCTGGCGGCTGGGTCTGAGCCAAGCACTCAGCTTTATTTCATCTTCAGCAGCTCCTGGTTCATCTGCTGCCCCTCTTTCTTCCTCAGCTCCCTTTCTTCGAGCCCAGCCCTTCTGGCAGAGGCAGGTTTGTGTTCGTGTCCCGGGACAGAGCAGCACGGAGCCGGGGGCAGGCGGTTGGGGCAGCGGGGAGCAGAAGCCCTGGGGGGGGCTTCTCGGGGTGGAAGAGAGCTGGGGACTGCTCTGAGTCACTCGTCACGCAAAGCTCGGGCTGAGCAACTTGACCTCTGTTCCTCAGCCAGCCCAACTGTAAAATTGGGTAAAGGCCTCCAGCTGAGCTCTGCTGAGTAAATTAAATTACAAAGGGACGCAGGCTGGAAGCTGTGCCGGGGTGCGTGTGGGTCTGCCTGCGGGAGGAAGCCCGAACCAGCCCCTGGAACGCAGGCACTGGCTCCCAGGGAGTGATGTGTGTGCTCAGGGAGGGGATGTTTATGGGGTGGGTAGCGTGGCCAGCCTGTTCCTGCACCCGGTTAATCGTCGTGGCCACGCTCGCACCCTTTCAGCTGCAGCTCCAGGGGATTCCTGCGGTGATGTGGCCCCGGGCAGGCACCGGGGGCATCTCCCTGGACCCTGCCCTTGCTTCTGCTGTTGTGGAGCCAGGTCGAGCTGCACTGGGGACGGCTGGAAACAAGGTGAAGCCTTATTAGCGTAGCTTTTGACACACGCTGTTGTATTTGCGCAGTTGGGCTGAGAGTGCCTGACCTGGATCAGGCCCCTGCTGTGCTCCGAGCAGGAACAATTCCTGCCCTGAAAAGGCAGATGGACAGAGCGATAAATCAACAGAAGCCGCCAAATGTCAAAGCTGCTGTTCAGAGGGAATTGTTTAAATTGATCTCGCTTCCATCCTCTCTGACATGCAGAGGAGCGGGAGCCGCGGCTCGAGTTTGCATTTCAGCTGCCCTGTGGGTTCCCTTTCAGGCGGCTGCTAAAATAAATACTCTTCCCATCTTCAGGCAAACCTTTTCTCGCTGAAAAAGCCCGTGGCCTGTGCTGAAGGGCTGCCCCTGTGCTTTGCTGATATCGCCCTCGGTCTAATTCGGTGTCTGCACTGCAAGCAGCGGAAAGCTCACGCGTGCAAGGCGAGCTTTGCTGTCACTGCGCCGTTCCCTCGCCCTCTCCCATCCCTCTCTGGGATGGGGGAGAGAATGAGAAGGAAATGAAAGGCTGTGGGTTGAGACAGAGGCAGTTTGTTAGGACAAGAAAGGAAAATAATAATGGTAATAGTACTACTGCTAATAATGTGCACAAACAAGCGATGCACCAATGCCATTGCTCACCACCCGGTCCCCCTAACCCAGCCAGCCCCCTATATTAATTCCCAGCCTGACCCCATAAGGTACGGAATGCCCCTTTGGCCAGTTTGGGGTCAGCTGTCCTGGGTCTGTCGCCCCCCCCGCTCCTTGCTGCACCCCCAGCCCGCTGGCAGGACAGCGAGGAGCTGAAACGTCCTTGGCTCGGTGCGAGCACTGCTCTGCCACAATTAAAACACCGGGGTGTTATCAAGGCTGTTCTCATCCTGAATCCCAAACACAGCACCGTGACAGCTGCTAGGGGGAAAATTAGCTCCCTCCTAGCCGAAACCAGGACGTATGTTTAGAGAACAGGAACTGAAATGAACGTTACAGGCTAGGTGTTGGACGTGTTGAAGCCGCTGGCGGTGGCCGAGGGGAGGTGAGCTGCAGCGATGCCGCTGGCACAGCTGAGGATTTGCTGTGGGAGGCGTAGTGCAGAAACATTTCCAGGAGGGTGTGTGTGAGGGGTTGGATTCCTTACAGTGCAGAACAGCAGCCACCAGTACCTGGCTCTGGCCGGAGTGGGAGCACTGGTGTTTCCTCTCCCGTTGTAACCCTGGTCACTCGGTGGGACCGGAGCCCTCCTCTTCAGGCTGCGAGCGAGGGTGTTGCAGAGCTCCCTGCCCTGCCCTGCCGTGCTGGCAGGCTCTCGGTCGCCCAAACGTGCTGAATTTGGTAGCTGCACGGCTCTGCTTGCACAAAGACTGCTGCTGTGACACCCGGGGGAATCACGGTCTCGTGGCAACGGACACGCTCGAGGCACGCGGAGCCTCCTGGCGAGGGGCGATGCTTCGCTGTGACCCCCTGGGGTGCTCCCACCCTGGGTGAAAAACCCTTGGACCGTAAGAGGTGGGTGGTGGGGACTGCTCCCGAGTCAGCCCTGCAGCCTTTTGGGATCGGCAGCGTGCGCCCTGCCGTGAAGTGAGGCAGAGCACCCGAGCTGGGGATTCTGGACGCTTTTCTAGGTTTAATTAACTACCGAGGCTGTAAGAGTGAAGCAATGCAACCAGGTGGCTTCACAGTGGCTGCTGTGGGGGAAGAGGTGCCTGAATACCCGGAGCCGAGGATCCCATCCTGCCCTGCTGGTCGGTGCCCTGAGCAACTCTCCCACGAGCTGCGCCCTCGCTTTGCTCTGTTAAAGTCCAGCGGCACAGCTGCCGTTCCCTCTGCCCTTGCCAAGTGGCTCTGACTTTACCGGAGTAAGGTGACCACGCACCCAGCTGAATTTGGGGAAGGCAGCGCCGTGCTCCGCGCTGACCAGAGCAAGTTTTGTGCCAGCAGAGCCTGCAGCACCGCTCGGAACAAAGCCGGGCTGGCGGCGGGCTCCTGCTGCCCTCTGTTGGTCTCCGCTCGCTGGCCGACAAACCCACAAACCGCCACCGCTGCGCCTCTGCCGTAGGATCTCGTGTCCCCTTTGTTTGGTTACTAAATCCTTTTCCTTTCTCTGTTTTTTTCCCCAGCCTTATGGATCGCGAGGTGGCGTTGCTGGCTGAAATGGACAAAGTGAAAGCAGAAGCAAGTAAGGCTCCAGCTTTATTCCAGCACCCGGCGAGCTGCAGGTGCTGCTGCGCCCTAAAGAGGCAGCCCCCCGAGGAGCAGATTTTGATTTATTTCCTGCTCACGTTGTTCTAAATACGGAGTGTGCTGCGCAGCCAGAACTTGCCCTGTACCTTGAGCTATCTGATCAGATTGTTTGCTGCCTGACATAGGTCACAGCCTGTGTGCTCTGTGCCCCCGTTAGAGGGGGGGGATGAGCTGCACCCTTCTGACAGCCGTTGCTGAGCACTTTGGCATTTTGGGCAGCTGGAACGGGCTTTGTCAGCCTGCCTGGTGCCGTTAGGAAGCTCCACGGGGACACGGCACCAACCCCCTGAGTCCAGGAGGCCCCGGGGAAGTAGTTAGCATGGGGAGAGGAGCGAGGCAAAGCTGCTAAAGCTGCGTGTCGTGCCCGTCTCCGAGTCAGCTCCCAGCTCAGGTTCTGTCTGCGTCTGGAGACGCGAGTGGCTGCGGCGGGGGGAGCTGGGGCTGCTCTGCAGCTGGCACGGGGCTGTCCGTGGGGGCTGTGGGGCTCCTGCTGCTTACCAATAAGGGGCTGGGGCTGCTCCGGTGTCGATCTGAGCTGCGATCTGTTCTGCAGTGGAAATCCTGGTGAGCCGACAGAGGAAAGCCGAGGCCCTGAAGAAGATGACTGACGTGGCGGTGCGGATGTCGGAGGAGCAGCTGGTCGAGCTCAGAGCTGACATAAAGGTGAGCTTCCCGCTCTGCTCCTGTCTGATCTAACCTGATCTAACTCTCACCCAAACACAGCACACTTTTTTTGTAACCTCCTGGGTTCTTGGTGCTTCTGGGTGCAGTTCTGTGTTGTGTGCAAGGCTTTCCTGCTCTCCGTAGCGTCCAAAAGCGTCACCAGCGCTCTGCATCCTGCTGTCTGCAGCCACGCAGCAGGGCCTGGGACCCTGCATCCCAAATCTTCACTCTTAGCATGTTTTGTGTTTATAAAATACTGACTTCAGCCAACAAACGACCATCCAAACATTAACCCCGGTGCGTGCAGTTCAACCTTCAGCCATTGTGAACTGGCACAGGGGCCGGGAACGTGGCCAAGCTGCAGCTTTGTCCTCGGAGCAGTAGTGAAAACCTCCCGCTGGTGCAGGCTGACCTCTGCCTTTCCACCTAGCTCGGAGAGCCTGCCTGCTGTGCATGAGTTGCTTTTATATTCTGTAAAACACTTCTGCTCGCCGGCACACCAGCTCCTGTCACAAGAGGTCAGTGCGAAGTTGCGTGAAGGATCAATTAAACTCCAGCTTGAAAACCGAGCTGCTGTCACCTCTGTTCTCCTGCAGCACTCGCCCCTGTAGCAGGATTAGTGCAGCCGAGGAACCTGTTGCCTCTGAGCATCCAGAGCAGAGGCCTGCACAGCGCTGGCTGTGGACTGGAGCTGCTGTGAGGCTGCAGCTGGGTTCCCGGGGCCCGAGGAAGGCTGTTTGCATGGAGGAGAAAGTCATGCAGGATAAAAATCTGTTCATTGGTTTCCTTAAGTCCTTGTAGCCGCCTGCCTTCTCAGCCGAGGCTTTTCAAGCAGCTCAGATACCCGTTACTAGGCCAAAACAGGAGAGCTTTGTCTCCGTCTCCCATTCCTGTGCTCTGTAACTCGGTGCCCGGGCTGAATTAACGCGTTTTCTCTCTTTTCTCTGAAGCACTTCGTGAGCGAGAGGAAGTACGACGAGGAGCTGGGCAGGGTGGCGCGGTTCACCTGCGATCTGGACGTGCTGAAGAAGAGCATCGCCTCCTTCGGGCAAGGTGAGCGGGCTGGGAGCTGCCAAAACTGCACTGTCTGTCCCCAAAATGTAACAATGGGAGAGGAGTCGGCTGCGGGACAGCCCTCCCTTGCCTGGGGCTCTGTTCTCCTTCCTTTCCCCGTGAGCTGTGCCCCTTTAGGGTCCCCACAACAGAAGTTTAATCTTGCCACAAAAAGCTCTGTTGCTGTTCAATCCTTCAGCTCCAGCCCCGAGCTGCCCCAGCAGCAGCTGGGGGGGGCGAGTGGTTGGGTTCCCGCATGCAGAAGGCGAATTTTGGGCTATTTCTCTTCCAGTTTCTCATCCAAAGAACAGCTACTCCACCCGCTCCCGGTGCAGCTCTGTCACAGCCGTGCCCCTGAGCAGTCCCAGCGAGCCCTCCGCTCCCTCCAGCCCCGCCTGTGCCTCTGCCTCCGCCTCGAGCCTTACCACAGCGAGCAAGAAACCCTCGGCCCCTGCAGAGGCAGCAGCGCTGGGGGCCACCAGCAGCCGCCCCCCCCAGCCTCCCCGAGAGGTACCCGCACCCCCAGGGCAGCTCCCTCTGTTTTGGGGGCACCGGAGCTGCCCCCGTCCGCCCTCGCTCACCCTCCCACCCTTTTCCCTTCCAGGCTGCTCCGGGGAACAGGCGCCCAGGAGCCACTTTCAGGTCCCAAGGCCAGCACCACCCCGGTCCCCCCGCCGCCACCGGGAGACCCAGCGGGAACCGACACCGGAGCGGGCCGGGCCAGGCGCACGGAAAGCATCCGAACCCCCCGGGGGGCCAGCCCCTGGGCAGCCCCCGCCGGCCGCAGCCCCCGGAGCTCGGCCCCGTCCCCCCCAGCACGCACAGCGCGGGGCTGCCCCAGCGCAAGCCCCGAGCCAGCCGCCAGGAGGGAGCCAGCTCCTGAGGGCACCACGCTCTCCCCTCCGGGCCGGCGAGGGAACAAGACTGTAGGAAGCTCCTAGCTAGAGTTGATACCGAAGGAAAGTTTACACTTCTCTGTTCTCAATGCCACGGTTCGGTTGGTTTTTTCTTTTCCTTCTCATCCCTTTTTCTTCCCCCCCTCCGTTGTCTGCCGTGTTCTCACGCCTGTGCTGCGCTGTCCCCCTGTGTTCAGCCCTCCCCACGCTCCCCTTTCTTTCACCTTTTCCTTTCCCCTCCATAAATCCCTGTGGCTCCGACCCCACCATCGGCAGGGGGGGGCCCCAACACAGCCCCCAGCCTCTTTTTATGTTTCCTGTGTGCCACCACTGGGGGCTCACCTCGGAGGAGCCCGTGGCAGCCCCGGCCTCGTGCTGGCAATGAGGCTGAGCGCTGCGAAACGGGGGCTGGAGGTGGTTTTGGGGGAGCCGGGGGCTGCATTTTGGGGGGTCTGGCAGAAATCCAGACCCCCGCCTTCAGGGCATGAGGGGGGGGGGAACGCGCACCCAGTGTTTGCACCCTTCGCTCCTCTCTCTTCTTGTTATGTTTGGGGGGAAATCTCTTCATTTTATTCACTCCCCCCCTTCTCGCCTTCCCCTTCCTTCCGCGGCCTCTGTCCCTAAATTAAATTTATAGCAATATCAATTAGCAGAGCTAATCCTAGGCGATACCAGGTGGGAAGCGCGACGGGTCCTCCTTTAGCCTTGTTCGAATAAAGACGTTCACGTTCACCGCCGCCGTCCGTGCCGTGATACTGAGGACGGGCCCCTCTGCCCCCCTCCCTCCCCATTGCAGCAGAACGGAGCCGGTCCCACCTCGGGGGGGCTTTACCGGGGCAGGGGGTGGTGCCGGGGGGGCTCCGGTGCCCATGGGGATGGCACCAATGTGAGGGGCTCCTGGCCAAAAGCTTTCCTGTTTTTTTTCTGCCCCCCCGTTTCAGTGGGATGTGTGAGTGCGGTGGCACTGGGAAGGGGGTGGGGGGGCTCAGAAGGGGTTGGGGGGGGATTGGGAGGAACCAGGCACACGCTGGGGGCTGGTGCTGCCCCCCCCGTGGCTGTAAATTCCCTTTCTGCCCTCGCCGTGCCCCCCCCGGGGCTGGCAAGTGGCAGGGGGGGGCTGCAGCCCCGGTCCCTGGGAAAAGCCCCGGAGAGGGGAGCGGGGAGCCCCCTGCTGGCCTCCCCAGGGCAAGCAGCACCCCCCAGGCTGCTCCTATGCAAATATATGCAAATGAGGCAGCGGGCACCCGCGGTACCAATGGGGAGGGGTAAAAATAATTGAGGGGTACCGCCCCCCCCCCACGGCCCAGGAGCTCGGGGTCCTGTGTCCCGACCCCAGTGACAAACACGGGCTGGAGTAAAACATTTTATTTCCTGCAGCCTCCAACCCCTGGGGGAGGCCGGGGGGACGCCCCCCAGCACCCAGTGTGGGGCGGGGGGGGGCCGCACAGAGCAGCCCCCACCCCCTCCTCACTGCTGGGCCAGCTTGGCCGCCTCCGCCTTGATGAGCGCGATCAGGTCCTGGTTGATGAGGAAGACGAAGCGCAGGCTGGCGATCTGCAGGGGGGGAGGCAGGGGGTGAGTGAGCCCCCCCCGCGACCCCTGAGCGTCCCCCCCGGGACCCCTGAGCGCCCCCCCACTGACCTCCACCACCGAGTTGTTGTTGAGCTTCCACTTGTTGCCCCCGAGCACGGGCCGCCCGTCGATGTAGATGGGGCGCCGGCCCTCGTTGGCGATGAAGAAATCCCCGTTGTTCTTCAGTTTGATGACCCCTGGAGGGGGGCAGCAGCGTGTGAGGGGGGAGCACACCCAGAAACCCCCCCCCAAAAGCAGCCCGGCCCCGTTCCCACCTTGCTTGCGGGAGATCTTCCAGGCTGGGCCCTCCAGCGCCAGGTCCACGTCGATCTGGTTGTCCTTGGTGGCTCTGCCCAGCGTGATCTGGGGAGGGGGGAGCGAGGGGAGGCTGGGGGGGGGCTTCCGGGGGCTGGGGGGGGTTTCCCCTGGGGGGGTTTCCCCTGGGGGGGGGGCTCAGCCCCGCACTCACCTCCCGGGAGCGCATGAGGTAGCGCACCATGCGGCCCCGCAGCACGGCCAGCGTCTGGCTGTCGAAGTCCGGGGAGCTCATGCCTGGGGGAAAGAGGGGGAAGATTTGGGGGGGGGGGAAGCAGACGAATGGAAGGACGGACAGACAGATGGACGGACGGACAGACAGATGGAAAAACCGGCTGCTCCAA